>NC_090368.1:6938410-7287599 GCF_035084215.1 Heptranchias perlo | reverse complement strand
TCTCTGTCTCCCTCCGCCTCCCTCTCTGTCTCCCTCCGCCTCCCTCTCTGTCTCCCTCCGCCTCCCTCTCTGTCTCCCTCCGCCTCCCTCTCTGTCTCCCTCCGCCTCCCTCTCTGTCTCCCTCCGCCTCCCTCCGCCTCCCTCTCTGTCTCCCTCCGCCTCCCTCCGCCTCCCTCTCTGTCTCCCTCCGCCTCCCTCTCTGTCTCCCTCCGCCTCCCTCTCTGTCTCCCTCCGCCTCCCTCTCTGTCTCCTCCGCCTCCCTCTCTGTCTCCCTCCGCCTCCCTCTCTGTCTCCTCCGTCTCCCTCCGCCTCCCTCTCTGTCTCCCTCCGCCTCCCTCTCTGTCTCCCTCCGCCTCCCTCTCTGTTTCTTCTCTCTAACTCTGCCCCTCTCTGTTTCTCTCTTTCTCTCCCTCTGGTCCTTTCTCTCCCTCTTTCTCTCCTCTCTTTCTCTCTCTCTATCCCTCGCCCTCTCTCTCTCTATCCCTCGCCCTCTCTCTCTCTATCCCTCGCCCTCTCTCTCTCTATCCCTCGCCCTCTCTCTCTCTATCCCTCGCCCTCTCTCTCTCTATCCCTCGCCCTCTCTCTCTCTATCCCTCGCCCTCTCTCTCTCTATCCCTCGCTCTCTCTCTCTATCCTCGCTCTCTCTCCCTCTTTCTCTCTCTCCCTCTGCTCTGGTGATTTCTGATGTTCAGTTGCTCTGGACAGGCCGGAGTGACCAGCAAGTCACTGACGGTCCTACGTTTCCCTCTCAGTGTATTTTACACTTTTTTAAATCATTTAAAAAAAGTATATAATTTTTTAACCCTCCCACCCGCCCCAATTTCTCCCCTCCCTGAAGCTGCTGGGCAGGGCCAATTGCCTTCCAGTATCTCAGTCTTCATGTGTAGCCTAGACGATGAGGCCTAGACGTCCTGGCCAGGTCAGTGAGAGCCCCATCCACTCAAAAATAACATTTAAATAACGTCGATCAGGACAATCTTGGCTTGAAAATAAACGACCTGCATTTCTATCACACCCTTCATGACCTCAGGACGTCCCAAAGCGCTTTACAGCCAAATGAGGTACTTTTTGAAGTGTAGTCACTGTTGTTATGTAGGAAACGCAGCAGCCAATTTGCGCACAGCAAGATCCCACGAACGTTGCTGGATTGAGTGAGTGGGCAAAACTGTGGCAGATGGATTTCAGAGCAGGTAAGACTCATAGAAAGGTTACAGCATCAAAGGAGTTCAGCGCAGGTTCACCAGGATGTTACCAGGGCTCCAAGGGTTAGATTATGAGGAGAGATTACATAAACTGGGCTTGTATTCCCTGGAATGTAGAAGGTTAAGGGGTGATTTGATTGAAGTTTTTTGGATTTGAAAGGAATTGATAGGGTAGATAGAGAGAAACTTTTCCTGCTGGTGGGGGGAGTCCAGGACGAGGGGACATAACCTTAAAATCAGAGCCAGGCCGTTCAGGAGAGAAGTTAAGAAATATTTCTTCACACAAAGGGCAGTAGAAGTGTGGAATTCGCTCCCACAAAAAGCAGTAGATGCGAGCTCAATTAATCATTGTAAATCAGAGAGCGATAGATTTTTGTTAGGCGAGGGTATTACGGGATATGGAGCCGATGGAGTGAGGATACAGATCAGCCGTGATCTCACTGAATGGCAGAACAGGCTCGAGGGGCTGAATGGCCTCCTCCTGTCCCTATGTAAACATGATAATGACCAGATCGTCTATCTTGTAGTGATGTTGGTCGAGGGATAAATATCGGCCCCAGGACACCGGGAGAACTCCCCCCTGCTCTTCTTCCAATAGTGGCCGTGGATCTTTTACATCCACCTGAGAGGGGCAGACGGGGCCCTCGGTTTAACGTCTCATCCAAAAGACGGCACCTCCGACAGTGCGGCACTCCCTCAGTACTGGCACCGGGCACTGGGAGTGTCGGCCTGGATTATGGGGCTCGAGTCTCTGGAGTGGGGGCTCGAACCCACGACCTTCTGACTCAGAGGCGAGAGAGAGAGACCGACCCACTGAGCCAAGCTGACACTTTGAACATCGCCTCCCAAATCCGTGCCCTTCTTTCCCGCAACTCCATGTTTGAATCAGGTTCCCGCCCCTGTCACGGGACTGAAACGGCCCTCATCAAAGTCACAAATGACATCCTCTGTGACTGTGACCCTGGTGAACTCTCCCTCCTCATCCTTCTCCACCTGTCTGTAACCTCTCACACGGTTGACCACACCATCCTCCTCCAACTCCTCCCCTCCGTCGTCCAGCTGGGTGGGACTGTCCTCCCCTGGTTCCATTCCTATCTATCCAATCGTAGCCAGAGAATTACCTGCAATGGCTTCTCTTCCCACTCCACACCGTTACCTCTGGAGTCCCCCGAGGATCGATCCTCGGCCCCCTCCTATTCCTCACCTACATGCTGCCCCTCGGCGACATCATCCAAAAACACATCAGATTCCACATGTACACTGACAACACCCAGCTCTACCTCACCACCACCTCTCCCGACCCCTCCACTCTCTCTGATTTGTCGCACTGCTTGTCCGATATCCAGTCCTGGATGAGCAGAAATTTCCTCCAATTAAATATTGGGAAGACTGAAGCCATTGTCTCCGGTCCCCGCCACAAACTCCGTTCCCTCGCCACCGACTCCGTCCCTCTCCCTGACCACTGTCTAGGCTGACCAGACCGTTCACAACCTCACCGTCCTATCTGACCCTGAGATGAGCTTCTGACCCCATATCCGCTCCATCACCGACATCGCCCGTCTCCGCCCCCTGCCTCAGCTCATCTGCTGCTGAAACCCTCATCAGTGCCTTTGTTACCTCCAGACTGAACTATTCCAATGCTCTCCTGGCCGGTCTCCCATCTCCACCCTCCGTAAACTTGAGCTCATCCAAAACTCTGCTGCCCCCGTATCCTAACTCGCACCGAGTCCCGTTCACCCATCACCCCCCTGTGCTCGCTGACCTACATTGGCTCCCGGTCCGGGAACACCTCGATTTTAAAATTCTCATCCTTGTTTTCAAATCCCTCCATGGCCTCCCTATCTCTGTAACCTCCCCCAACCCTCCGAGATCTCTGCGCTCTCCAATTCTGGCCTCTTCTCATCCCCCCGATTTCCATCGCTCCACCATTGGCGGCCGTGCCTTCAGCCGCCTGGGCCCTAAGCTCTGAATTCCCTCCCTAAACCTCTCCGCCTCTCTCTCCTCCTTTAAGACGCTCCTTAAAACCTCCCTCTTTGACCAAGCTTTTGGTCACCTGTCCTAATATCTCCTTATGTGGCTCGGTGTCAGATTTTGTTTGATAATCGCTCCTGTGGAGCGCCTTGGGATGTTTTACTACGTTTAAGGCGCTATATAAATGCACAGTCTTGAGATTAGAGTGGCTGCTATTACAGTTTAAAGCCCTCTCCACCTGACAGAACTTTCAGGAAGGCTGGAGGCCTAATAACAGGCCTGTTAGCGTGTGATGAATATTGTCCACTTGCCTGGATGAGTGCAGCTCCAACAACACTCAAGAAGCTCGACACCATCCAGGACAAAGCAGCCCGCTTGATTGGCACCCCATCCACCACCCGAAACATTCACTCCCTTCACCACCGGCGCACTGTGGCTGCAGTGTGTACCATCCACAGGATGCATTGCAGCAACTCGCCAAGGCTTCTTCGACAGCACCTCCCAAACCCGCGACCTCTACCACCTAGAAGGACAAGGGCAGCAGGCACATGGGAACAACACCACCTGCACGTTCCCCTCCGAGTCACACACCATCCGACTTGGAAATATATCGGCCGTTCCTTCATCGTCAAAATCCTGGAACTCCCTCCCTAACAGCACTGTGGGAGAACCGTCACCACACGGACTGCAGCGGTTCAAGAAGGCGGCTCACCACCACCTTCTCAAGGGGCAATTAGGGGGTGGTGGCAATAAATGCGGCCTCGCCAGCGACGCCCACATCCCACGAACGAATAAAAGCAAAACTCAAAGCCTCCTCCCCCCCTCAAATTTCGGGGTGACCTGATTGAGGTTTCGGACGATGGAATAGATTGTGTCGATGGAGTTAATTCTGTCCCAATGAAGGAAGTCAGGGATCACAATCTCAGGCTCCCAATTCGTTGCGGTGGACAATGTCCTGCTGAATTGCTTCGAGCAAGAGCTGGACCTGTTTCTGGCTGGGGCGGAGACCCCCCTCGTACAATCAGCATCGAGTCATCAGGGCCAGTGTGATTTCCTAAGGCAACGGGAGAAGAATTTCCCAGATTGGCCTGGGTTTAGATCTGACGCCTCCCACTCCTGACGAATGGCTTCCCTGGGCTCCAGGGCACTAAGGACAACTGTCCAACCCCGACTCCCCCCTCAACCCCGGGTAACTTTCCATTGACCACATCAATCTCGGCCTTGCCAAGGTTACGGCATGGAAGGAGGCCTTCGGCCCATCGAGTCCGGGCCGGCTCTCTGCACGAGCAGTCCAGTTAAGTCCCACTCCCCCGCCCGATCCCTGCAAATGTTTTCCTTTCAATAATTATCCAGTTCCCTTTTGAAGGCCATGATTGAATCTGTCTCCACCACCCCCCTGGACAGATCACTCCCTAAGAGAACACATCAAATTTTTAAGTATTTATTCTAGACAACAGTATAAAAAAAGTATTTTTACAAAGAGGCAATGAAAACTTAAGCTTTGATCAATAGTTTACAAATTTGTACAATTTTTACAATGACTGTACAGAGGATGTCCAGTTTTTGCATATTAACAAGGAGCCCCCATGGCCTTCCATTTCTCTGGTGACGCGAAGGTTTTTTTTCTCCCCCCCGCCCCCCCCCCGTTTACTCGCAAACAAACCGTGACTCCATCCCCTAATGGTTCCCTGGTTGAGTTTCTAGGCCTAGCAAGAGGCAGCAACCCTGCAATCGGAACGTGAATGGTCCGGGCCTAGCCACCGGTGCAAAAGCCTAACTGCGAGTCCCATGGGTTGTCCACTGCTCACGGCCGTTCAGGAGTTGGCCTGATACTGGAGGGCTAGAGGCCTGGGGAAGATGGCTGAGGGGGAATAAGGAGACCGAGCTTCATCCCCTTCAGCCAAACCCTACATGGCGGCCATTCTCAAA
The DNA here is from genome assembly GCF_035084215.1 of Heptranchias perlo. Classification (NCBI taxonomy): domain Eukaryota; kingdom Metazoa; phylum Chordata; class Chondrichthyes; order Hexanchiformes; family Hexanchidae; genus Heptranchias; species Heptranchias perlo. The sequence continues at coordinate 7,282,497 of NC_090368.1, read as the reverse complement.
CTCCCGCTCGAAGGTCACTTCAAAAAGGCGCCCTCCCTCCACCTTGACCTTTGACACCGCGCGAGCATGCTGCAGAAGCGAAGTCCCTCCTTAAATAACAAATAGACTCTTCTTTAAAGAATGTACATTTTCCCTTGCCTGGATCTCCCGGATCCGGCCTCCGGAGAGAAAGGCCTCGATGCACCAGTCATCGCCAGCAAAGCAGTGCCTTCCTAAGCAAGTCCGTCTCCTTCACGAGAATAAAAAGGCACAAAACTCTTCATTCTCTTTCTCAAACGCCCCCCCCGCCCCGTCACCCCCCAACAAAAGAAAAAAAATGCTTGAGGCCATTTTGTAGTACGATTTGCCTCGTCGGGACGCCCCAGAATCCACGGGTTGCCAGGGTAACGCAGTTCTGGCGCTCTCAAGACAAAGCTGAAGGTAGAATTTGGCGAGGTCTCGATTTGCCTCCCAAACAGGGCTTTTGTCCCCGGTCTTGTCTTGTTTTCATCCGTCTCTCCCTTAGTCTGTCGTCCTTTGCCTTGACGGAGACCGTGTCCTGGATGGAGCGGGGTGGGAGGGAAGTAACTCGAGCCGGGGTTCGTCCGTCTCGAGGGCGGAGGTTGGCGAGAAAGACTTGGGCGCAGACGTCTTACAGCACGGCCAGCGACAGCAGCAGCGTCAGCAGCACAGCGAGGCCTTGAGACGGTACCAGGGGAGACGAGCTGCCGTGCTTCTCTGGGTGTCTGGAAGTCCTCCCCGGCTGGTCTGTCGTGGAGAGCGAGCGAGAGAGAGAGAGAGAGAGAGAGAGAGAGAGATCGAAGGGAAACGGATTAATTGACTGACCGCACGGAAAAAAACGACTGGCTATTCGACCTTGGGGGCCCACCCCAGCCAAGTCCGATTCCCACCCCCCACCTCACTCGCTGAACGGCGATTGCGATCAGCAGCGCTGGTCAATTTACCCCAGCCCTCCCCAACACCTCCCACCCCCGCCCTCTCCCTAACCCCCAAGGGGGTACTGAGGCCAATTTAAACCCCCTCCCCGTCCCACTGCTGGCTCAGGAATCGTTAACTTGGGGCTTTCCCTCTGCTTTTTAAGTTTTACAGTTTTAAGTTCTTGAGGTGACGAGGGGGGGTGGTCACATATAAATCCATCACCCCCCCCTCCCTCACTTTATGATGAAGTGTTTTATAATCGATATATATCTTGCTCACCTGCTGGAAGATTGGGTTTATTGTGTGGGATCCTGAATCACTCGCTGGTTCTAAAATAAAAGAATGGTTTAAATAAATTATCAGATAATTCACAAAGAAATGATTTCCATCGCAGCTCAGACATCCCAAAGCACTTTATAGCCAGTGAAGTGTGGCCGCCAATTGTGCACAGCAAGATCCCACAAACAGCAATGTGATAAATGACCCAGATCATCTGTTTTTTTTTTAAAGTGATGTTGGTCGAGGGATAAATATCGGCCCCAGGACACCGGGGAGAACTCCCCCCACCTGCTCTTCTTCCAATACTGGCCCGTGGGATCTTTTACGTCCACCTGAAGAGGGGCAGACGGGGCCTCGGTTTAACGCCTCGTCCGAAAGACTGAGACCGCCAGACTTTTTGGGATCGAGAGATACAAAGGCGGGTAAATGGAGTTGAGGTACGGATCAGCCATGATGGCAGAGCAGGCTCGAGGGGCTGAATGGCCTCTTTCCTGCCCTTTCTTCAACCAGTTCCATCTTGTTCCGTGGTTTTGATTTGTCAGACTTGACCTTGGCTGGTTGGAGGAGCACATTTGCGCCCTCAGGGCAGGGGGTCCGAGGGCAGACTGAGCCCACCTTGGCGTGTTCGCTCCAATGAGTTGATGGGCAACCAAATGGCATCGCCCTGTTATTGGGTGAACGCAGCATAGATCATCCCTGCGTTCAAATCCCTCCATGGTCCTCCCCTATCTCTGCAACCTCCTCCAGCCCCGACAACCCTCCGAGATCTCTGCGCTCCTCCAATTCGGGCCTCTTGCGCGTCCCTCGATTTCCATCGCTCCACCATTGGCGGCCGTGCCTTCAGCCGTCTGGGCCCTAAGCTCTGGAATTCCCTCCCTAAACCTCTCCGCCTCTCTCTCCTCCTTTAAGACGCTCCTTAAAACCTCCCTCTTTGACCAAGCTTTGGTCACCTGTCCTAATATCTCCTTATGTGGCTCGGGTGTCAATTTTGTTTGATAATCGCCCCCGTGAAGCGCCTTGGGGACGTTTTACTGCGTTAAAGGCGCTATATAAATGCAGGTGGTTGTCGATATCCTCTTTAAGGGATCAAGTGCCCTGGGAAGAGGCTGAAATTTATCAGGTACTCACTCTTTCTGCAGCAAACATAAATTCTCAGCTTCAGGCACTGCTCTCCGTGATGGTGGATTGCCTTTGCTAGAAATGAGAGAGAGAGAAATCATTTAGAAGAGACCCCCGCAGAATCTGGCTCTCCGCCCTCGCGAAACGGGCGCGGTCGATGTGGTCCAGTTTGGTACTGAGGCCAAATTGCGCAGGGAGGCTGCGGGTTCCAGTTCGCCGATCGGGGAGTGGTCCTCCTGCTCTCGTTCTCCGCCCTCATCCTTCAGCTGAACGGCACTGAGGACAATAGGATTAGATCCCCCCCCCGCCCCCCATGGTCGAAGTGCCGGTTTGATCGTTGGGCCTCTCTCCTCCCTGGCCCTGAAACTCCGAGATCAGCCGATGGCTCCGTTCAGACGCAGTTTCTCAACATTGAGCGAGTCTCGTTTTATTATCGGGCGTCGCTGGGCAAGGCCGGCATTTATTGCCCATCCTCTGGTTGCCCCTTGAGAGGGTGGCAGTGAGCCGCCTTCTTGAACCACCGGTAGTAGGCTCAGTATAACCGAGTCTCCTGCTAGGCCCAATTCAGAGGGGCAGTTAAGAGTCAACCAGGTTGGCATGGGGACTGAGTCACGTATAGGCCCAGACCGGGTAAGGATGGCAGTTTCCTTCCCTAAAGGGATATTTGTGAACCAGTTGGGTTTTTAGGACAATCCAACAGCTTCACAGTCACTTTTACTGAGGAGAATTTTTTTTGTTTGAACAGAATCTGAATTCTCAAACTGCGGAGGTGGGATTTGAACTCACGGTCTCTTGGTTATTAGGCCTCTGGATTACTAGTCCAGTTAAGACTACCGCCTGCAGGTGTTAGCAATGAATGGCACAGTTCGGAGAATTTACAGCACAGAAACAGGCCATTCGGCCCAACTGGTCCCATGCTGGCGTTTCTGCTCCTCATGAGCCCTCCTCCTCCCCTCTTCATCTCACCCGATCAGCACATCCTTCTGATCCTTTCTCCCTCATGTGTTTATCTGGCCTCCAGACTGATCCCTGCGACTGTCGTACGAGGAGAGATTGGGTCGACTCGGCCTGTATTCACTCGAGTTTAGGAGAGTGAGAGGGGATCTCATTGAAACATCTAAAATTCTGACAGGGCTAGACAGACTGATGCAGGGAGGATGTTCCCGATGGCTGGGGAGTCCAGAACGAGGGGGTCACAGTCTCAGGATACGGGGTAGGACATTTAGGACTGAGACGAAGAGAAATTTCTTCACTCAGAGGGTGGTGACCTGTGGAATTCTCTAGCACAGAAGACAGTGGAGGCCAAGTCACTGAATATATTGAAGAAGGAGCTGGATAGATTTCTAGACGCAAAAGGCATCAAAGGGGGAGAGCGGGAATTTGGTATTGAGATAGAGGATCAGCCCTGATCATATTGAAGGGCGGAGCAGGCTCCAATGGCCTACTCCTGCTCCTATTTTCTTTGTTTCTTCCCCTTAAATCCATCCACGTGATTCGCCTCAACCACTCCACGTGGGAGCGAGTTCCACATTCCCACCGCTCTCTGGGTGAAGAAGCTTCTCCCGAATCCCCCGATTGGATTTATTGGCGGCCACCTCGCACTGATGGATCCCTAACCTCAGCCGAGCAAAGTACTCACAGATGTAGTAGTAATAGTGGCTCTCTTTGAACTCTTTCCCCAGGCTGAAGGGAGTGAAACGCTGGAACTTTCTCCGAGAATCTCTCCGGGCCATGGGGAGCGTGCGGCCTCCTGCATTCCCAGCGGACCTGATCCTTGGACTTTGGTTTGCACGACTCGAAGTCCTCCTTGGTCACCAAATACAGGGTGTAACGCTCAGTGGCGTGAGAGAGGACGGTCTCTGCGTAATGCGGGCACAAGATGTCCAAGTAATCGTTGAGCTTCACCTCGAGGGTGTAGTCGTCCTTGAGAAGCCTGGGGTGGGGGCAGAATCGATAAATGAGATGGTTAGGATGTCTTTAGGGGCGATAGAAATGCAAGTTTTTACTTTCGAGGGGCCGAATGGCCTACTCCTGCTCCTATCTCTTACGGTCTTACTGTAATTAAAATGATCCAAGTTCCAGCTGTGTACCAGGGACTTACTTTTCTCAAGCGCAGTTAAAGTCTTCATCATCAAATCATACGGCGCAGAAGGAGGCCATTCGGCCCATTGTTCCTGTGCCGGCTCTTTGAAAGAGCTCTCCAATTAGTCCCACTCCTCCCCACAGCCCTGCAAATTTTCTCCCCTTCAAATATTTACCCAATTCTCCTTTTGAAAGTTATAATTGGATCTGCTTCCAACGCCCTTTCAGGCAGCGTTTTCCATTGATACGGCGAAGCTCATTTTGGGGCCCCCCTCTCCTCCCCTCGTCAACTCTCTGAGGGGGAAGGGGGGGGTACTCCCAGTAACTCCCCCCAAGTGACCCCCTACTGAGGCTGGGGAACTTGAGAAGTTTGGGAAAGGTTGAGTAATAAGCCCGGGCTGGAGGGGTGGAACTCAGTTCCCTCATATTGAGGCGAGGGGGAGGGAAGAGAGGACCCTGAGGGCGCCAATATTTGTGGGGGGGGGGGTGGGTGAGGAAAGGGGCATAACCCTGGGAATATGCCAATATTTTAAGGGGGGAGGGGAAAGTCCCTGAGAATGTGCCAATATTTTAAGGGGGGGGAGGGAGTCCTTGAGAATGTGCCAATTTTTTAAGGGGGGGGGGGGGAAGTTCCTGAGAATGTGCCAATATTTTAAGGGGGGGGGGGGAAGTCCCTGAGAATGTACCAATATTTTAAGGGGGGGGGGAGGGAGTCCTTGAGAATGTGCCAATATTTTAAGGGGGGGGAGGGAGTCCTTGAGAATGTGCCAATTTTTTAAGGGGGGGGGGGGAAGTCCCTGAGAATGTGCCAATATTTTAAGGGGGGGGGGGAGGGAAGGGAGTCCCTGGGAATGTGCCAATATTCTTGCAGGGGGTTCCCCTGGGAAGGTGGCCAACCCTGGGAGTGCGCCAACACCCACACATAGGAACAGAAGGAGGAGGAGGCCATTCAGCCCCTCGCGCCTATCCCGGCATTCAAATCAGATCGAAAGCAAAACACTGCCGGACGTCTGAAATTAAAAACAGAGAATGCCGGAGAAGCTCAGATGTCCTTCTTTCGCTGTGAACCAAGGAGCACTGTAACCATCTCCGCACTGGGTTAAAACAAGGGGCCAGTCTCACCACTGCCTTCTGGTGTGGGCCCCACCCTTTTTCTTCAGGGAGTCGGGGAGGGTCTCCTTTGTTGTCTTAAGGCGGCCTGCGAAGATATTAATCTCCCTTCCACCAACACCCCCGCCCCCTGCTCTCCAAATCAAGGTGTCAAGTATCCCAGGACACCCTCCCCTTCCCAGGAGCGCTGCTGGGGGAGGAGCAGAGCCTGTCTGTACGGGCCTCCGCCTGTCATTAATCCGCCTGACACTAGACTCCTTGTCTCCGCTTCACACTGTTGTGCAGATTAGTCCCGCAGCACTGAGGGGGACCTCCACCCATGAGCTTTAATTACAGTTGTAAAACTAGAAAGCGAGGAACAACAGTATTCCCCTCTTAAAGCAACAACGTCAAGCTAAAAATCAAGACGCTCGTGATTTAAAAACACAAACTGACTGTTACATAGAATTACATCGAGTCCACAGCACAGAAACAGGCCATTCGGCCCCACTGGTCCATGCCGGTGTTTATGCTCCGCACGAGCCTCCTCCCTCCCTACTTCATCTCACCCTATCCTTCTATTGCTTTCTCCCTCACCAGTGCTCCAAGTGTGGTCTAACCATGGTATATGGAGACCAGAACTGTGCTCAGTGCTCCAAGTGTGGTCTAACCATGGTATATGGAGACCAGAACTGTGCCCAGTGCTCCAAGTGTGGTCTAACCATGGTATATGGAGACCAGAACTGTGCCCAGTGCTCCAAGTTTGGTCTAACCATGGTATATGGAGACCAGAACTGTGCACAGTGCTCCAAGTGTAGTCTAACCAAGGTGTATGGAGACCAGAACTGTGCCCAGTGCTCCAAGTGTGGTCTAACCAAGGTATATGGAGACCAGAACTGTGCACAGTGCTCCAAGTGTGGTCTAACCATGGTATATGGAGACCAGAACTGTGCACAGTGCTCCAAGTGTGGTCTAACCATGGTATATGGAGACCAGAACTGTGCACAGTGCTCCAAGTGTGGTCTAACCATGGTATATGGAGACCAGAACTGTGCACAGTGCTCCAGGTGTGGTCTAACCATGGTATATGGAGACCAGAACTGTGCACAGTGCTCCAGGTGTGGTCTAACCATGGTATATGGAGACCAGAACTGTGCACAGTGCTCCAAGTGTGGTCTAACCATGGTATATGGAGACCAGAACTGTGCCCAGTGCTCCAAGTGTGGTCTAACCAAGGTTCTGTACAAGTTTAACATAACTTCCCTGCTTTTCAATTCTATCCCTCTAGAAATGAACCCCAGTGCTATGCTTTTCTTTATGGCCTTATTAACCTGCGTTGCTACTTTTAGTGATTTGTGTATCTGTACCCCCAGATCCCTCTGCTCCTCTCCCCCGTTTAGACTCTTATTAGCGATTTGAAGATTGCACTGGTTTTAATCCCGGGTGTGCGAGAGTGGTGGGCACCTAATCTGCCCCCTTTGGCTGGACGATTAAGATTCCACGGACACTACGTTGAAAGAGGAGAGAGGGAGGGCGGGCTATTCCCCTCCCTCGGTGTCCTGGGCCCAATATTCCTCCCTCAAACGACAGGAACCTTCCCCCCACATCGAGGGGTCGATGATTTTTTTTTAATAGTCGGCTGTTTTGTTGGGATCTTGCTGTGCGCAAATCGGCTGCCGCGTTTCCTACATTACAACAGTGACTGCAGTCCTCCGGGAGTTGTAAAGTGCTTTGGGACATCCTGAGGCCGTGAAAGACAGCGAGGGGAACAGCGGAAGGAAATCAGGGTAAATTAAACGGTGGGAGAGGGGCCAAAGGCTCAAACCAGTGAAAGGTCAATCTGGGACTGGTATCGGGGAGGTCTTCTCCGCAGATCGAGCGATCGGCACACGGAACGGACTCCCAGATCCAGCAGCAAAGCCGGGGATCATTTAAGGACCAATTGGTGCAGGCTCTGGATGGAGTTGAGCAAGTGTTAGGCCCAAGGACTTTGATCAACATTGCTGGGGGGGGTGGTCCCTTTAACTGGCTCCCGGCCGACTGCGTCCCGGAGACAGGGAGAGGCCTCCAGGAGTGTGCACCCTGCAAAGTCTGGTTTGGCCCCACTGCTATTAGCCCCATGGGGTCGACAGTTTAACACATCACCCTCCCCCGACCAGCCCCTCCCCCAAACACTCGCTTAAAGGCACAGGCCGCTGATTTGTTTTAAAGTGACACTGTCACCGGTTCGAAATGCGTCTGTGAATTGCGAAACATATCATGGGTAAATAATCCAATCTTCCGACAGCTTCCCGTATTATATTTTACGTTTCTGTCTTCCTCCAGACTTGACTGTGCCAATGCTCTCCTGGCCGGCCTCCCATCGTCCAGTCTCTGTAAATTCATCCAAAACTCTGCTGCCCCCCCGTATCCTAACTCGCACCGAGTCCCGTTCACCCATCACCCACCCTGTGCTCGCTGACCGACATTGGCTCCCGGTCCGGGAACACCTCGATTTTAAAATTCTCATCCTTGTTTTCAAATCCCCTCCATGGCCCTCGCCCCCCCTCCCTATCTCTGGAACCTCCTCCAGCCCCTACAACCCTCCGAGATCTCTGCGCTCCTCCAACTCTGGCCTCTTGCCCATCTCCCGATTTCCATCGCTCCACCATTGGCGGCCGTGCTTTCAGCCGCCTGGGCCCTAAGCTCTGGAATTCCCTCCCTAAACCTCTCCGCCTCTCTCTCCTCCTTTAAGACGCTCCTTAAAACCTACCTCTTTGACCAAGCTTTTGGTCACCTGTCCCTAATATCTCCTTATGTGGCTCGGTGTCAAATTTTGTCTGATTTACGCTCCTGTGAGGACGTTTTACTACGTTAAAGGCGCTATATAAATGCAGGTTGTTGTGTTAAAGAGGTTTGGCCAAAAGGAAGTATGTTCTATTCCAGCTACTTACAAAGAGAGACATTGCCCCTTTAAGCAGTCAATGTTGGCAATTCCCCCCCCCCCAGGTTTTTGCCCCCTCTTCTTACGGTGACACCTCACTGGGAAACGAGGCGACCGCCCTCTTGCAGCTTAATGCATGAACAACGACAAGCTGACCGACTGTGGAAGGCATCACAGATGACCCCTTTCCTGCCCCCCCCATCGACAGCAGTGGGGGGGGTAAAGGTTGGGTTGTCACTTCCTTGTGACCAGGAGCAGGAACCCTGAAGGAGCTCCCCCGCCCGGGCAAACCCCAATGATTCATGGTGCCAGCCAGTCAGGCGCCCTCTCAGGGTGGCGCTGGCGTGAATCGGGCCGCCCCGCCTCTCTCTGCTCCCGAGTGACGCGGGGCGGCGACACGATGGGAAACTTGGCTCCGGTTCGCTCCCCTGTCACCATCAGCCGGTAGAACAGGTCCCTCCAGCTCTCCGAAACCCAACCCTTCAGTGTGCTCGTCTCCAAGCCTCTCGCTCGACAGCACAAACACCGCCACTCCCTGCCCCCAGGAATCGTACGGCACAGGAGGAGGCCGTTCGACCCATCGGGCCTGTGCCGGCTCTTTGAAAGAGCTGTCCAATTAGTCCCACTCTCCCCCCTGCTCTTTCCCCCACAGCCCTGCAAATTTCTCCCCTTCAAGTATTTATCCAATTCCCTTTTGAAAGTTATTATTGAATCTGCTCCCACCGCCCTTTCAGGCAGCGAATTCCAGATCAGAACAACTCGCTGCGTCAAAAAAATTCTCCTCATCTCCCCCTCTGGTTCTTTCCCCAATTATCTTCAATCTGTGTCCTCTGGTTCCCGACCCTCCTGCCACTGGAAACAGTTTCTCCTTATTTACTCTCTCAAAACCCCCTCATGATTTTGAACATCTCGATTAAATCTCCCCTTAACCTTCTCTGCTCTAAGGAGAACAATCCCAGCTTCTCCAGTCTGTGTGTGTGTGGAATATATTGCGTCTTTCATGACCTCAGGACGTCCCAAAGCGCTTTACAGCCAATGAGGTACTTTTTGAAGTGTAGTCACTGTTGTAATGTAGGAAAACCAATTTGCGCACAGCAAGATCCCACAAACAGCCATATGATAATGACCCAGATCATCTGTTTTTTAGTGACGTTGGTTGAGGGATAAATATTGGCCCCAGGACACCGGGGAGAACTCCCCCCTGCTCTTCTTCCAATAGTGGCCGTGGGATCGTTTACATCCACCTGAGAGGGGCAGACGGGGCCCTCGGTTTAACGTCTCATCCGAAAGACGGCACCTCCGACAGTGCGGCACTCCCTCAGTACTGGCAGTGGGAGTGTCGGCCTGGATTATGAGGCTCAAGTCTCTGGAGTGGGGGCTCGAACCCACGACCTTCTGACTCAGAGGCGAGAGAGAGAGTGCGGCCCACTGAGACACACCAACCTGCATTTATATAGCGCCTTTAACGTAGTAAAACGTCCCACAGGAGCGATTATCAAACAAAATTTGACACCGAGCCACATAAGGAGATATTAGGACAGGTGACCAAAAGCTCGGTCAAAGAGGTAGGTTTTAAGGAGCGTCTTAAAGGAGGAGAGAGAGGCGGAGAGGTTTAGGGAGGGAATTCCAGAGCTTAGGGCCCAGGCGGCTGAAGGCACGGCCGCCAATGGTGGAGCGATTAAAATGGGGGATGCGCAAGAGGCCAGAATTGGAGGAGCGCAGAGATCCCCAAAAACCATAGGGATTTGTGACTGGATGCCCAAAATATTTTGAACCTCTCATTGCAAAATTCTGCTTACAGGAAGTGTAACCTTTACCTCAGATGACGCAATGGTAAACCTGATGGTGAAACTATTAACCTTCTCGTAATTTGAAGGATGTTTTTCCCGGTTATTTTTCCCTGTATTAATCATGGCTCTCTCTCGCCTCTGAGTCAGAAGGTCGTGGGTTCGAGCCCCCACTCCAGAGACTTGAGCCCATAATCCAGGCCGACACTCCCGGTGCAGTACTGAGGGAGTGCCGCACTGTCGGAGGTGCCGTCTTTCGGATGAGACGTTAAACCGAGGGCCCCGTCTGCCCCTCTCAGGTGGACGTAAAAGATCCCACAGCTACTAATGGGAGAAAAGCAGAGGGAGGTGTCCTGGGGCCGATATTTATCCCTCAACCAACGTCACTAAAAAACAGATTATCTGCTCATTTATCACATTGCTGTTTGTGGGATCTTGCTGTGCTTCCTGACATCACCCCTGAACGGCCTGGCTCTAATTTTAAGGTTCTGCCCCCTTGTTCTGGACTCCCCCCACCAGAGGAAATAGTTTCTCTCTATCGACCCTATCGAATCCTTTAATCATCTCAAACACCTCGATTAGATCACCCCTTAATCTTCTACACTCGAGGGAATACAAGCCCAGTCTGTGCAACCTGGCCTCGTAATTTAACCCTTTAAACCCCCGGTATCATTCTGGTGAATCTGCTCTGCACCCCCTCCAAGGCCGATATATCCTTCCCGAGATGAGAGATGGTCCCTCTCACTCCCACTCTTTGTACATTTAAGGATTGTGACTGGGGGGCAGATCGGAGGCACTGATGTTTTGTATTCCTATTGATGGATCAGTGCTAAGTAGCTCCACTGAATAGCGACAGTCAGGATAAAAGAGTTTAGCAGTCACAGGGCCAGTGTCAAAGCAAAACAGCTGGACAGACCATCAACAAACAATTAAAAGCTCATCGACAGCTGGCCATCCATCACTAATCCTTAAATAGGACTGTCAGGGGCCGGGCACCCATCTCCATAAATGGGAGGGGGAAGGGGAGAGAGATTTGTGAGATGGGGGAGAGAGAGAGAGAGAGAGAGAGAGATTTTTAGGATGGGAGGGAGAGAGAGAGCGAGAGCGAGAGATTTTTAGGATGGGAGAGAGAGAGCGAGAGAGAGAGATTTTTAGGATGGGAGGGAGAGAGAGAGAGAGAGCGAGAGATTTTTAGGATGGGAGAGAGAGAGAGAGAGAGAGATTTTTAGGATGGGAGGGAGAGAGAGAGAGCGAGAGAGAGAGATTTTTAGGATGGGAGGGAGAGAGAGAGAGAGAGCGAGAGAGAGAGATTTTTAGGATGGGAGGGAGAGAGAGAGAGCGAGAGAGAGAGATTTTTAGGATGGGAGGGAGAGAGAGAGCGAGAGAGACATTTTTAGGATGGGAGGGAGAGAGAGAGAGAGAGATTTTTAGGATGGGAGGGGGACAGAGAGAGAGAAAGAGATTTTTAGGATGGGAGAGAGAGAGAGATTTTTAGGATGGGAGAGAGAGAGAGAGAGAGACAGAGAGAGAGATTTTTAGGATGGGAGGGAGAGAGAGAGAGTTTTAGGATGGGAGGGAGAGACAGAGAGAGAGATTTTTAGGATGGGAGGGAGAGAGAGAGAGAGCGAGAGAGAGAGATTTTTAGGATGGGAGGGAGAGACAGAGAGAGAGATTTTTAGGATGGGAGGGAGAGAGAGAGAGAGAGAGAGATTTTTAGGATGGGAGGGAGAGACAGAGAGAGAGATTTTTAGGATGGGAGGGGGAGAGAGAGAGAGAGAGTTTTAGGATGGGAGGGAGAGACAGAGAGAGAGATTTTTAGGATGGGAGGGGGAGAGAGAGAGAGATTTTTAGGATGGGAGAGAGAGAGAGAGAGAGAGATTTTTAGGATGGGAGGGAGGGAGAGAGAGAGATTTTTAGGATGGGAGGGAGAGAGAGAGAGAGAGATTTTTAGGATGGGAGGGAGAGAGAGAGAGAGAGATTTTTAGGATGGGAGGGAGAGAGAGAGAGAGAGATTTTTAGGATGGGAGGGAGAGAGAGAGAGAGAGAGGGAGAGATTTTTAGGATGGGAGGGAGAGATTTATAAGATGGGAGAGAGAGAGCGATTTCCAAGAGAGGGAGAAAAAGAATTAATAATGTGAAACAAATAGAGAGAGACAGAGCAGGGAAATAGAGAGAGAGAGATAAAACAGAGACACAGAAAAAGCTGGAGCACGATGGAAGAACAGATTGAGACAGAGGGCAAGAGAGGGATAGAAAGACAGAGAGAGAAAAGAGGCAAAAAGATACAAAGAGAGAGAGAGAGAAATGGAGAGGATACAGAGCGGGATAGAGGGAGAGGGAGAGAGGGATGTACAATGCCAGCCAAGTATCAGTAGTTAATGGGAGTGAGGGACTGCAGTGTTTAATGTTGTGGGTTTTTTCTCTCAGTACCTCTCTGTAACTTTTAGCAGGTGATGGGTTTAAATCAGACCTCCCTCAGGAGAAGTGGGAGTTCTCAGCGTCCTCCACCAGAGGGGCCAGTGGTGGGTCTAAAACCGCCGCCGCTGGTCTTCAAAGGGTTTCGCACGGCCTAACCCGCTTAAAAGCGAAATTCGCGGTTTAAAAAGAAAGAATTTGTATTTCTGTCGCGCCTTTCACGACCTCAGGACGTCCCAAAGCGCTTTACAGCCAATGAAGCACTTTTTTTGAAGTGTAGTCACTGTTGTAATGTGGGAAACGCGGCAGCCAATTTGCGCACAGCAAGATCCCACAAACAGCGATGTGATAATGACCCAGATCATCTGTTTTTTTAGTGATGTTGGTTGAGGGATAAATATCGGCCCCAGGACACCGGGGAGAACTCCCTCCTGCTCTTCTTCCGATCCGTGGGATCTTTTACATCCACCTGGGAGGGGCAGACGGGGCCCTCGGTTTAACGTCTCATCCGAAAGACGGCACCTCCGACAGTGCGGCACTCCCTCAGTACTGGCATTGGGGAGTGTCGGCCTGGATTGTGTGCTGGAGTCTCTGGACTTTAGAATACAATGAAGGCGAAGGGGATGTGGTAACTAAACCAACTCCCCCTCACAAACACCCCACCCCCACTGCCCCAGTATAATTGCCTGGTGTTGCACGGAGTCATCCAGACCCGCAGGGACCCCCTGCTCGATGCCCAGTCTGAGCTGAGTTAGCTGATCTTCAGGGTGGTGTTGGGAGTGGACCCCAGGTCAGACCCTACCCCCCAACTATTGTAAAAGCATCAATTCATGTGGGGGGCAGGGGGCGTGATGCCCCCCACAGTCAAATAGTCCAACACTTGATGTCTGTGCCTGGTTCAGGAGGGTCATCCGGTAGCCACCAGTGGAACTGCGCCCCCCTACCCGGTGGGGGGGGGAGGAGGGAAACAGTGAAAGAAAACTAACATTTACAGCCCCCGCCCCCCTCGCCGCTAATTCTTTCCCCTGCTTCCCTCCCACTCTCACCTTCTCCCCCTTCACCACTCTCGCTCTTCCTCCTTCTCCTACTCTCTCCTCCTCTCGCTCTCTCCTCCTCCCGCCCTCTCCCGCCCTCTCCTCCTCCCCCTCTCCCGCCCTCTCCTCCTCCCCCTCTCCCGCCCTCTCCTCCTCCCCCTCTCCCGCCCTCTCCTCCTCCCCCTCTCCCTCCTCCTCTCCCTCCCTCTCCTCCTCTCCCCCTCCTCCCTTCTCCCACTCTCTCCCTCTCCTTCTCCTTCATCCCTCCCACTCGCTCCTTCTCCCTCTCCTCCTCCCACTCCCACTCTCTCCTCCTCCTCCTCCTCTTCTCCCTCTCCCACTCTCTCCCTCTCCTTCATCCCTCCCACTCGCTCCTTCTCCCTCTCCTCCTCCCACTCCCTCCTCCTCCTCCTCCTCCTCTTCTCCCTCTCCCACTCTCTCCCTCTCCTTCATCCCTCCCACTCTCTCCTTCTCCCTCTCCTCCTCTCTCCCTCTCCCCCTCCCCATCCCCCTTTCTGGTCCCCGTCAGGTGCAGAACAACAGCCAGGGACCTTGATGAACGGGGAGGAAGTGTAGAATCACATCCTCAGCCCGGGACACAGGGAAACACAACACTGAGCTGGGCAGACTCACTTCCTGACAACACATTTTAAGAGCTGCCTGCAAAAGAAAAAACAATTCCAACAACAGCTCTTGAAAGTCAGCGAGTGTTTCCGTGAATTATCAAGGCCTCCCCGGGATCTCATAAGGCCCAACGCTGTACTTAACCCAAAACCCGCCGTTGTCTGGCAGCTAATCCCACATCTCTCTGCGTGCGGCTAAATCGCCCCTGAGCTGCCGATTTGCGCACAGCAAGATCCCACGCCGTGGCATCCAGCTGCGGTTCTGGTCCTGGCGTCGCAAATCCAGAGCTCGTGAGTTCAACTCCCACCGGATAAAATAATTGAAATAAACTCGAGAGGAGGAAACGGGGTACAGGGGAGAGAGTGGGACCGATTGGACGGCTCTTTCGAAAAGGGCCAGCACGGGCTCGATGGGCCGAAACGGCCTCCTTTTTTTGCGTGGAAGGAAGGGCCTGCATTTTTATCCTGCCTCAGGACGTCCCAAAGCGCTTTACAGCCAATTAAGCGCTTTTGAAGTGTAGTCACTGCTGTTATGTAGGAAACGCGGCAGCTAATTTGCGCACAGCAAGATCCCACAAACAGCAATGAGATAATCTGTTTTTTAGTGACGTTGGTTGAGGGATGAATAAGCAAGAACGCTTGTCAAAACCCGACTGGATTAGGAATTTGGGCCTACAAGTGACTGAAATGGCCCCTCGAGCCGCTAACAAGCACTGTGGGAGAACCTTCACCACCTCCGGTCTGCAGCGGTTCAAGAAGGCGGCTCACCGCCACCTTCTCAAGGGGGCAACTCGGGGATGGGCAATAAATGCCGGCCTCGCCCACATCCAGCAGGACGAATTTTAAAAAACGAATAACCATTTAATTTGTTTTTTTTTAGGTGGCCAGGAAATCAGGGAGAACTCTTCGAGATAGTGGCCCTGCGATCTTCCAGAGAGGGGCCCTCGGTTTGACGTCTCATCCCCGCGAGACACGGCACCTCCGACAGTGCGGCACTCCCTCAGCACTGGCACCGGGAGTGTCGGCCTGGGTTACGGGGCTCGAGTCACTGGAGTGGGGGCTCGAACCCACGACCTTCTGACTCGGAGGCGAGAGTGAGCCAAGCTGACACTTGGTTTGCACTCCGCCCCTCATTTAAAGAACAAAATCACTTCTGGTTGACGCTAGTAAGATTTAGTAAGTGGTATATAAAGCTACTGTCATATCCTTTATAATTAGATTTCTTTCTAGTGTTCCATTAATAGATGCAAACGATCTCTCGCTACTGATTCCAATTGATATACACATACAGATGGCGCCAAAAAGAATTAATTCTTGCAATGTTTTAATTTTAGTCCTAAAGATAAAGTGTTTTCATTTATCAGAGTGATGTGTGATCTTAAAAGGGCAATGTTTACTTTCAGAATCTAGGCACGGAAGAAAATCTAAGACTTGCAAATTATACAGTACCTGATCGCACGTCTTTTTAAAACTCTAATTAGTTTATAGCAATGATTTTTAAAACTTTTCGGAGTGAGGGATTCTCCAGCACTCCCGGGGACCCCCCCCCCGGTAAATACTGACACACTCCCGGGGACCCCCCCGGTAAATACTGACACACTCCCAGGGCCCCCCCGGTAAATACTGACACACTCCCGGGGATCCCCCTGTAAATAGTCACTCCCGGGGACCCCCCTGTAAATACTGACACACTCCCGGGGACCCCCCGGTAAATACTGACACACTCCCGGGGATCCCCCTGTAAATAGTCACTCCCGGGGACCCCCCTGTAAATACTGACACACTCCCGGGGACCCCCCTGTAAATAGTCACTCCCGGAGACCCCCTGTAAATACTGACACACTCCCCGGACCCCCCCTGTAAATACTGAGACACTCCTGGCGACCCCCCTGTAAATACTGACACACTTCCCGGACCCCCCCCTGTAAATAGGGACACACTCCCGGGGACCCCCCCCTGTAAATAGTCACACTCCCAGAGACCCCCCCCTGTAAATAGGGACACTCCCGGGGACCCCCCCTGTAAATAGTCACACTCCCAGAGACCCCCCCTGTAAATAGGGACACTCCCGGGGACCCCCCCTGTAAATAGTCACACTCCCAGAGACCCCCCCTGTAAATAGGGACACTCCCGGGGACCCCCCCTGTAAATAGTCACACTCCCAGAGACCCCCCCTGTAAATAGGGACACTCCCGGGGACCCCCCCTGTAAATAGTCACACTCCCAGAGACCCCCCCTGTAAATAGGGACACTCCCGGGGACCCCCCCTGTAAATAGTCACACTCCCAGAGACCCCCCCTGTAAATAGGGACACTCCCGGGGACCCCCCCTGTAAATAGTCACGTGCCTCTTAACAGACAGGGCCAACCACCCTAAGGAGCCCAGGGGTCATCGGCAGGCAGTTCCCGGTTTACGGTGATCAATTAAACCCTCGAATGGGATTTCAAGAATTCTACCAACTGGGCAGGGGGGAGATGACGAGACACGTTTTAACGCTGCGATCTGGAATTCGCTGCCTGAAAGGGCAGTGGAAGCAGATTCAATAATAACTTTCAAAAGGGAATTGGATAAATACTTAAAAAAGGAGGGAAAAAAAATTCGCAAGGCCGCGGGGAAAGCTGGCACAGGTGCGACGGGCCGAACGTCCCCCTTCTGTGCTGAGGCTGACCTCAAGACTAAGAGCGCTCGATTTTTGTTGAGGGATGCGGAACATAGGCGGGAAAGTGGAACTGAGGATCAGATCAGCCATGATCTGACTGAGTGGCGGAACAGGCTCGAGGGGCTGAACGGCCTCCTCCTGTCCCTGTAAGATTCTGAGACTGTTTAGCACGCTTGGGTTCGAGAGACGATGATTCAGGAGATGCCCAGGAGGCCTTCAAACCTAAACACAACCAACTTGTTTAAAAGATCTTTGCATGCCGTGCGCTGCCCCTTTAAGAGTTCACTGTAAAAAGTTGGTGCAAAGTTTTAAAAAACTTTTAAACAATTGGTTTGGTGTCGACTCCCAAAAGAGATTTAGAATAAATTATTCCTCCAGCATCGTGGGGGGGAAGGGGGGGTTTACACCCTATTCCCCCCAATCAACAACTAATTAAAAGGGAAATATTAAAATACTGGTGGGGCCCACCAAAAACCAATTAAAAGGGAAATACAGTCTTAAAGCAGTGGTGGTCCCCCTCAAGTGACTTCAGAGCATGTAAACAATCTGCTTCTCCTTTCTTACTATATACTATAAAAGATCTCATTCTTCCAGCAAGGAAATAAGCTATCAAAAGTTTACAATCAATAACAGATTACAGTCTGAGCCTTGTTAGTAACATTAACTGCACCGCCCTTGTTGTAAATATTATTGGACTTTGCATAGTAGCTGCCAGCGGGGCTTTGAGAGTTAATGCGCTACTGACTGGTAAACAAAGACCAGGAACCATAAAGTTACTACTGAAAAGGCAGCACTCGATGCACGGAAATCGGAATCCATGCAAGGAAAACAAAACAGAAATTTTAAAAGTCTTTCAACTTGACTTTTCTGTCAAACACTTTCCTGCATTAAACCCGAATCCCACTTTTTGCATTAAATCAATTCCCACTTTTTGCACTAACCCGATTCCCACCTTTTGCATTAAATCAATTCCCACTTTTTGCATTAAACCCAATTCCCACTTTTTGCATTAAACCCGAATCCCACTTTTTGCATTAAACCCAATTCCCACTTTTTGCACTAAACCCAATTCCCACTTTTTGCATTAAACCCGAATCCCACTTTTTGCATTAAACCCAATTCCCACTTTTTGCACTAAACCCAATTCCCACTTTTTGCACTAAACCCGAATCCCACCTTTTGCACTAAACCCAATTCCCACTTTTTGCATTAAATCAATTCCCACTTTTTGTATTAAATCAATTCCCACTTTTTGCACTAAACCCAATTCCTACTTTTTGCATTAAATCAATTCCCACTTTTTGCACTAAACCCAATTCCTACTTTTTGCATTAAATCAATTCCCACTTTTTGTATTAAATCAATTCCCACTTTTTGCACTAAACCCAATTCCTACTTTTTGCATTAAATCAATTCCCACTTTTTGCACGAAACCCAATTCCCACTTTTTGCACGAAACCCAATTCCCACTTTTTGCACTAAACCCAATTCCCACTTTTTGCACTAAACCCAACTTCAGATTTTGAAGATAATCCGTTTAAAATAAAACGTTCATTTATCGCCCCCTTTTAAGAAAAAACGCATTTAAACCTCCCAAGAACACCTCCCCCCCCCAAAAAAAGCAAAAAGCTGTATTAGAAAAAAAATCGAGGCAAACAATGTAATCTCTCTTAACATCACAGGTCGAGAGAGAGAGAGAAAAAGTTCGTCTCATGTGAGAAAGTTTTGAACTTGTTTCAGACAAACTGCCCAGTTTCTCTGCCCATCCAGCTTGTTTGCATCTGAGAACAAGTTTCCCCAGAATTAGAAAGTTTAGAGGTTGCTTACTTGGTGTTAGTGGTGTTCCAGTAAAGTGTATATCTCTCTGCTGAAATCTGTCCCATTAATGCACACGTCCAACACAGAACAGCACAGGTAATTTTCCAAGACATGTTTGGACCCTTTCCTTGTTTACTTGTAAAGTTATATCCCATCACACACTCTCAACCAGCCTTCTCCAATTCTGCTGAGCACTGCCCTGTGGCTCTCTGCTTTTGTATAGGAGCTAAGTGGCTCCTCCTACAAGGCAAGTCTCTGAGCTGTGTCACAAATGGATGTAGGTTAATTAATCCTCTCCCAAACAAATACACCCCTCCTCTGCACAGATCTGAACCAACGCTCAAACACACTATCAATGCCCCGTCAGGTCTGAAAGGGGAGGGAGATGGTGCCGAGGTTTTTGGGGAGGGTCGAGGACGGGTGGGTCGATCGAGGGTCGAAACACTCACCTGCCGCTCTGAACCTCAAGACGTTACAGTGCTCGTCCCGTCTGCCCCCCTCAGGTGGATGTACGAGGTCTCCACGGCCACTGATGGAAGCCGTTAAGGGTAGACCTCCCGATATCCTGGCCAACGCCCCCCACTTCGCCCCCCCCCTCTCTCCCTCTCTCAACCAAAAACAGCGGGAACGGGAAAAAAAAGGCGCTCGCCGGGCCGTTTGTGGGATCTTGCTGTGCGCAAACAAAATGGCTGCCGCGCTTGGCTGCGAGGCGTTGCTGAGCGAGGCGCCACGGTGCGATATAAACGCAGGGCCCGTTGCGATGTTGCAAAATTGAGCGTTCAACGATCACAATGTGCGCCTTTAACGTAGTAAAACGTCCCCAAGGCGCTTCCCGGGAGCGATTATCGAACAAAATTTGACTCCGAGCCACATCAGGAGATATTAGGACAGGTGACCAAAAGCTCGGTCAAAGAGGGAGGTTTTAAGGAGCGTCTAAAGGAGGAGAGAGAGGCGGAGAGGTTTAGGGAGGGAATTCCAGAGCTTAGGGCCCAGGCAGCTGAAGGCACGGCCGCCAATGGTGGAGCGATGGAAATCGGGGATGGGCAAGAGGCCAGAATTGGAGGAGCGCAGAGATCTCGGAGGGTTGTCGGGGCTGGAGGAGGTTGCAGAGATACAAATGTTTGATTGCAAAGCTTGGTTGCCAGGGGCAACTTGCCCATTCTACTGGCTGGTTGCCCGGGCAGCGGATTCTGTTCTGTTGTAGTCACTGGGATGCCCCAGTGTCGTTCGTTAGTGATATGGTTTGATATTTATAGTATTTTTAATTGGGTTCCAATCATGACTCAGCCCTAATATACGACACACGCGGGTTGTGTCTCAATCCTGGTGTATTTGTTTCGCTACGTGACTCCTTACCGATCTCGTGAGGCACCTTCCCATTGCACCTGTCTACTGGCTACCTGTCGTTATGACCGCCTCCCCTTGTCACTCTCCTCCCTTTTCAACATGGCCTGGCTGGGCACACTCCTTAGACCCTATAAACACTCCTTAGACCCTATAAACCCTCCTTAGACCCTATAAACACTCCTTAGACCCTATAAACCCTCCTTAGACCCTATAAACCCTCCTCCAGCCCTACAACCCTCCGAGATCTCTGCGCTCCTCCAATTCTGGCCTCTTGCGCATCTCCCCGATTTCCATCGCTCCACCATTGGCGGCCGTGCCTTCAGCCGCCTGGGCCCTAAGCTCTGGAATTCCCTCCCTAAACCTCTCCGCCTCTCTCTCCTCCTTTAAGACGCTCCTTAAAACCTACCTCTTTGACCGAGCTTTTGGTCACCTGTCCTAATATCTCCTTATGTGGCTCGGTGTTGAATTTTGTTTGATAATCACTCCTGGGAAGCGTCTCGGGACGTTTTACTACGTTAAAGGCGCTATATAAATGCAGGTTGGTGTTTTGTTGGTTAACGGTGGGTAGCCGCGGTTCGCTTCATGGGACTGGTACCATCGTTGATGTTGGAGGCTCAGTCTATGTTGGGTATTAACCAGCCTCGCCCATCGTAGGCCAGCGAGAGATGGCGCCTTAAAGGGGAGATGGAAAGGAGCAAAGAGAGGCCAGAACACATTGCGTAGTTTAGAGACGGTCCCTTAGCTGTCCCTTGATGTTAATGAATCTCCTCACAGACACCCCTTATCTCTAAAGGAGGCAGACGCTGGATTCTGCCTTTATTAATCTCTGATTCTGATTCACTGATAGTAGATTAAGATAAGCAAATAACTTTCTGCCTTTGTTCATTCCTTCTCTCTCATCTGAAACCCTCATCCATGCCTTAGTCCCCTGCAGACTCCGACTATTCCAACGTTCTCTTGGCCGGCTTCCCATCTCTCGCCTCTGTAAACCCCTCAGTTGATCCAAAACTCTGCTGCCCCCCCCGTATCCTAACTCGCACTGAGTCCCGTTCACCCATCACCCCCCCTGTGCTCGCTGACCCACATTGGCCCCCGGTCCGGGAACACCTCGATTTTAAAATTCTCATCCTCGTGTTCAAATCCCTCCATGGCCCCCTCCCTATCTCTGTAACCTCCTCCAGCCCCTACAACCCTCCGAGATCTCTGCGCTCCTCCAATTCTGGCCTCTTGCGCATCCCCCGATTTCTCATCGCTCCACCATTGGCGGCCGTGCCTTCAGCCGCCCGGGCCCTAAGCTCTGGAATTCCCTCCCTAAACCTCTCCGCCTCTCTCTCCTCCTTTAAGACGCTCCTGCCGAAAAGTGGGTGCCCGTGATGCTGCACGTAGTCGAATAGTCAGCTGCCGATCACCATCTGGGGTTCGTGCGAAGGAGGTACCCGGGGTGGGGGTGGCCAATCGCTCCCCCTGGCCCTTTCAGGAGGGGAGGGGAGATTTTTAAACACGGAGAGAAAAAAATACTCGCCTGGAATAGGACTTCCCCTTTAAGAAGTCAGGCTTTAACTGGTGTGAATAGACTGGTGAAAAATTTTATCTGCTCAGAGGACCTGTGTCCTTTAAAGGTGCGAGACTTTAATTATAATATGTATAAAGATGCTCCTTGGGAGAATTACTGGCTGGAATACACTTCCAAATTGGCCCCTCCTTCTCTGCTATCTCGCACCCCCTCCCTCCGACTGCAACAACAACTTGTTTCACATGGCCATTCAGAAGTTCGAGCCCCCGCTCCAGAGACTCGAGCCCCATAATCCAGGCCGGACACTCCCGGTGCCAGTACTGAGGGAGCGCCCGCACTGTCGGAGGTGCCGTCTTTCGGAGGAGACGTTAAACCGAGGGCCCCCCCCGTCTGCCCCTCTCAGGTGGGCGTAAAAGATCCCACGGCCACTATTGGAAGAAGAGCAGGGGGGAGTTCTCCCCGGTGTCCTGGGGCCGATATTTATCCCTCAACCAACACGATGATCTGGGTCATTATCACATTGCTGTTTGTGGGATCTTGCTGTGCGCAAATTTGCCTGTCGCGTTCCCTATGTTACAACAGCGGCTACCCCTCAAAAATTAAAGTACCTCATTGGCTGTAAAGTGCTTTGGGACGTCCTGAGGTTGTGACAGGCGCTATATAAATGCAATTTCTGTCTTTCATCCATTTACCAGTTAACGGTTCAAATCTAGACCCCCTCCTGAAAGTGCTGGTTTACAGATTCCACGCTCGCTGGCCCCTTTGGCCATTCTTTAGGCGGGCTGCTCGACCATGAAAGGCGTCGCGAAAAGAATTGTAAACGCGCAATTCTCCGCTATCCCAAGGCCCAGACAATCGCTTAACAGGAGAGGAAACGTATTTAATGATAAGGAGGCCCTGGCTGATTCCCTCCTCCCTAACCCCATGGAATTCAGGGCCGTTGGCCCCCACTTTTGAGATCAGCACTCTCAGCGCAGACCAGGGGCTGAGCCTGGGAGCTGTGGGGCTCGGTACCACAGCGGGCAGAGCACGCAGCCGCTGGGGGAAGCCTCTCGATCTGTTCGCCGTACTTTGAGGGGATTTACCCGGTGAGCCGACCACCGTTCCGATGCCAGGGCGCTGGGAATAGTCGCCACGCTGAATGGGGAGCAAGGGGGGGGGTCAGCGTTCCTGCAATCCCAGCGGGAAAATCGCACTCGTGGGAAGCACAGGACAGAGAATGACCCAGTGGCAAGTTCGAGCCCCCCTTCCCTTCTCAACTGGCATAAATTTAGAGTGATGGATAGCTGGGAGTGAGTTAGAGTGTGTGTGTGTGTGTGTGTACATGAGGGAGAAAGGAGTGGAAGGATATGGGGAGAGGGGGAGATGAAGTAGGGAGGGAGGAGGCTCGTGTGCAGCATAAACACCAGTATAGACCAGTGGGGCCGAATGGCCTGTTTCTGTGCTTTTAATTCTATGTGTGTGCGTATATGTGTGTGCGTGTGCTGTATGTATGTGTATATGTGTGTGTGTGGGTGCTGTATGTGTGTATGTGTGTGTATGTGTGTTTGTATGTGCGTGTGCTGTTTGTATGTGTATGTGTGCGTTTGTAGGTGTGTGTTTGTATGTGTTTCTATGCGTGTGTGTTTGTATGTATGTATGCGTGTGTGCGTTTGTATGTGCGTGTGCTGTTTGTGTGTTTGCTGCTTGTATATGTGTGTGTGTTTGTATGTGTGCGTGTGTGTGTGTTTGTATGTGTGTGTGTGTTTGTATGTGTGTGTGTTTGTATGTGTGTGTGTGTTTTTATGTGTGTGTGTTTGTATGTGTGTGTGTGTTTGTATGTGTGTGTGTTTGTATGTGTGTGTGTGTTTGTATGTGTGTGTGTTTGTATGTGCGTTTGTGTGTGCTGTTTGTATGTGTGTGCTGTTTGTATGTGTGTGTTTGTATGTGTGTGTGTTTGTATGTGTGTGTGTGTTTGTATGTATGTGTGTGTTTGTATGTATGTATGCGTGTGTGTGTTTGTATGTGCGTGTGCTGTTTGTATGTGTATGTGTGCGTTTGTATGTGCGTACTGTTTGTGTGTTTGCTGCTTGTATATGTGTGTGTGTTTGTATGTGTGCGTGTGTGTGTGTTTGTATGTGTGTGTGCTGTTTGTATGTGTGTGTGTGTTTGTATGTGTGTGTGTGTTTGTATGTGTGTGTGTGTTTTTATGTGTGTGTGTTTGTATGTGTGTGTGTTTGTATGTGTGTGTGTGTTTGTATGTGTGTGTGTTTGTATGTGTGTGTGCTGTTTGTATGTGTGTGTTTGTATGTGTGTGTGTTTGTATGTGTGTGTGTGTTTGTATGTGTGTGTGTGTTTGTATGTGTGTGCTGTTTGTGTGTGTGTGCTGTTTGTATGTGTGTGTGTGCTGTTTGTATGTGTGTGTGTGTTTGTATGTGCGTGTGCTCTTTGTGTACTCAACCGTGTTCCCTTTCTTGTCGTATAATGGAGCATCACGCAAGCAGCAACCAGAATAATATTTACCCAATAAGTTGAAACTTTGTGTAAAATAATTCAGTCACGAGAGTGAAACTATTTGAAGGAACGCCCAGTGACTGGAAGCAATAATTAAAGTGCCAATCCTTTAATATTATAATATATTTAGAAGGCAAAAGGATGAGGTGAAAGGTGAAGAATGTTTTGGAATTACATCAGTGCCATTGGTGAACTCCCAGACACGTGCTCTAGTAATGAGCCGAGGCTCAGTGGGTCAGAAGGTCGTGGGTTCGAGCCCCCACTCCTGAGACTCGAGCCTATAATCCAGGCCGATGCTCCCAGTGCCAGTACTGAGGGAGCGCCGCACTGTCGGAGGTGCCGTCTTTCGGATGAGACGTTAAACCGAGGGCCCCGTCTGCCCCTCTCAGGCGGACGTAAAAGATCCCACGGCCGCTATTGGAAGAAGAGCAGGGGGGAGTTCTCCCCGGTGTCCCGGGGGCCGATATTTATCCCTCGACCAACATGATGATCTGGGTCATTACCACATTGCTGTTTGTGGGATCTTGCTGTGCGCAAATTGGCTGCCGCGTTTCCTACATTACAACAGTGACTACACTTCAAAAAAAAGTACTTCATTGGCTGTAAAGCGCTTTGGGACGTCCTGAGTTGGTGAAAGGCGCGATAGAAATGCAAATCGTTCTTTCTTGTAAAGGACGAATTTGTGTTGGCATGTTGACTGTGTTACGGGATTAATAATCCAGAGAGTGTGAGTATGAATGTATTTATATTCTGCCTCACGGGCACTTGTCACCATAAAAGTGTGTCCTTAGTAACTTTGACCCCACAAGCAGTAACCGTGGAAGGGTTGTGACGTCACGATGACCTTTGCACTCTCCCGCTCCCCAAGCCAATTTTGGTTTACGAGCAGTGGCGACGCCAGACAGTAGAAGGGGGGGGACGGGGGACTTTGCCCCCTTGTAGTCACAGGGTTGCGGGTCGAAGTACCACAGGGCAAGGGGACACGCCGCCGTCCGGCACGTAATCGGGGCCGAGGGCCGTGCGGTCAGGTACCTGGAAACCGCTCCCCGCCCCCGATGGGGGGTATGACCATGTGACTCTGTTATTGGCCGTTGTGGCATCTCACCAAGCCCGAAGCAATTTACAGCCAGCATTTATAATCCACCTGTTACCAACAAGTAACGTAAGCGAGCAGAACCTACATTTTATGACTGAACAGGTCAAAGTTTTCCGAACTTTCTCTCTCTATTGCGTTTCTATAGCGCCTTTCACGACCTCCGGACGTCCCAAAGTGTTTCGCAGCCAATGAAGTACTTTTTTGACGTGTAGGCCCTGTTGTGATGTCGGCAGCCAATTTGTGCACAGCAAGATCCCACAAACAGCCATGTGATAAATGACCCAGATAATCTGTTTCCTTTTCTCCCTCTCTGTTTCTCTCTTTCCTTCTTACTCCCCTAATGCTCAGGGGGAGGGTGTCCGAATTTTCCAAGTTCCCCCTCCCTCCCCGGCTTTGGCTAAACTCGGGCCTCACCGTACTAGAAAAGATATCCTTTTCTCTCCCCTCCCTGTCCTTTCACGCTCTGTAAATCCGAACGGCCCACTGATTCACTCCCCTGTCAACTGCAGACCGAAGCCAAGAGTCTTCTGGGGTGGGGGGAAGGAAGGAAGGAGGGAGGGTCTGTGCCTGAATTGTCTGTCTGGGTTTTTGCAACTTTCCGTCTGTATGGTAATACTGAGAAACCTGGAAGGGGGTCAAAGGGCATCATCTGTTAAACAACAGCTGTGACAGGGGATGTAGGGGGATAGTCGCCCTGTCAGGTCTTTAATTAATACTCTTTAACTCCCTCGTCTTTACGTCCAAAAGCTATTCGGTAAAGGAGGGAGGGGGCATCTGCTTTCTCCCGGTGACACTGGCGTTAATTTATCCAGTGGCTTCAGCCTGAAAACTAGGCCGACATTCCCAGTGCCGGTACTGAGGTAGGGGGGAGTGCAGAGTCCAGGACAACCTTAAAATTCGAGCCGGGCCGTTCAGGGGTGATGTTACTTCTTCACACAAAGGGGAGTGGAAATCTGGAACTCTCTTCGCTCCCCCCCCAAAAAAAAAGCTGGGGGTCAATTGGAAACGTCAAAGCTGAGATTGATTGACTATCATCGGGCGAGGGTATTACGGGTTACGGAACCGAGGCAGATTAAGATCTGATTGAATGGCAGAACAGGATAGAGGGGCTGAACGGCCTCCTCCTGAGCTCCTTTGAGGGAGCGCCGCGCTGTCGGAGGTGCCGTCTTTCAGGATGAGACGTTAAAACCGTCTGCCCCTTCTCTCAGGCGGACGTAAAAGATCCCACGGCCACTATTGGAAGACGAGCAGGGGGGAGTTCTCCCCGGGGTCCTGGGGGCCGATATTTATCCCCGAAAACAGATTTTCTGGTCATTATCACATTGCTGTGTGTCTCTGAGTCTCGATGAATAGGGGGTCAGTGGGGGAAGGGCTCCCTTTGGTTTCCCCGACACAAAGCCAGAGCAAATCAGCCATAAGTAACCTGCACTGCTGTCATCTGCGCTACTTGGCCTTTTCTGATTTTGTTCTAAAATCAGCAACTAATCTCTCCTTTTGTGTTGTTTTCTCTCTCTCTCTCTCTGTTATTTTGACCTCCAGGCAAATTTTTCACAGCAGATCAGAGAACCCCAGACAAAAACATGTTGAGAACTGCTTCAAACAGTAGAAGCGAGGGATAGTCAGCCAAATGGGATCCAGAGCCTGCCCTAAAGTGAGCTCTTCCCCTCTCCTGCTCCTGCCGAGCTCGCTCGATGCCGTTTGGCAGGACGTCTCGCCCCCAGAGCTGACCAACGGGCACCGGGACGCGGCCTGGATGGTGGTGAGAAGGTCCCTCCCAGTGCGGTCCTTCCAACATGCAAGGGAGCCTCAGCGCCACCGCGAGCTGCCCCCTCCTGATGGGCTGCCCCCTTCGCGCAGAGGGTGCAGACAGAGATGTGTTGGGGTCTGTCCCGGTTCATCCCCAACAGTTCAGTAACGCAGGACGCCGAGCTCTACGGGCTGTTCCCCGGGACGGACATCACCTGCGGCTGGGAGACCACCAACTCGGTGAAGGAGGCCCTTTGGCCCGTCCGAAACCTGCTGGTCTTCCAGCTGAAGGAGCTGTCCACGGCCGAGTGTTGCACACTCCAAGGTCCAGGAGTACGTGCTGCGGGACGCACTGAAGTGAGGTGCGGCCTACGCAAAGGCTCTGTGGGGAGAGACCACCGTGTAAGGCCTGTATTGTACAGAATGTATTCGAAGATACGTATTGCAATAATGAGATTCGAGTGTGTACAGACTACATTGTATTGCTTTGAACCATATTGCCTGAAATTGTGCCCTTTTAACATAAGAACATAAGAAATAGGAGCAGGAGTAGGCCAATCGGCCCCTCGAGCCTGCTCCGCCATTCAATAAGATCATGGCTGATCTGATCCTAACCTCAAATCTAAAGAACGCAAGAAGGTACGAGCCCATGGAATCCAGGGTGCCTTGGCACTTTGGATACAAAACTGGCTTAGTGGCAGAAGGCAGAGGGTGATGGTCGAAGGTTGTTTTTGTGACTGGAAGCCTGTGGCCAGTGGGGTACCACAGGGATCGGTGCTGGGTCCCTTGCTGTTTGTGGTCTACATTAACAACTTGGATATGAATGTCAAAGGTATGATCAGTAAGTTCGCTGATGATACAAAGATTGGTAGGGTGGTAAATAGCGAGGAGGATAGCCTCAGTCTGCAGGACGATATAGATGGGTTGGTCAGATGGGCGGAACAGTGGCAAATGGAATTTAACTCAGAAAAGTGCGAGGTGATGCACTTTGGAGGGACTAACAAGGCAAGGGAATACACAATGAATGGGAGGACCCCAGGCAAGACAGAGGGTCAGAGGGATCTTGGTGTGCAAGTTCACAGATCCCTGAAGGCGGCGGAACAGGTAGATAAGGTGGTAAAGAAGGCATATGGGATACTTGCCTTTATTAGCCGAGGCATAGAATATAAGAGCAAGGAGGTTATGATGGAGCTGTATAAAACACTGGTTAGGCCACAGCTGGAGTACTGTGTGCAGTTCTGGTCGCCACACTACAGGAAGGATGTGATCGCTTTGGAGAGGGTGCAGAGGAGATTCACCAGGATGTTACCAGGGCTGGAGCGCTTCAGCTATGAAGAGAGACTGGGAAGATTGGGTTTGTTTTCCTTGGAGCAGAGGAGGCTGAGGGGGGACATGATTGAGGTGTACAAAATTATGAGGGGCACAGATAGGATGGATACTAAGGAGCTTTTTCCCTTCGTTGAGGGTTCTATAACAAGGGGACATAGATTCAAGGTAAAAGGCGGGAGGTTTAGAGGGGATTTGAGAAAGAACTTTTTCACCCAGAGGGTGGTTGGAGTCTGGAACTCACTGCCTGAAAGGGTTGTGGAGGCAGGAACCCTCACAACATTCAAGAAGCATTTGGATGAGCACTTGAAATGCCATAGCATACAAGGCTACGAACCAAATGCTGGAATATGGGATTAGATTAGACAGGGCTTGATGGCCGGCGCGGACACGATGGGCCGAAGGGTCTCTATCCGTGCTGTATAACTCTATGACTCTCTATGTCTCGAAGTAGGAGCAGGACCCGGCCACTCAGTCCCTGGGCCCGCTCCACCACCCACAGGGCCTTGACCGATCCGAACTCAGCTTCATGTCCAATTTCCTGCCCGCTCCCCGTAACCCCTAATTCCCTTTACTTCTAGGAAACTATTTATTTGTTTATTTATTTAATCTATTTATCTATCTATCTATTTATTTAATGATGTAGCTTCCTGGGGCAGCAAATTCCACAGACCTACCACCCTCTGAGTGAAGAAGTTTCTCCTCATCTCAGTTTTGAAAGAGCAGCCCCTTATTCTAAGATTATGCCCCCTAGTTCTAGTTTCACCCATCTTTGGGAACATCCTTACTGCATCCACCCGATCAAGACCCTTCACAATCTTATATGTTTCAATAAGATCGCCTCTCATTCTTCTGAACTCCAATGAGTAGAGTCCCAATCTACTCAACCTCTCCTCAGATGTCCGCCCCCTCATCCCCGGGATTAACCGAGTGAACCTTCTTTGTACTGCCTCGAGAGCAAGTATGTCTTTTCTTAAGTATGGAGACCAAAACTGTATGCAGTATTCCAGGTGCGGTCTCACCAATACCTTATACAACTGCAGCAATACCTCCCTGTGCGTATCTTTAGACTTTAATAAATATAAAGTATATTTTGAAATCTAAAGGAAGTTCCTCTCAAACTCTGAATCCCTCGGCCTACTATTTTTCCTCCTCCCTGGGCTCAAGACACATTGCACCCTCTCCCACTCCAACTCACTCTTTCCCAGGGCCTCAGAGGCCTGGGCCTCGAGTTACTAACCCTCCAGGATTGGCCCTGGAGTCTCCCAGGAATTGAAGATTAACCTCCAGGACGCTGCTATGAGCGAATTCCGGGAGAAAAATCATAGGCGGGAGTGTTAAATATTGGAGACGGGGGAGAAAAGGCCTGTTTGACCGATGGCCAAGGATCAGCCAACCGGAGAACGAGAAGGCCGGTCGCTTTCTGATTGGCCGGGGTGGGGGGAGGCCGGGCTCCTCGCTGATGGGCCCGTCGGGCGACCAATGGCGGGAGTGTGGGGGCTGGTTGGCGGCGGCAGGTCATGTGATGAAATCTCCAGGAATACGTCCAAACAGAGTTGGCAACCCCCCCATGCAGCACCCTCCCACTTACAGCGATGTAATAAATGACCAGATCATCTGTTTTTTTTAGTGATGTTGGTTGAGGGATAAATATCGGCCCCCAGGACCCCGGGGAGAACTCCCCCCTGCTCTTCTTCCAATAGTGACCATGGGATCTTAAAAAGAGGGGCAGACGGGGCCCTCAGTTTAACGTCTCATCCGAAAGACGGCACCTCCGACAGTGCGGCACTCCCTCAGTACTGGTATCGGGAGTGTCGGCCTGGATTACGGGCTCAAGCCTCTGGAGCGGGGGCTCGAACCCATGACCTTCTGACTCAGAGGCGAGAGAGAGAGACTGCGACCTGCTGAGTCACGGCTGAATCAGCAATTCTTCTGCTTCGACTGGGTTCCAATGAACTGCGGCTGGAAATCTGCCAACCCTTCCACTCGACCCGACTGTTCGGTGCTCGATCTGAACCGGGGCTGACAGCAAAGGGATTTGGAGGCACCGGATAAGGTTCAAGAGCTAGGACATTCAGGGGCACAAAAGGGAACTATCTCCCCCCGAAAAGCTCAGAGACGAGAGTACTACCACTGACCCAGGGCTGACACAAAATGAATATAATTTATGATGGAAATATAATTTTCTTTATTCATTCATGGGATGTGGGCATTTATTGCCCATCCCTAATTGCCCTTGAGAAGGTGGTGGTGAGCCGCCTTCTTGAACCGCTGCAGTCCGTGTGGTGAAGGTTCTCCCACAGTGCTGTTAGGAAGGGAGTTCCAGGATTTTGACCCAGCGACGATGAAGGAACGGCCGATATATTTCCAAGTCGGGATGGTGTGTGACTTGGAGGGGAACGTGCAGGTGGTGGTGTTCCCATGTGCCTGCTGCCCTTGTCCTTCGAGGTGGTAGAGGTCGCGGGTTTGGGAGGTGCTGTCGAAGAAGCCTTGGCGAGTTGCTGCAGTGCATCCTGTGGATGGTACACACTGTAGCCACAGTGCACCGGTGGTGAAGGGAGTGAATGTTTAGGGTGGTGGACGGGGTGCCAATCAAGCGGGCTGCTTTGTCCTGGATGGTATCGAGCTTCTTGAGTGTTGTTGGAGCTGCACTCATCCAGGCAAGTGGAGAGTATTCCATCACACTCCTGACTTGTGCCTTGTAGATGGTGGAAAGGCTTTGGGGAGTCAGGAGGTGAGTCACTCCTCGGAGATCTTTATTTTCCAGTTATAAATTCCTACGCTCGGGTTTACCATTCCTGTTGGAGGTGTCACTCAGCACCTTCATTAGTGGGGAGATGTATTTACAGTGTGACAAGCTTACAATGGTAGTTCCCATTATAAACATGGACATGAGGATTTATATTGACATATAGACATCTTTTTACATGGAGAGACTGGAGAAGCTGGGATTGTTCTCCTTAGAGCAGAGAAGGTTAAGGGGAGATTTAATCGAGGGGTTCAAAATTACGAGGGGTTTTGATAGAGTAAATAAGGAGAAACTGTTTCCAGTGGCAGGAGGGTCGGGAACCAGAGGACACAGATTTAAGATAATTGGTAAAAGAACCAGAGGGGGAGATGAGGAGAATTTTTTTGACGCAGCGAGTCGTTCTGATCTGGAATGCGCTGCCTGAA
This sequence comes from Heptranchias perlo, assembly GCF_035084215.1. Lineage (NCBI taxonomy): Eukaryota > Metazoa > Chordata > Chondrichthyes > Hexanchiformes > Hexanchidae > Heptranchias > Heptranchias perlo. The sequence continues at coordinate 7,251,056 of NC_090368.1, read as the reverse complement.
AGGGCGGTGGAAGCAGATTCAATAGTAACTTTCAAAAGGGGAATTGGATAAGATAATTGAAGGGGAAAAAATTTACAGGGCTCCGGGGGGGAAAGAGCAAGGATTAATCGGAGAGCTCTTTCAAAGGGGCCAGCACAGGCACGATGGGCCGAAAGGCTTGCTTCCGTGCCGTGAGATTCTGTGAGTCTACGTCATGGAATCGGAGAAAGGTTACAGCGGGGAAGGAGGCCGCTCGGCCCATCGAGTCCATGCCGGCTCTATGCAAGAGCAGTCCAGCTCGTCCCACTGCCCTGCCCTTTCCCCGTGGCCTTATATAGATAGAAGGCTAATATAAATAGATATAAGGCTAAATCTATACATGTATATATAGATTTACTTGTTTACTGTCAAGGGTGGAGTAGTGTTGGGTATATTTGGATGGCTATAATGAGATTGCAAGCATTCTAAGCATTCTGCTGGTGGGATCTGCTACGTTGCCCAGACTGTTCCCCTTAAAGAGGCACTCGGTCCAAAGGAATTTCTGGCTAGAAGCTTGAAGCCAGGAATTCCTGGATAAATATACTGACCGGCCTGTCAGGGACGGGAGGGGGTCTGGGGCGAGCAGCTGCAACTCCCAGTGTCCTGACAGGCTTTGTGGCCGCTTGCTCTGGCCGTTTCATCGCCGTTCCTGCAATCTCCGACTGGGGGAGCTCCTGAGGTAATTCCTTGCGTTGGCCTTCAAATCCCACCCCCCTCCCTATCTCTGTAACCTCCTACCACCCTCCCAGATCTCATAAGAACATAAGAAACAGGAGCAGGAGTAGGCCAATCGGCCCCTCGAGCCTGCTCCGCCATTCAATAAGATCATGGCTAATCTGATCCTAACCTCAAATCTAAATTCATGTCCAATTTCCTGCCCGCTCCCCGTAACCCCTAATTCCCTTTACTTCGAGGAAACTGTCTATTTCTGTTTTAAATTTATTTAATGATGTAGCTTCCTGGGGCAGCAAATTCCACAGACCTACTACCCTCTGGGTGAAGAAGTTTCTCCTCATCTCAGTTTTGAAGGAGCAGCCCTTTATTCTAAGATTATGCCCCCTAGTTCTAGTTTCACCCATCCTTGGGAACATCCTTACCGCATCCACCCGATCAAGCCCCTTCACAATCTTATATGTTTCAATAAGATCGCCTCTCATTCTTCTGAACTCCAATGAGTAGAGTCCCAATCTACTCAACCTCTCCTCATATGTCCACCCCCTCATCCCCGGGATTAACCGAGCGAACCTTCTAAACCTTCTCTGCGTCCCTTCAGCTGCCTAGGCCCTAAGCTCTGGAATTCCCTCTCAGCCTCTCTCTCTCCTCCTTTAAGACGCTCCTTGGCGCCCACCTCCTTGGCCAAGCTGTCCTAACATCTCCTGATGTGGCTCAGGGCCAGATGTTCTCTCTTCACGCCCCTCTGATGCTCCTTGGGGCGTTTTTTCCACACGAAAGATGCCACGGTGATGTTGCTATCTCAAATTATGAGGAGAAGGTTGGCTAGTCGTGGCCTTGTAACTCAACTAACGCAATTCAGAGGAACATTGGATCAGGAGTAGGCCATTCAGCCCCTCGTGCCTGCTCTGCCATTTGATAAGATCATGGCGGATCTGCGATCTGCATTTACATAGAACCTAATCATCAAAATGTCCCAATGTATTACTTGGAAGTTCAGTCAATACTGTTGGATGGGCGGAAGGGACCAACCATGTTGCATTCTCAACATTCTCCAGGCACGGTCTCCTCATCTAAGGAAGGATATTCTTGCCTTGGAGGTGGTGCATTGAAGATTCACTAGATTGATTCCTGGGATGAGAGAGTTGTCCTATGAGGAGAGATTGAGTAGAATGGGCCCATACTCTCTGGAGTTTAGAAGAATGAGAGGTGATCTCATTGAAACATCTAAGATTCTGAGGGGGCTTGACAGGGTAGATGCTGAGAGGCTGTTTCCCCTGGCTGGAGAGTCTAGAACGAGGGGGCATAGTCTCAGGATAAGGGGTCGGCCATTTAGGACTGAGATGAGGAGGAATTTCTTCGCTCAGAAGGTTGTAAATCTTGGGAATTCTCTACCCCAGATGCTCAGTCGTTGAGTATATTCAAGGCTGAGACCGATAGATTTTTGGACTTTTTGGGAATCGAGGGATATGGGGATCGGGCGGGAAAGTGGAGTTGAGGTGGAAGATCAGCCATGATCTGATTGAATGGCGGAGCAGGCTCGAGGGGCCGAATGGCCTACTCCTGCTCCTATTTCTTATGGTTCTTATGGGACGAGTGGTGGTGTTGGTTGAGGGATAAATATTGGCTGCATGCAGTGACACCGCTATTCCCGGCCAGAATGGAGATGATTGGGTAATTGCCCCGTCAATCACGCCTGGAGACCGCCCTGCTGTAAGTGACTGGGATCGATTTTACGCACACGATTTGCATTATGTAACTATCCTCCACTCACTGCATTGTGCTTGGGAAATAATCCTGCTTTTGTCGGGAGAAGTTGCTGCAGTTTTGGTCATGGATTCTGTTTGCTGTGGAGACTCTTATTAAATAGACTCTGTAGACTGTTTGCTGTTGTGCGCTGTTTAAACAGACTCTGTTTGCTGAGTAAATAGACTTTGTTTGCTGCAAGATAGACTGTTTGCTGTGAGTCCTGCTGTAAGTCCCGCCCATGCCTCCAACTCATTGGCTGACACAGTGGTCTCAGTAGTCACTCTGTAAATATTGGCCCCAGGACACTGGGGAGAACTCCCCCCTGCTCTTCTTCCAATAATGGCCGTGGGATCTTTTACGTCCACCTGAGAGGGGCAGACGGGGCCCTCGGTTTAACGTCTCATCCTGAAAGACGGCACCTCCGACAGTGCAGCACTCCCTCAGTACTGGCACTGGGAGTGTCGGCCTGGATTATGGGCTCGACTCTCTGGAGTGGGGCTCGAACCCCCGACCTTCTGACTCAGAGGCCAGACAGTTGTTAAGCCAACACTTCATGCAAACCACTTTTATGCTCTTGGCAAACGGCTTCTCATGTCTAGGATTTGCCGAGCGCTGACAGATGTTTCAATTATGAAACATCTGGAGAGAATACAGGCTGTTCCTCTCCTGTTTGGAACTCTGTTCCAGACAATGCTGTCATCTGCGATTCTCCACAACACACGCAGAGCTTCAAAGGAAGGCTGGCCGCTCGTTGCTGAATCAGCATCGTTGTAACTTGGATCAAGTTAAGGGAAGGTTCTGGTGTCTGAATTGGGTGCGAGGTCTTCAACTGGGTGAACATACAGACACACACACAGAGACACACACACAGAGACACACACACACACACACACAGAGAGACACACACACACACACAGAGACACACACACACACACACACACAGAGACACACACACAGAGACACACACACACACACACAGACACACACACACAGAGACACACACACAGAGACACACACACACACACACAGAGACACACACACACACACACAGAGACACACACACACAGACACACACACAGAGACACACACACACACACAGACACAATCACACATACACAGACACACACAGACAGACACACACATACACACACAAACCGACCCAGACACACACATACACAGACACACACAGACAGATACACACATGCACACACAGACGGACAGACACACACAGACACAGACACACACACAGACAGACACACATACACACACACAGACAGACACACACATACACAGACACACACATACACAGACACACACAGACAGACACACACATACACACACAGACACAGACACACACATACACATACACAGACACAGGCAGACACAAACAGACACAGACACACTCACAGACACACACAGACAGACAGACACACAGACAAACACACAGACACGCACATACACACACAGACACGCCCACACAGACAGACACACACACAGACACGCACACCCACACAAACACACGCACACATAGAATCATAGAATCATAGAAGTTTACAACATGGAAACAGGCCCTTCGGCCCAACATGTCCATGTCGCCCAGTTTATACCACTAAGCTAGTCCCAATTGCCTGCACTTGGCCCATATCCCTCGATACCCATCTTACCCATGTAACTGTCCAAATGCTTTTTAAAAGACAAAATTGTACCCGCCTCTACTACTGCCTCTGGCAGCTCGTTCCAGACACTCACCACCCTTTGAGTGAAAAAATTGCCCCTCTGGACCCTTTTGTATCTCTCCCCTCTCACCTTAAATCTGTGCCCCCTCGTTATAGACTCCCCTACCTTTGGGAAAAGATTTTGACTATCGACCTTATCTATGCCCCTCATTATTTTATAGACTTCTATAAGATCACCCCTTAACCTCCTACTCTCCAGGGAATAAAGTCTCAGTCTGTCTAACCTCTCCCTGTAAGTCAAACCATCAAGTCCCGGTAGCATCCCAGTAAATCTTTTCTGCACTCTTTCTAGTTTAATAATATCCTTTCTATAATAGGGTGAGCAGAACTGTACACAGTATTCCAAGTGTGGCCTTACTAATGTCTTGTACAACTTCAACAAGACATCCCAACTCCTGTATTCAATGTTCTGACCAATGAAACCAAGCATGCCGAATGCCTTCTTCACCACCCTATCCACCTGTGACTCCACTTTCAAGGAGCTATGAATCTGTACTCCTAGATCTCTTTGCTCTATAACTCTCCCCAACGCCCTACCATTAACGGAGTAGGTCCTGGCCCGATTCGATCTACCAAAATGCATCACCTCACATTTATCTAAATTAAACTCCATCTGCCATTCATCGGCCCACTGGCCCAATTTATCAAGATCCCGTTGCAATCCTAGATAACCTTCTTCACTGTCCACAATGCCACCAATCTTGGTGTCATCTGCAAACTTAGTAACCATGCCTCCTAAATTCTCATCCAAATCATTAATATAAATAACAAACACAGACAAGTACACACACACACACACACACAGACAGACAAGTACCCCCCCCACACAGACACGCCCACACACACACACAGACACACAAGTATACACACATACACACACAGAGACAGAGACAGACAGACAAGTACACACACACACACAAACACACACACACAGACACAGGCACACAAGTATACACACATACACACACAGAGACAGAGACAGACAGACAAGTACACACACACACACAAACACACACACACAGACACAGGCACACAAGTATACACACATACACACACAGAGACAGAGACAGACAGACAAGTACACACACACACACAAACACACACACACAGACACAGGCACACACACACAGACACACACACAGACAACAAGTACCCACACACACACACAGACATACACACACATGCACTCAGACACACACATACACACACACAGACACACACACACATACAGACAGACGCAGACAGATAATTACACACACGCACGTGCACACAGACACACACACACACAGACAAGTACACAGACAGACAGACATAGACAGAAAGCACACACACACAGACACACACACAGATAGACACCGATGCAGACAGACAAATACACACACACACACACACACAAGAACATAAGAAATAGGAGCAGGAGTAGGCCATACGGCCCCTCATGCCTGCTCCGCCATTCAATAAGATCATGGCTGATCTTCGACCTCAACTCCTTGTCACACACACACATACAGACAGACAGACAGACACAGACGCACACACACACGCCCCAGACACACGCAGACGCACACACAGACAGACAGACAGACACACACACACAGACAGACAAGTACACACTCACAGACACAGACACACACACACAGACAAGTACACACAGACAGACAGACAGACAAGCGCACGCACACACACACACACACACACACACATACACAGACACAAGAACATAAGAAATAGGAGCAGGAGTAGGCCATTCGGCCCCTCGAGCCTGATCCGCCATTCAATAAGATCATGGCTGATCTTCAACCTCAACTCCTTGACACACACACATATACAGACACACAGACACACACACACACGCCCCAGACACAGACGCGCGCACACACACAAACACACACAGACAGAAACACACACACACAGACACACACACACGCCCCAGACACAGACGCGCGCACACACACAAACACACACAGACAGAAACACACACACACAGACACACACACAGACAGAAACACACACACACAGACACACACACACAGATAGACACAGACACACACATGCACAGATACACACACACACACAGACACAGACACACACACAGATAGACACAAACACACACACACACAGACACAGACAGACACACAGACACAGACAGACACACAGACACAGACAGACACACAGACACAGACACACAGATACACACACAGATACACACACACACACACACACACACAGATACACACACACACAGATACACACACACACACAGAGATACAGACAGACACACAGACACAGACACACAGACACACACACACACAGACACGGAGACAGATTATCGAGTCCCGCTTTTAATCACAAGGTTATTATGAATTAGTTGGTGAGATGTGGCCATTCATTAGGTGTCCAGTATGGCCGGCCTGGGGAAGTGAGGAGGGGTGGGGGAGGGGAGGTCCCCTTCCCTCGAGGGGATTGAGGAACCAGTTTGGGTTTTCTCCCCCCACTTTTGATGAATTCAATGTTCAAATTTGCCAGGGGCAGGGTTTGAAGTCAGGACCTCTGGGTCAGTTAGCCCAGTGCCAGTACCGACAATAGCAGGCTGCCTCACTGCCTGCCCTTCCACGAGCAGCCCCCGGCTCGAGCCTTTGGGGGGGGTGAGGGGGGGTGGTACCACGGGCACCTGTACCTCATGGTCACCGTCCGCGGGTAAATGCCAACAGCGGGCATTTGGAAGGCTGCCCAGGGAGGGTGGGGAGGAAGGAACAGGCCTAACGTGTCCTTGCCCGAAAATCAGGCCTGTGTCTAGAGGGGGAAGGGGGAAATCACTGACAATCGGTCAGGTACAGGAGCCCCGGCCAGACCCCGGGGCACTGAGGCTAACTGCAGCCCCCCTGACCAATCCCAGACTGAGATCAGAGACCGGGGGCGGGGAGGGGAAGGGAATCATAGACTCTCACATTGCAGATGAAGACCATTTTGCCCTTCATGCCTGTGCTGGCTCTTTGGCTCTCTCTCTCGCCCCTAAGTCAGAAGGTCGTGGGGTCGAGCCCCCACTCCAGAGACTCGAGCCCCATAATCCAGGCCCGACTCTCCCGGTGCCGGTACTGAGGGAGTGCCGCACTGTCGGAGGTGCCGTCTTTCGGATGAGACGTTAAACCGAGGGCCCCGTCTGCCCCTCTCAGGCGGACGTAAAAGATCCCACGGCCGCTATTGGAAGAAGAGCAGGGGGGAGTTCTCCCCGGGGCCAATATTTATCCCTCAACCCATATCTAAAAAACAGACGATCTGGGTCATTTATCACATCGCTGTTTGTGGGATCTTGCTGTGCGCATATTGGCTGCCGCGTTTCCTACATTACAACAGTGACTACACTTCAAAAAGCACTTCATTGGCTGTAAAGCGCTTTGGGACGTCCTGAGGTTGTGAAAGGCGCTATAGAAATGCAAGACTTTGCTTTCCCCATTGCCCTGCACATTTTTCCCCTTCAAGTATTTATCCAATTCCCTTTTGAAAGTTACGATTGAATCTGCTTCCACCGCCCTTTCAGGCAGCGCATTCCAGATCAGAACAACTCGCTGCGTCAAAAAAATTCTCCTCATCTCCCCCTCTGGTTCTTTTACCAATTATCTTCAATCTGTGTCCTTTTAAGTCTTGTTCCACCCCCCTGTGCTCGCTGACCTCCAAGTCTGGCTACGCCTCGATTTTAAAATTCTCATCCTTGTGTTCAAATCCCTCCATGGCCCTCGCCCCCCCTCCCGATCTCTGGAACCTCCTCCAGCCCCTACAACCCTCCGAGATCTCTGCGCTCCTCCAATTCTGGCCTCTTGCGCATCCCCCGATTTCCATCGCTCCACCATTGGCGGCCGTGCCTTCAGCCGCCTGGGCCCTAAGCTCTGGAATTCCCTCCCTAAACCTCTCCGCCTCTCTCTCCTCCTTTAAGACGCTCCTTAAAACCTACCTCTTTGACCAAGCTTTTGGTCACCTGTCCTAATATCTCCTTATATATATCGATGACTTGGATGAAGGAACAGAGTGTCTTGTGGCCAAATTTGCTGATGATACAAAGATAGGTGGAGAAGCAAGTTGCGATGAGGACACAAAGTGTCTGCAAAGGGATATCGACAGGTTAAGCGAATGGGCAAAAATTTGGCAGATGGAATATAATGTGGGAAAATGTGAAGTCATCCACTTTGGGAGGAAAAATAAAAAAGCAAAATATTATTTGAATGGAGAAATACTACAAAATGCTGCGGTACAGAGGGATCTGGGTGTCCTCGTACATGAAACACAAAAACATACAGGTGCAGCAGGTAATCCGGAAGGCAAACGGAATATTGGCCTTTATTTCTAGGGGGATGGAGTATAAAAGCAGGGAAGTCATGCTCCAACTGTACAGGGTGCTGGTGAGACCACACCTGGATTACTGCCGACAGTTCTGGTGCCCTTATTTAAGGAAGGACATACTTGCATTGGAGGCAGTTCAGAGAAGGTTCACTAGGTTGATTCCGGGTATGGAAGGGTTGTCTTATGAGGAAAGATTGAACAGGTTGGGTCAATACTCATTGGAGTTCAGAAGAATGAGAGGAGATCTTAATGAAACATACAAGATTCTGAGGGGACTCGATAGGGTAGATGCTGAGAGGATGTTACCCCTCATGGGGGAATCTAAAACCAGGGGGCATAGTCTCAGAATAAGGGGTCGCCCGTTTAAGACGGAAATGAGGAGGAATTTCTTCTCCCAGAGGGTCGTGAATCTTTGGAATTCTTTACCCCAAAAAGCTGTGCAGGCCGAGTCATTGAATACATTCAAGGCCGAGTTAGACAAATTTTTGATCTGGGAGGGAGTCAAAGGTTATGGGGAAAGTGGAGTTGAGGTAAAAATCAGATCAGCCATGATCGCATTAAATGGCGGAGCGGGCTCGAGGGGCCGAATGGCCTGCTCCTGCTCCTATCTCTTATGGTCTTATGGTCTCCTTACGTGGCTCGGTGTCAAATTTTGCTTGATACTCGCTCCTGTGAAGCATCATGGGATGTTTCGCCACACTAAAGGCCATGTGTTAATGGACATCTGTGTCCCCTGGTTGCCGACTCTCCTGCCAGTGGAAGCTGCTTCTCCCTGTCTACTCTGTCGAAACCCATTTTGAAAACCCCGATTAAATCTCCGCCTAAGAAGTAGGCTCTCTTCAGATTGACTTCACAGAGGTGACTTTGATTGAGAACAACACATGTTCCTCTTATAATCGAGGAACTTCGAACAATGTAAAGCTCACAGAAGCCACTTCCTATACCGTTATAATCCGTGTCATTCCCATTGACACACTCCCAGCCCGACAGACGGCAGTCTGGGAAGCAGCTGTTGGATTCCAGATGTTCTGAGGCTGCACATCATGCCCCCTCCCCCCGCCTCGCTGCCCTCTGACGGCACCCTGGGATGTGCATGAGACAGAGAGAGAGGGAGTGAGAGAGAAAGAGAGATAGACGCGGAGTGGGAGAAGAGATCGGAGGAACGAGAGGAAGGTGAGAGGGAAAGAGAGGGAGAGGAAATCAGACTGCGAGAGAAAATAGACAAAGACAATCAGATGGTGTCTGGTCTCCATATTAAAGAAAGGATATAGAGGCACTGGAGAAGGTGCAAAAAAGATTCACAAGGATCGTACTGGAACTGGGAGGTCATAACTATCAGGAAAGACTGAACAGACTGGGGCTCTTTTCTCTCGAAAAGAGAAGGCTGAGGGGCGGCCTGATCGAGGTCTTTAAGATTATGAAAGGGTCTCGATAGGGTAGACGTAGAGAAGATGTTTCCACTTGTGGGGGAGACCAGAACTAGGGGGCCATAAATATAAGAGAGTCGCTAATAAATCCAATCGGGAATTCAGGAGAAACTTCTTTACCCAGAGAGTGGTGAGAATGTGGAACTCGCTCCCACATGGAGTGGTTGAGGTGAATAGTGTAGATGGATTTAAGGGGAAGCTGGATAAACACATGAGGGAGAAAGGAATAGAAGGATAGGGGGAGAGGGTGAGATGAAGTAGGGAGGGAGGAGGCTCGTGTGGAGCATAAACACCAGCATGGACCAGTTGGGCCGAATGGCCTGTTTCTGTGTTGTACGTTCTATGTAATTCTATTGGAAGAAGAGCAGGGGGGAGTTCTCCCCGGTGTCCTGGGGCCAATATTTATCCCTCAACCAACACCTAAAAACAGATGATCTGGGTCATTGCTGTTTGTGGGATCTTGCTGTGCGCAAATTGGCTGCCGTGTTTCCTACATCACAACAGTGACTACACTTCAAAAGTGCTTCATTGGCTGTAAAGCGCTTTGGGACGTCCAGAGGTTGTGAAAGGTGCTATATAAATGCAAGTTCTTTCTTTCTGTGTATTTCTCTACCTCAGTTGCCTGATTGTCCAATGGAGAAGCCCACGGCAGTGACTGATTCCTGCCCAGGGTCTCAGGGTGGACCTTGGTCTCCATGGGGTCGCTGTTCTTATCCCTCTCGGTGGTGGAGGCTGCGGGGCTGGGAGGTGCTGACAGTGGGAGTTGGTTTGGGGGGGTGGGTGGTTCTGGGAGATTGGAGGGAGCATGGGGGGAGAGTTGGGGGGGGGTTTGGGGGGAGAGTGGTCGGGGGGCGGGGAGAGTGGGGTAAGATTGGGAGAGTGGGGGAGCTGGGAGAGTGGGGGAAGATTGGGAGAGAGTGGGGGAGCTGGGAGAGTGGGGGAAGATTGGGAGAGAGGGGGAGAGTGGGAGAGTGGGGGAAGATTGGGAGAGTGGGAGAAGATTGGGAGAGTGGGGGAGAGTGGGAGAGTGGGGGAGAGTGGGAGAGTGGGGGAGAGTGGGAGAGTGGGGGAAGATTGGGAGAGTGGGAGAAGATTGGGAGAGTGGGGGAGAGTGGGAGAGTGGGGGAAGATTGGGAGAGGGGGGGAGATTGGGAGAGTGGGGGAGCTGGGAGAGTGGGGGAAGATTGGGAGAGTGGGAGAAGATTGGGAGAGTGGGGGAGAGTGGGAGAGTGGGGGAGAGTGGGAGAGTGGGGGAGAGTGGGAGAGTGGGGGAAGATTGGGAGAGTGGGAGAAGATTGGGAGAGTGGGGGAGAGTGGGAGAGTGGGGGAAGATTGGGAGAGAGGGGGGAGATTGGGAGAGTGGGGGAGCTGGGAGAGTGGGGGAAGATTGGGAGAGTTGTAGGGGGACGGGGAGAGTGGGGGAAGGTTGGGAGAGAGGGGGAAGATTGGGAGAGTGGTAGGGGGGACAGGGAGAGTGGGGGGATTGGGGGGAGAGTGGGAGAGTGAGCAGGGTAAGAGTGTGGGAGGGGGGATGGAGACAAAGCCGGGAGAGGCAAGACGGTCGATTTGGCCTCTGCCTTCCAGACTGCCGAGTCGATTCCTGGGAATGTAAAAGGAACTGGGTTGGGGGGAGGGAAAGACGGAGAGCGTGTGAGAGGGAGAATGAATGTGAAAGACAACAGGACACTGGGGAGAACTACTCTGCTCTCCTTCCAAAAGCGGCCGTGGGATCTTTCACATCCATCTGAGAGGGGCAGACGATTAACGTCTCATCTGAAAGACGGCACCTCCGACAGTGCAGCACTCCCTCAGTACTGGGCACTGGGAGTGTCGGCCTGGATTATGGGGCTCAAGTCTCTGGAGTGGGGGCTCGAACCCACGACCTTCTGACTCAGTAATAGAGAGTGCTCCCCACTGGGCTACGGCTGACACCTTAAATTACTGCGGGACTGAACTAGGGAAGTATAGACGTGGACTATGCCCACCCCCCATGGCATGTCCCTGAACTCTGTGAACAGCTGCATTGCCTGTTCATACACCACTCACTCACCTGCCCCCATCCTACCGATGAAAATCCAACACCCTCACAACAGCACCCCTCTCTGTAACCCCCTCCAGCCCCTACAACCCTCCGAGATCTCTGCGCTCCTCCAATTCTGGCCTCTTGCCCATCCCCCGATTTCCATCGCTCCACCATTGGCGGCCGTGCCTTCAGCCGCCCGGGCCCTAAGCTCTGGAATTCCCTCCCTAAACCTCTCCGCCTCTCTCTCCTCCTTTAAGACGCTCCTTAAAACCTACCTCTTTGACCAAGCTTTTGGGCCACCTGTCCTAGTATCTCCTCATGTGGCTCGGTGTCAAATTTTGTTTGATAATCGCTCCTGTGAGGCGCCTTGAGGAGGTTGTCGCTACTTTAAAAGCAAGTTGGTGTTGCCTCCATCTCAGCAGCCTGGCCGAGATAGGCAACTCACGACTGGCGTGCCACGGATTGCCCGTGATGACGCCAACCTCAAAGCAAAACCAATTTGTGGTTCTCCAGGCGGTGAAGAAACAGCGTCCCACAGGGTAATTGCAGTGAAACCATGGTTTGAGAACAAGGCTGTTGAGTAACATGGGTGATTATGAGGGGAGGGACAAGAGATCTGAGAGTGTGAGCATTGGGGAGTCACCATGAACCCTGCCTGAGGGAGATACCTGCAGATTGGAAGCTATGGCAGGGTTCGCCAATGCAGGTTGGACGTAGGTGCCCGCGATTGGCTCAGTGGGCAGCTCTCTCGCCCCTGAGACAGAAGGTATTGGGTTCGAGCCCCACTCCAGAGACTTGAACCCATAATCTAGGCCGACACTGCCAGTGCCGAGGGAGTGCTGCACTGTCGAAGGTGCCCTCTTTTGGAAGAGACATTAAACCGAGGCCCAGTCTGCCCCTCTCACGTAAAAGATCCCACGGCTACAATTGGAAGAAGAGCAGGGGGAGTTCTCCCCGGTGTCCTGGGCCAATATTTATCACTAAAAAACAGATTATCTGGTCATTATCACATTGCTGTTTGTGGGATCTTGCTGTGCGCAAATTGGCTGCCGCGTTTCCTACATCACAACAGTGACTACACGTCAAAAAGGGCTTCATTGGCCGTAAAGCGCTTTGGGACGTCCTGAGGTGGTGAAAGGCGCGAGAGAAATGCAGGTCTTTCTTTCTTCTATTCACCTCATGACCTCCAACATGCACCCAGCCATTGGTCGCCCAACAGGCCCATCCTCACGGAGCCCCGCCATTGGTCGCCCAACACGCCCATCCTCGCAGAGCCCCGCCTCCCCACTCTCCCGCCATTGGTCGCCCAACACGCCCATCCTCGCGGAGCCCCGCCTCCCCACTCTCCCGCCATTGGTCGCCCAACACGCCCATCCTCGCGGAGCCCCGCCTCCCCACTCTCCCGCCATTGGTCGCCCAACACGCCCATCCTCGCAGAGCCCCGCCTTCCCACGGCCCAATTGGAAAGCGAACTCTCCCGTTACCCGATTGGATGATTCTTGACCGTCAGTCAAATGGACTTAGTTCGCCATTTCCGATATTTATTTTTCTTGCCCCTATGATTTTTCTTCCGGGTGTTGCTTGTAGCAGGGGGCGGGCGATTAATGTTCGAGTCCTGGAGACTGCAGGGCCTTCCCTTAACCGAAGGTCTGGGTGAGGGAGGCCATTCAGTCCATCTTAGCTCAGCCGTCCAAGAAGGCCCCGGAGCCCGGTCACCATGGGCCCCATACAATCCATCCCTCGAAACCCAACCCACAGCGACCGCCTGGATTACGGGGCTCAAGCCTCTGGAGTGGGGCTCGAACCCACGACCTCCTGACTCAAACAGCAAGAGAGCTACCCCACTGAGCCACGGGCGGTGCCCCGTGTCGGGGCGTTAACGGGAACAGGGTCTACAGTGTATCCTTGACAACCAGACGCTCGGACTGCCCGGCGACACGAGGTGGGGGAGAGGGTGACGCTTGGAAACAAAATGGCCGCCCCTGTGGTTGGAATTTGGGTTCCTTTCGGTGGAATTGTCTGGTACGTTCGAATAAAATGCCTCTCTCCTCAACCTTCCTGGCTTAAAGCCATCCATTCTTACCTATAATTACCAGTCAAAAGATGAGGCATGATTCACATTGTTATTTTTGGTGCATTATATTTAAAATTCAGATTGCCACACCTTGCGTGAGAATTCGGGCCTCCCTCCCACAGCTTGTTAACTTATGTTTACAATGGGAAGGAACTGCTCTTAAGTGACTTCACATCTCCAACCATCTAAAACTCGCGCCTGTATCGCGTCATGAATGGGGCTCAGGCCTGAGGCCTAGCGGGGGGGGGGAGGGCGGGGGGAGTTCGAGGCCCACTCCAGAGGCTGGAGCCCCATAATCCAGGCCCGGACGCTTCCCAGTGCCAGTCCTGAGGGAGCGCTGCGCCGTTTTTCGGATGAGGCGTTAAACCGAGGGCCCCTCTCAGGTCAAAGATCCCACGGCCCGCTATTGGAAGAAGAGCAGGGGGGGGGAGTTCTCCCCGGTGTCCTGGGGGCCCGGTGTTTATCCCTCGACCGACATCACTAACAAAAAAAAACCCCAGACGACCTGGGTCATTATCGCGTCGCTGTCTGTGCGCGAATCGGCTCGGAACAGCGACCGCGCCTCAGAAAGTACTCGATCGGCCGTAAAGCGTCCTGAGGTCGTGAAAGACGCCAAGGCTTATCTTTCGTTCTTGTACCCTACGCTCTGAGCCCTCAAGTCTATTTGGAACCCACTCTTAAAACAAGAGGTTTCTGTATTAAATCCTTGCATGCGAAAGGTTGCCTCTCAGAACAGGTGTTCGACAGAGACACTCCCGCCTTGCTAGACTGTTTGGCTGATTCCTTCCCTTTGGACTTCTGAGTAACCGAAAGATCAAACCTTATTAGTCCCCGTTTTCTTAATAAGAAGTTTCCAGATGATACAATGAAGACAGCTTCTTTAGGCATCAGTGAGCTTCGAGACAGCGGGGAAGCTGTGAGCATTTATAATGAATCACCAGCATTTGTGCACATTTGCTTTTCAATCATTGCCTCCACACGACCTCAGGACGTCTCAGAGCTCTCCACAGTCGTATTTTTTCTCCAAGAGGGGTCACTGTTGTGATGCAGGAAACACGGCAGCCGATTTATGCACAGCAAGATCCCGCAAACGGCCACGAGATGATGCTCAGATGGTTTGTTCGACTGATGCTGGTTAACGATCAGCCCCTATCAGGGAGGACTCTCCCACCCCCCTCCTCTCCTGCTCTTCTTCCAGTAGCGGCCGTGGGACCTTCTGCCTGAGAGGGCGGACGGGGCCCTCGGCCTGACGTGGCCTCTGAAAGACGGCACACCTCCAGACAGCGCGGCACTCCCTCAGTTGCTGCGCTGGGAGCGTCAGGCCGAGATTACGCGCTGGAGTGGGGGCTCACACCCACAAACTTCTGACTCAGAGGCGAGAGAGAGAGTGGTCTTGTCGTAGGCCCAGAATGTTGTGAGCTTGACCTGAGAAGCTAAGCTGATGCTCCGGGGCAGTACTGAGGGAGGCCTACATTGTCTTCGGCCCCTACCTGCCTGTTCAGGTGGATGTCAAAGATCCCAGGGCGTTATTTTTTTATTCGTTCATGGGATGTGGGCGTCGCTGGCGAGGCTGGCATTTATCGCCCACTATTGGAGAGAAGAGCAGAGCACATCTCCTGGGCTAGCAATCCCTCCTCTGTCAACACTGCCAAAAATGGATTAATTGGTTCATTGCTGTTTTCTTGGGATCTTGCTGTGCGCAAAATAGCAGTCGTGCCTGCCCAAAGCGACAACTAAACTTTGCATTTATATAGCGCCTTTAACGTAAAACGTCCCCCAAGGCGCTTCACAGGAGCGTAAATCAGACAAAATTTGACACCGAGCCACATAAGGAGATATTAGGACAGGCGACCAAAAGCTTGGTCAAAGAGGTAGGTTTTAAGGAGCGTCTTAAAGGAGGAGAGAGAGGCGGAGAGGTTTAGGGAGGGAATTCCAGAGCTTAGGGCCCGGGCGGCTGAAGGCACGGCCGCCAATGGTGGAGCGATGGAAATCGGGGATGGACAAGAGGCCAGAATTGGAGGAGCGCAGAGATCTCGGAGGGTTGTAGGGGCCGGAGGAGGTTACAGAGATAGGGAGGGGGGCGAGGGCCACAGAGGGATTTGAACAGGAGGATGAGAATTTTAAAATCGAGGCGTTCCCGGACCGGGAGCTGACGTAGGTCAGCGGGCACAGGGTGGGCGAACGGGACTCGGTGCGAGTTAGGATACGGGGGCAGCAGAGTTTTGGATGAGCTGGAGTTTACGGAGGGCGGGAGATGGGAGGCCGGGCGGGAGAGCATTGGGATAGTCCAGTCCGGAGGTGACAAAAGCACGGACAAACATAACAACAGTCACTGAACTTCATTGTGTTTATATCACCAGGAGTTGCAATAGGGAGATATGTAAATACATATTTCAGATCTTTTCGTGCAGTTACTGCAATTGTTCGATTAGTAACAACCCTTGGGCTGTGTTCCTGAACCAGCATTTTAAGTAGGTTAAATTTTAAACCTGCTTTAAATAGGACGTTACAGATACTTAGTAATTTGCAGAAGATTTCATCTCCCACAGAACAACAGTTTTCAAACCAAAAGAGCCTCTTAACAGGAAAACTTTTAAAAAAATTTATTAACATTTAAATTTTAGCATAAAATGGCTTCAGGCAAAATGTGAGCTGGACAACCAATCACCACAGGAATTGGTGCTGAGAGACTTGGGAGGTTTTCCTCTGGTAAAAGCACGTTCTCTCTCTCACTCTTTCTCACAATCTCTCCCTCACACTCACTCACTCTCGTTCTCTCTCTCTCTCTCACTCTTTCTCACAATCTCTCCCTCACACTCACTCACTCTCGTTCTCTCTCTCACTCTTTCTCACAATCTCTCCCTCACACTCACTCACTCTCGTTCTCTCTCTCTCTCTCACTCTTTCTCACAATCTCTCCCTCACACTCACTCACTCTCGTTCTCTCTCTCTCTCTCTCACTCTTTCTCACAATCTCTCCCTCACACTCACTCACTCTCGTTCTCTCTCTCTCTCTCACTCTTTCTCACAATCTCTCCCTCACACTCACTCACTCTCGTTCTCTCTCTCTCTCTCACTCTTTCTCACAATCTCTCCCTCACACTCACTCACTCTCGTTCTCTCTCTCTCTCTCACTCTTTCTCACAATCTCTCCCTCACACTCACTCACTCTCGTTCTCTTTCTCTCTCTCACTCTTTCTCACAATCTCTCCCTCACACTCACTCACTCTCGTTCTCTCTCTCTCTCTCACTCTTTCTCACAATCTCTCCCTCACACTCACTCACTCTCGTTCTCTCTCTCTCTCTCTCTCACTCTTTCTCACAATCTCTCTCCCTCACACTCACTCACTCTCGTTCTCTCTCTATCTCTTTCTCACAATCTTTCCCTCACACTCACTCACTCTCGTTCTCTCTCTCTCTCTCACTCTTTCTCACAATCTCTCTCCCTCACACTCACTCACTCTCGTTCTCTCTCTATCTCTTTCTCACAATCTCTCCCTCACACTCACTCACTCTCGTTCTCTCTCTCTCTCTCACTCTTTCTCACAATCTCTCTCCCTCACACTCACTCACTCTCGTTCTCTCGCTCTCTCACTCTTTCTCACAATCTCTCTCCCTCACACTCACTCACTCTCGTTCTCTCTCTATCTCTTTCTCACAATCTCTCTCCCTCACACTCACTCACTCTCGTTCTCTCTCTCTCTCACTCTTTCTCACAATCTCTCTCCCTCACACTCACTCACTCTCGTTCTCTCTCGCTCTCTCACTCTTTCTCACAATCTCTCCCTCACACTCACTCACTCTCGTTCTCTCTCTCTCTCACTCTTTCTCACAATCTCTCTCCCTCACACTCACTCACTCTCGTTCTCTCTCTCTCTCACTCTTTCTCACAATCTCTCTCCCTCACACTCACTCACTCTCGTTCTCTCTCTCTCTCACTCTTTCTCACAATCTCTCTCCCTCACACTCACTCACTCTCGTTCTCTCTCTCCCTCACTCTTTCTCACGATCTCTCTCCCTCACACTCACTCACTCTCGTTCTCTCTCTCTCTCTCACTCCTTCTCACAATCTCTCTCCCTCACACTCACTCTCTCTCGTTCTCTCGCTCTCTCTCACTCTTTCTCACAATCTCTCCCTCACACTCACTCACTCTCGTTCTCTCTCTCTCTCTCACTCTTTCTCACAATCTCTCCCTCACACTCACTCACTCTCGTTCTCTCGCTCTCTCACTCTTTCTCACGATCTCTCTCCCTCACACTCACTCACTCTCGTTCTCTCTCTCCCTCACTCTTTCTCACGATCTCTCTCCCTCACACTCACTCACTCTCGTTCTCTCTCTCTCTCTCACTCCTTCTCACGATCTCTCTCCCTCACACTCACTCACTCTCGTTCTCTCTCTCTCTCTCACTCCTTCTCACAATCTCTCTCCCTCACACTCACTCACTCTCGTTCTCTCTCTCTCTCTCACTCCTTCTCACAATCTCTCTCCCTCACACTCACTCTCTCTCGTTCTCTCTCTCTCTCACTCTTTCTCACAATCTCTCTCCCTCACACTCACTCTCGTTCTCTCTCTCTCACTCTTTCTCACAATCTCTCCCTCACACTCACTCACTCTCGTTCTCTCGCTCTCTCTCACTCTCTCACAATCTCTCTCCCTCACACTCACTCACTCTTGTTCTCTCTCTCTCTCTCTCTCAGTCTTTCTCACAATCTCTCTCCCTCACACTCACTCACTCTCGTTCTCTCGCTCTCTCACTCTTTCTCACAATCTCTCTCCCTCACACTCACTCTCGTTCTCTCTCTCTCACAATCTCTCTCCCTCACACTCACTCTCTCTCGTTCTCTCTCTCTCTCTCAATCTTTCTCACACTCACTCACTCTCTCATTCTCTCCCTCTCTCTCACTCCCTCTCTCTCACTCACTCCCTCTCTCTCCCTCTCTCTCGCTCACTCCCTCTCTCCCCCACACATACTCCCTCCCTCTCTCCCTCCCTCTCTCCCGTACTGCCTCTCTCCCTCCCCTTCCCTCTCCCGCTCTCCCTTCTCTCTCTCTCTCTCCCCCTCACTCCCTCTCTCCTAATCTCTCCCTCTCTCTCCTCGGGCGTGTGCAGAACACCTGACAACTCTGCTTGCCAAAAGAGAAAAGAACCAAGTTTGTTTATACCCTCTCTGCTTCCTCTACAAGTCTAAAAGAAACCTGCCTGACGAGCCCATCAGACCACTCCTGGTGTCAGCATAAGTGATGCACGCAGTTTATGCTCAGTTGTCCTCAGGTGTGTGTGTGTGTAAGGCAGTTTAGCACAGTCCTGGCACAGAGCGAGGGACTCAGCGGGTTTTGGGGGGATAGTCTGCTCAGGTTTGCCTAGTAGCAACTTGATAGCCCATTTTTGCAAACCCACTGCTTAAGTCTAATTAACGCAACTAGTAATTAAGTGCAGAGGCCCCACTGAAGGATATAACACTCGTCTTCAACGGAGTCTGCACGAGAGGGCAAGTTTGAACACATTCGGCCTCGTCATGGCGACCAAGGCAAGGCTCCATTGTTTGGCAGGGCTGAGTTGGCTGATCCACTGCAGGGGGCGGTGCGATCGGGCCCTGTGCTCGCTGACCTACATCGGCTCCCGGTCCGCCAACGCCTCCATTTTTCAATTCTCACCCTCACGTTCGAATCCCTCCATGGCCCTCGCCCCCCTCCCTATCTCTGTAACCTCCTCCATCCCCTACAACCCTCCGAGATCTCTGGGCTCCTCTGATTCTGGCCTCTTGCCCATCCCCCGATTTCTCATCGCTCCACCATTGGCGGCCGTGCCTTCAGCCGCCTGGGCCCTAAGCTCTGGAATTCCCTCCCTAAACCTCTCCGCCTCTCTCCCTCTCTCCTCCTTTACGTAACATTTGTGCTGCCTGTTCATATCAGCGATTGCTGCGTGCCGGCCGGCCCTACCTGCGCTGTTGAGTGGCTGCTCACCAGCAGGGGGCCCCCCGTTATCGGGAGTGGCCAGCACTACTTAAAGGCGGCCTGCACCTCTTAAAGGGGAGGTGCACAGTGGCTGCAGAAAGTCCTTTGAGAAATGCCCAGAAGATATTGAGGCATGGCTGGGCCTGGCAGAGTGCGTGCGCCAAGGTTCTCGGATGGTGCACGAGAGGCCTTGGTGCAAGAGGTGGACAGAAGGAGGGGCATCCTATATCTGCAGGGTGAGGCAGGAGGCCCTCCTGATGTATGCTCCCCAGGTAGTGGGAGGCTGTGGCGCACAAGGTCGGTGTCACGCACGTGGATGCGGTGCAGGAAGGAGTTCAATGATCTGACACGAGCGGTCAAGGTGCGTGAGTTACCAACTACACCGCTAGCCGCATCCACTGCTCCACGCAGTGCTGACAAACTCTTTCAATCAGTACTGAACTCTTCAAATCAGATGCTGCATCTCCGCCTCACACAAGCCGCACACCCACGACTCACCGGTCACACACACAGGCAGCTATTCAACCACGACAGCCACATCGCCCAAGCATCTTGCAGGGCACTCAACGACACACGTCCCTCTTTCTTGCAGGAGAAGGTGGCGCACAACAGCAGGCAGCAGGAAAAAAAACGGACGGACAGGCAGGCCCACACGTCCTCCCCCCCCATGGAGGAGATGAGCTGAGGCAGGGGGCCTCTCTCCCTCTCTCTCTCTCCTCCTTTAAGACGCTCCTTAAAACCTACCTCACCTGTCCTGATATCTCCTCATGTGGCTCGGTGTCAAATTTTGCTCGATTATCGCTCCTGTGAAGAGTCTTGGGGGACGTTTTACTTCGTTAAAGGCGCTATATAAATGCAGGCAGTTGTTGCTATGTGTCTAAAGCGACCTTTTTTCTAGATTTTTTTCTGCAGGAAACCTATCGATTGTGGCCTCTGTCAGGGGCTGGGTGTACATGGGGCCTGTCTGTTACCAGACGGTCTGTGCCCCATTAGGCAGTCTGGCATCGTTCCGTGTCACAACCCTTAGACAATAGGGTCTGGCTGACACCTGAGGTGACTGCCTCTTGAGTTCCAAAGGCCTCCAAAGAAAAAACCTCACAAATCAAGCCGAGGGCAGCGAGAGCCGACATTTCAACCCCGGCGGGCCCAGACAGACGTCTGCGTTCTGTGCATCACTTCATGGAATCGTGGAATGTCGCAGCACAGGAGGAGGCCGTTCGGCCCATCTTTGAAAGAGCTCTCCAATTCGGCCCACTCCCCTTTCCCCATTTATCTCCCCTTCAAGTATTTATCCAATTCCCTTTTGAAAGTTACTGCTTCCACCGCCCTTTCAGGCAGCGCATTCCAGATCAGAATGACTCGCTGCATCAAAAAAATTCTCCTCATCTCCCCCTCTGGTTCTTTTGCCAATTATCTTAAATCTGCGTCCTCTGGTTCCCGACCCTCCTGCCACTGGAAACAGTTTCTCCTTATTTACTCTATCAAAACCTCTCATGATTTTGAACGCCTCGATTAAATCTCCTCTTAACCTTCTCTGCTCTAAGGAGAACAATCCCAGCTTCTCCAGTCTCTCCACATAACTGAAGTCCCTCATCCCTGGTACCATTCTAGTAAATCTCCTCTGCACCCTCTCCAAGGCCTTGACATCCTTCCTAAAGTGCGGTGCCCAGAATTGGCCACAATACTCCAGCTGAGGCCTAACCAGTGATTTATAAAGGGTTTAACATAACTTCCTTGCTTTTGTACTCTATGCCTCTGTTTATAATCCCAGGATCCCATGTGCTTTTTTAACAGCCTTCTCAACTTGTCCTGCCACCTTCAAAGATTTGTGTACATTCACCCCCAGGTCTCTCTGTTCCTGCACCCTTTTAAAATTGTACCATTTAGTTTATTTTGCTTCTCCTCATTCTTCCTGCCAAAATGTATCACTTCACGCGTCTCTGCGTTAAATTTCGTCTGCCAAGCTTGACGATGTGCCTCTCTCTCCCGCAGCCTGGGCGCTCTTAAAGGGCCAACGTCGCGCCTGAACGAACCTCAGCAATTATAAATATCGGCCGTTCCTTCATCGTCACTGAGTCAAAATCCTGGAGCTCCCTCCCCAACAGCAATGTGGGAGAACCTTCACCACACGGACTGCAGCGGTTCAAGAAGGCGGCTCACCACCACCTTCTCAAGGGGCAATTAGGGATGGGCAATAAATGCCGGCCTTGACCACACCCCGAGACTTAATTTTAAAATGTGGGGCCTACCCTGCCTGGCTACATACCTCTACCTTGCCTGGCGACATAACTCTAGCATTCCTGCATTGCCACCCCTGAGGGCACCTCTCCTTCACCCTTGGGAATAACGCTGCTTACTTCAGTCTTTCTCCCCCTCCGAAATTGTCCACCCTCCTCCCCTGAAGGGGCAGGATCTCCCCCGGGTTCTGGGATGTCCCCGGGTCCTGGAATCTCCCCTGGGTGTGGAATCTCCCCGGATTCTGGGATCTCCACTGGGTGTGGAATCTCCCCGGATTCTGGGATTTCCCCAGGTTCTAGGATCTCCCCAGGTTCTGGGATCTCCCTGAATTCTGGGATTTCCCCCGGTCCTGGAATCTCCCCGGATTCTGGGATCTCCCCCGGTGTTGGGATCTCCACTGGGTGTGGGATCTCCCCCGGTCCTGGAATCTCCCAGGTTCTGGGATCTCCCCGGATTCTGGGATCTCCCCCGGTGTTGGGATCTCCCCAGATTCTGGGATCTCCCTGGGTCCTGGGATCTCCCCAGGTCCTGGGATCTCTCCGGGTCCTGGGATCTCCCCGTATTCTGGGATCTACATGAAATCTGGGATCTTCCTGGGTCCTGAGATCTCTTCAGATTCTGGGATCTCCCCGGGTCCTGGGATCTCCTCTGGAATCTGGGATCTCCCCAGGACTCCTGCTGTTCCCTTGCCCAAGTGAGCCTAGACAACAACAACAGCCTGCATTTATATAGCGCCTTTAACGTAGTAAAACGTCCCAAGGCGCTTCATGGGAGCGATTATCAAATAAAATTTGGCACCGAGTCGCATAAGGAGATATTAGGACACGTGATCAAAAGCCTGGTCAAAGAGGTAGGTTTTAAGGAGCGTCTTAAAGGAGGAGAGAGAGGCGGAGAGGTTTAGGGAGGGAATTCCAGAGCTCAGGGCCCAGGCGGCTGAAGGCACGGCCGCCAATGGTGGAGCGATGGAAATCGAGGGATGCGCAAGAGGCCAGAATTGGAGGAGCGCAGAGATCTCGGAGGGTCGTAGGGGCTGGAGGAGGTTACAGCGATAGGGAGGGGCGAGGCCATGGAGGGATTTGAACGGGAGGATGAGAATTTTAAATCTGACACGGTGAGTGTCCGTGGGCTATTCGACAATGAGCAGCATCGCCCTCAGGGCCGATCTTGTCCTCATCCCAATATCCACATGCGGGCAGAGGACATGAGGAATGGGTACATTATAGCACATTAATGCCACATATGTACTGTCTCACTACCTTGGCCCTGGCTAACCTACACTGGATCCCCCCACTCCCCAAACCCTCTGCTCCCTCTGACTCTGGCATTCTGTGTATCCCCCTTCCTTTCGTCTTGCCATCAATGAGAAAACCTTCAAACTCCATGGTCCTGCCCCTTTGGAACTCCCCTCCCCAAATCCCCTCCACCTCTCTCTCCACTTCTGAAAACCATTGCAAAACCCCCATCTCTTTCACCAACCCATCAGTCACCTCTCCCCATCTCTCCCCTCCTGGTTCGTCGCCTGTTCACCTCACGCCAATCTCGCTACTATAAAAATGCAAGCTGGCGTTCGACTATTCCAACTCCTCGATTTTTAAATTCTCAAATCCCTCCATGGCCCTCGCCACCCCTCCCTATCTTTGGAACCTCCTCCAGCCCCTACAACCCTCCGAGATCTCTGCGCTCCTCCAATTCTGGCCTCTTGCCCATCCCCATTCCCATCGCCCCACCATTGGCGGCCGTGCCTTCAGCCGCCTGGGCCCTAAGCTCTGGAATTCCCTCCCTAAACCTCTCCGCCTCTCTCTCCTCCTTTAAGACGCTCCTTAAAACCTACCTCTTTGACCGAGCTTTTGGTCACCTGTCCTAATATCTCCTTATGTGGCTCGGTGTTGATTTTTGCCTGATAATCGCTCCTTTGAAGCCCCTTGGGGCTTATTCCTACTCTATATAAACGCACATTGTTGTTAAAACTGGAAATGTGCCAACTCAGCACAGACTTGTGTTCGAACCTGCGACCTCCTGGTGTGTCTCTCTCAGTGGGTGGTGCATGGACCAATTAAGCCACCAGAGAGAGCTCTCCTTGGCTCCCTTGCTGGTACCACCACAGCATAATTGCAGGCCTGGTGTAACTGAGATCATAATAAAGGCCTCAAGCCCTTCACTGAGGGCCCGAGTTACATCGAAACTACGGCACAGAAACAGGCCATTCGGCCCGACTGGTGTTTATGCTCCACACGAGCCTCCTCCCTCCTTACTTCATCTCACCCTCTCCCCCTATCCTTCTATTCCTTTCTCCCTCATGTGTTTATCGAGCTTCCCCTTAAATCCATCTACACTATTCACCTCAACCACTCCATGTGGGAGCAAGTTCCACATTCTCACCACTCTCTGGTCAAAGAAGTTTCTCCTGAATTCCCGATTGGATTTATTAGTGACTCTCTTATATTTATGACCCCCTAGTTCTGGTCTCATCTACAAGTGGAAACATCTTCTCCACGTCTACCCTATCAAGACCCTTTTATTATCTTAAAGGCCTCTATCAGGTCACCCCTCAGCCTTCTCATTTCGAGAGAAAAGACCCCCATCCTGTTCAGCCTTTCCTGATAGTTATAACCTCTCAGTTCTGGTATCATTCTTGTAAATCTTTTTTGCACCTTCTCCGGTGCCTCTATATCCTTTTTTATAATATGGAGACCAGAACTGTGCTCAGTGCTCCAAGTGTAGTCTAACCATGGTATATGGAGAGCAGAACTGTGCACAGTACTCCAGGTGTGGTCTAACCAAGGTATATGGAGACCAGAACTGTGCACAGTGCTCCAAGTGTGGTCTAACCATGGTATATGGAGACCAGAACTGTGCACAGTGCTCCAAGTGTGGTCTAACCATGGTATATGGAGACCAGAACTGTGCACAGTGCTCCAAGTGTGGTCTAACCATGGTATATGGAGACCAGAACTGTGCACAGTGCTCCAAGTGTGGTCTAACCATGGTATATGGAGACCAGAACTGTGCACAGTGCTCCAAGTGTGGTCTAACCATGGTATATGGAGACCAGAACTGTGCCCAGTGCTCCAAGTGTGGTCTAACCATGGTATATGGAGACCAGAACTGTGCACAGTGCTCCAAGTGTGGTCTAACCAAGATTCTATACAAGTTTAACATAACTTTTCTGCTTTCAATTCTCTCCCTCTAGAAATGAATCCCAGTGCTTGATTTGCCTTTTTATGGCCTTATTAACCTGCGTTGCTACTTTTAGTGATTTGTGTATCTGTACCCCCAGATCCCTCTGCTCCTCGATCCCATTTAGACTCTTATTATCCGAGCAGTATGTGGCCTCCTTATTCTTCCTACCAAAATGCATCACCTCACACTTATCTACATTGAAATTAATTTGCCAAATACACGCCCATTCTGCAAGTTTATTAATTTCCTCTTGTATTTTGCCACTTTCTTCCTTTGTATTAACCACACCCCCCAATTTGGTGTCATCTGCAAACTTTGAACTTGTATTTTTGATTCCCGAATCCAAATCGTGAACAATCGTGGTCCCAGCACCGATCCCTGTGGAACACCACTTCCCGCCTTTTACCAGGTCTGAGTAGCTACCCTTAACCCCCTACTCTCTGTTTTCTGTTCTGTAGCCAGCTTGCTATCCATTCTGCTCCCTGACCCCTGACTCCACATGCTCTGACCTTAGTCATGATACTATGTGATACCTTATCTTTTGAAAATCCAAAGATCTACTGCTTTATCCTTATCTACCCTCTCTGTTACTTCTTCAAAGAATTCAGTCAGGTTGGTCAAACATGACCTTCCCTGTTGAAATCCGTGCTGACCATTCTTTATTATATTTCCAGTTTCGAGATGTTTCTCTATTACATCTTTGAGTAAAGATTCCATTATCTTTCCTACCACTGACGTTAAGCTAACTGGTCTATAGTTCCCTGGACTGCTTCTATCTCCCTTTTTAAATATTGGAATCACATTAACTGTCCGCCAGTCCTCTGACACTGTTCCCTTTCCTAGTGAATTTTTATAAATATGTAATAGTGCTCCTGCTATCTCTTCCCAAACTTTTTTTAATATCCGTGGATACAATCCATCCGGACCAGCGGTCTTATCCTCTCTAAATTTGATTAGTTTATCAATTATCTCCCGCCTTTCTATCTTACATGTTTTAATATCTTTTTTGATCTCTTCTTATAATGTCCTGCCCACCTTGTTCGTCTCCCTGGTAAACACCGAGACAAAGTAGTTGTTCAATATTTTCACCATTTCGCTGTCGTTCCCTGTGAGTTTATTTTGTGAATCCCGATCTTTTTTTTATTTAGTGTCTGTGGAATACTTAATTGTTTCTTTTTATATTCCTTGATAATTTAGTCTCCTCGTTCCTCTTTGTTTTCCTAATTGTTTTTTAGACATCTTTCTGAACCTTTTCCTATTCCCTTGTATCATCCTCTCCCATACTGTTTGTGTACTCAGAGAATGCCTTTCTCTTTAGTTTCAATTTTACCCTTGTCTCTTTATTCATGGTGTTTCATTATTGGCTAGTTTGTTGTTTTTTTAGAGGAATATATTTCTCCTGGACTCGATCGATCACCGTTTTAAATATTTACCACTGCTCTTTGTCTGTCGGAATTTTTTCCTCATTTACCTTCCCTGGTTCCATTCTTAAACTCTCAAAATTAGCTTTTTTCCCATCTATGACTTTGGTCTTGGTCTTACTTCTGCCTTTCTCAATCATTATTTTACACCTTATCATGTTATGATCGCTATTGCCTAGATGGTTCCCCCACCCTTAGTTCTCTTATCTGCTCTGGTTCATTTCCCATTACTAGATCCAGCAGTGATTGCCCTCACATACTGGGTAAGAAATGAGTCCTGTACACACTGTAAACTCTCAATTCCCTTTTCCTCTTTCCCTACCTCTTCTTGCCAGTTTATTTGGGAGTAGTTGAAATCTCCTCTAATTATTATTCGATGTCTTTTGCTCGTTTCATAGATTTGCTGACATATTTCATCCTCCACTTCCCTTCCATGATTAAGTGGCCTGTGGAATACCGCGATTAATGACATCGATCTTTTCTTATCCCTTTGCCTCAATCCATATGGATTCTGTTTCTATCTTATTACTTTTTCTCCTGCCATTATGTTGTCTCTAATTAGTAAAGCTCCCCCCTTCCTTCCCTATCCTTTCCAAATACATCATACCCTGCAATATTTAACTGCCGATCCTGCTCCTTATGCAGCCATGTTTCACTTATCCCGACCACATCTGGCTCCTCGCTACAAATTATTGCCTCCAGTTCCCCCGTCTTGTTTCGGGTGCTGTGCGCATTGCAGTACAGGCAACTTAATTTGTTTTTAATAATTGTTCCCCTCCCTTTATTTCTCGACGGTCATTTTTGTAACATTCCAGCCTGGTCCGGGATTGAGTCACGCAGATCCGAAAGGTGCCACTCCCTGACTGTGCCGGGTTCGGTGATCTCCAAATTTCTCCGATTCTCTGAGTTCCTTCGGGCGAGAGCTGGGCCTGTTTCTGGCTGGGGCGGAGATCCCCTCGTACGAAAGGTCAGGATCTGGGAACGTCAATCAGGGCCAGAGTGGTCTTCCTGGACAAAGTACGTCATTGGCTGCAAACGCTTTGGAACGTCCTGGGGGCATGAAGGACGCTGTAGAAGTACCAAACCTTTCTTTTTTCTTTTGAACTCACTGGCTAGGGCAGTACCATGGCCGTCTCACTTGAGTGTCCTCCTCCCCCATTTCGGAAACAGGAGGATACAGCAGAAACAGCAACAACACCAACCTGCATTTATATAGCGCCTTTAACGTCCCCAAGGTGCTTCACAGGAGCGATTATCAAACAAAATTTGACACCGAGCCACATAAGGAGATGTTAGGACAGGTGACCAAAAGCTCGGTCAAAGAGGTAGGTTTTAAGGAGCGTCTTAAAGGAGGAGAGAGAGGCGGAGAGGTTTAGGGAGGGAATTCCAGAGCTTAGGGCCCAGGCGGCTGAAGGCACGGCCGCCAATGGTGGAGCGATGGAAATCGGAGGATGCGCGAGAGGCCAGAATTGGAGCATGTGCTGGCACCTCGAAGACCCTCACTGAGGTCAGACTCTTGTGCAGAAAGCAGGTGAGTGAAGAGTCTGACGAAACTCCATGAGAACTCTACACAAAGGAGGTCACCGATCATCATATTTATAGTTAATTAGTGGTGGAAAGGATATAATTACAGGGGGATTGTTTACAATTCGAGTTTGGTTTACAGATTGTGAGAAAGGAGTTTGCTCTTAGCCGCTCTCCCATTGGAGGAGTGCAGATGATGACGGATCCAATTGTCACCTTGGTTATGTTGGTGGCACTCACAATTCTGAGTCAGGAGGTCGTGGGGTCGAGCCCCACTCCAGAGAATCGAGCAGATAATCCAGGCCGAGACTCCCGGTGCAGTACTGAGGGAGTGCTGCACTGTCGGAGGTGCCGTCTTTCGGATGGGACGTTAAATTCAGGTCCCGTCTGCCCCTCTCAGGTGGACGTAAAAGATCCCACGGCCACTATTGGAAGAAGAGCAGGGGGAGTTCTCCCCGATGTCCCCCGAGATATTAGGGCAGGTGACCAAAAGCTCGGTCAAAGATGTTGGTTTAAGGAGCACCTTAAAGGAGGAGAGAGAGGCGGAGAGGTTTAGGGAGGGAATTCCAGAGCTTAGGGCCCAGGCGGCTGAAGGCACGGCCGCCAATGGTGGAGCGATGGAAATCGGGGATGCGCAAGAGGCCAGAATTGGAGGAGCGCAGAGATCTCGGAGGGTATTAGGGGCTGGAGGAGGTTCCAGAGATAGGGAGGGGGGGCGAGGGCCATGGAGGGATTTGAAAACAACGATGAGAATTTTAAAACTGAAGCTTTGCCAGACCGGGAGCCAATGTAGGTCAGCGAGCACAGGAGGGGTGTTGGGTGAACGGGACTCGGTGCGAGTTAGGATACGGGGGGCAGCAGAGTTTTGGATGAGCTGAAGTTTTTGAGGTAATTCACAAAAGGTGGATAACACCAAATTTAGGTGACGCATCAATCTCGAGTGTTTGCAAGTCTAGACAGACGTACTCATGGGAGACAAACAGATGAGCACAGAGTGACTGTGTGTCTTTCCGAAACACTCTGGGCACAAACGTGCCTAGGCCGGTCCGTGAATCAGGCTGTGTGTTTTCTTTCTGAGATTAATGTTTCATAACTTGCCGATAAAGGGTATAGAGGCACTGGAGAAGGTGCAAAAAAGATTCACAAGGATCTGAGAGGCTGTAACTAAGGCTGATCAGGCTGGGGTTCTTTTCTCTAAAGAGAAGGCTGAGGGGTGACTTGATCGAGGTCTTTAAAATTATTGAGGGGTTCAACAGGGTAGACGTAGAGTCGATGGGGAGTTAAATTGCTTCACCTCCGAAAACGGGCGCTGGGATCGCGGTGCGTGATTAACCAGCGGCCGGTCCTTGAGATGCAGGCAGCACTTAACGTCCGTGCTGCCTGTTGAAATCAGCGATTGCTGCGTGCGGCCAGCCCCACCTGCGCTGTCGAGTGGCTGCTCACCAGCAGGGGGCCCCCCCCCGCTATCGGGAGTGGCCAGCACCACTTAAAGGCAGCCTGCACCTCTTAAAGGGGAGGTGCGCCGTGGCTGCAGGAAGTGGTGGGAGTCGATGGAGAAATGGGTCTGAGCTGCGACGCAGTGCCGCACGGCGATGGTGGGAACTCTGGAATTTTTAATGGGCAATAACTGGGCTGCTCAACGTTTGCACACCCCTAAATCCCACATCCTCCAATCTGCCGATCTGAGTTGGCACCAGGCCTGCGAGAGAGCATGCACCAAGGTTCTCTGATGATGCACTAGAGGTGGACAGAAGGAGGGACATCCTATATCCACAAGGGGGCAAGAGGTCGTCCAGACACACGCCCAAAAGGCAGTGGGAGGCAGCGGGGGGACGAAGTCAATGCCAGGCGCATGGCATCATGAACATGGATGCAGTGCAGGAAGAAGTCCAATGATTTGACACGAGTGGTCAAGGTGAGTGAGGTCAACTGTCAAGTGGCGTCTCCCACCAACTGCACCAGGCACTACACCGCCCATCTCCCACCTACCCACAAACTCTTTCCATCAGTACTCTCAACTCTTCGAATCAGATGCTGCATCTTGCCCACTGTTGCAAGCCGCCCACCCACAACTCACCGGTCTCACACACACTGGCAGCTATTCCACCATGACAGCCACATCGCCCAAACACCTTGCAGGGCACTCACTGACGCACTTGCTTGCAGGAGAAGGTGGCACATAACAGAAGGCAGCAGGTGGCAGTGGCTCCATGGGACATGAACCTGCCGTCCTCTCTCAGGTTGGCATCATTCCTGCTCCCACCCCTGCCACTCCACCAGTGCCTTTGCTGTTGCCCGCCAGTCAGCCCACTCCTTGTAGAGTGATGAAACTTTATTGCCAGAACATAGGAACAGGAGGCGGCCATTTTGCCCCTCGAGCGTCTTCCGCCATTTAATGAGATCATGGCTGACCTGTGACCTAACTCCATAAACCCGCCTTAGCCCCATATCCCTTAATACCTTTGGTTAACAAAAATCTATCAATCTCAGATTTAAAATCAGCAATTGAGCTAGCATCAACTGCCGTTTGCGGAAGAGAGTTCCAAACTTCTACCACCCTTTGAGTGTACAAGTGTTTCTTAACTTCACTCCTGCACGTCCTGGCTCTAATTTTTAGGCTATGTCCCCGAGTCCTGCTATTCAAGTGTAGGAGACCTCCAAAAACACGAATGCATCAGCAGCCAGAATAACTAATCCAGCAAGGAACCTGTAACTCCTGCATGGTCCCTTTAAACAGCGCTGGTGGGGGAGAGGGAGTGGGGGGCTGTCCTCCATGCTGTTTAAGCCCGGTCCAGCCGTGCGAGGTCAAGACCGGGCAGCGTTTGTCGGAGGGTGGAGTTCCAATGTAGCAGCGGTCCCTTTAAATCAGCCTTGCACACTGATTCACGCCAGGGCATTGCTGCAGGAGTTCCTCAGGGCAGTGTCTGAGGCCCAACCATCTTCAGCTGCTTCATCAATGACCTTCCCTCCATCATAAGGTCAGAAATGGGGATGTTCGCTGATGATTGCACAGTGTTCAGTTCCATTCGCAACCCCTCAGATAATGAAGCAGTCCGAGCCCGCATGCAGCAAGACCTGGACAACATCCAGGCTTGGGCTGATAAGTGGCAAGTAACATTCGCACCAGACAAGTGCCAGGCAATGACCATCTCCAACAAGAGAGAGTCTAACCACCTCCCCTTCACATTCAACGGCATTACCATCGCCGAATCCCCCACCATCAACATCCTGGGGGTCACCATTGACCAGAAACTTAACTGGACCAGCCATATAAATACTGTGGCTACAAGAGCAGGTCAGAGGCTGGGTATTCTGCAGCGAGTGACTCACCTCCTGACTCCCCAAAGCCTTTCCACCATCTACAAGGCACAAGTCAGGAGTGTGATGGAATACTCTCCACTTGCCTGGATGAGTGCAGCTCCAACAACACTCAAGAAGCTCGACACCATCCAGGACAAAGCAGCCCGCTTGATTGGCACCCCATCCACCACCCTAAACATTCACTCCCTTCACCACCGGCGCACCGTGGCTGCAGTGTGTACCATCCACAGGATGCACTGCAGCAACTCGCCAAGGCTTCTTCGACAGCACCTCCCAAACCCGCGACCTCTACCACCTAGAAGGACAAGGGCAGCAGGAACATGGGAACAACACCACCTGCACGTTCCCCTCCGAGTCACACACCATCCCGACTTGGAAATATATCGGCCGTTCCTTCATCGTCGCTGGGTCAAAATCCTGGAACTCCCTTCCTAACAGCACTGTGGGAGAACCTTCACCATACGGACTGCAGCGGTTCAAGAAGGCGGCTCACCACCACCTTCTCAAGGGCAATTAGGGATGGGCAATAAATGCCGGCCTCGCCAGCGACGCCCACATCCCGTGAACTAATAAAAAAAAACTCCCTACTTTACCAAGATGGCGTCCTGCGCACTTCACACCGCAAGTGGGCGCCCGCATCTCGGAAGCCATTTTCGGGGCTTAGGAGTCCGCGTAGCGCCTACAAAATGGGTGCTACATAGCCTAATAGAGCCCCCGATGTATCCACTTGTGGGGGAGCTTGAAACTAGGGGCCATAAATATAAGAGAGTCACTAATAAATCCAATGGGGAATTCAGGAGAATCTTCTTTACCCAGAGAGTGGTGAGAATGTGGAACTCGCTCCCACATGGAGTGGTTGAGGTGAATAGTGTAGATGGATTTAAGGGGACGCTCGATAAACACATGAGGGAGAAAGGAATAGAAGGATAGGGGGAGAGGGTGAGATGACGTAGGGAGGGAGGAGGCTCGTGTGGAGCATAAACACCAGCATGGACCAGATGGGCCGAATGGCCTGTTCCTGTGCTGTAAATTTAATGTAATTCTATGTAAAGGAATGGGTGAGCACCGGGAGCAGGTGTCAGGGTCCCAAAATTCGAACCGTGACCTGCAGGGCTACGGACCGAATGCGGGAAAGTAGGATTCGCCGGTCGGCTCGTTTCTCGGCCGGCGCGGACACGATGGGCCGAATGGCCTCCTTCTGTGCCGTAAATTTTCTATGATTCCTATGAAGGGAAGACCAATTTAAAAAGGCCCTGCAGTAGAGGGTGAGCTTTGGCTCAGTGGGTCGCACCCTCTCGCCTTCTGAGTTCGAAGGTCGTGGGCTCGAGCCCCCACTCCAGAGACTTGAGCCCCATAATCCAGGCCGACACTCCCAGTGCCAGTGCTGAGGGAGTGCCGCACTGTCGGAGGTGCCGTCTTTCAGATGAGACGTTAAACCGAGGCCCTGTTTTTTTTTATTCGTTCGTGGGATGTGGGCGTCGCTGGCAAGGCCGGCATTTATTGCCCATCCCGAATTGCCCCTTGAGAAGGTGGTGGTGAGCCGCCTTCTTGAACCGCTGCAGTCCGTGTGGTGACGGTTCTCCCACAGTGCTGTTAGGAAGGGAGTTCCAGGATTTTGACCCAGCGACGATGAAGGAACGGTGATATATTTCCAAGTCGGGATGGTGTGTGACTTGGAGGGGAACGTGCAGGTGGTGTTGTTCCCATGTGCCTGCTGCCCTTTCCCTTCTAGGTGGTAGAGGTCGCGGGTTTGGGAGGTGCTGTCGAAGAAGCCTTGGCGAGTTGCTGCAGTGCGTCCTGTGGATGGTACACACTGCAGCCACAGTGCGCCGGTGGTGAAGGGAGTGAATGTTTAGGGTGGTGGATGGGGTGCCAATCAAGCGGGCTGCTTTGTCCTGGATGGTGTCGAGCTTCTTGAGTGTTGTTGGAGCTGCACTCATCCAGGCAAGTGGAGAGTATTCCATCACACTCCTGACTTGTGCCTTGTAGATGGTGGAAAGTCTGCCCCTCTCAGGTGGACGTAAAAGATCCCATGGCCACTATTGGAAGAAGAGCAGGGGGGAGTTCTCCCCAGTGTCCTGAGGCCGATATTTATCCCTCAACCAACATCACTAAAAAACAGATGATCTGGGTCATTATCTCATTGCTGTTTGTGGGATCTTGCTGTGCGCAAATTGGCTGCTGCGTTTCCTACATTACAACAGTGACTACACTTCAAAAAATTGGCTGTAAAATGTTTTGGGAGGTCATGAAAGGTGGTATAAAAAGGCAAGTTTTTACATATCACGTCTGCCGATTAATATAAAATAAATATCAACAGTGGAAGACTGTTTCATGTGCACCTTCAGTCCTGGGGACTGGTCCCTGAGCACATTTGGAATACCTGATTTCTTTGCCTCTCTTGCAGAGAGAGAGGATCAATTGAACTCCCATCAAAGGCACCTTAATAACCAGCGGTGAACGAGCAGGACACTGGATAAACATCATCGAAGGAGTCACTTTGCAAATGAAACAAAGGGAGTTGGGCGTCTGAGAGGGAGGAGTTTTATCTGGAGGAACTTCTAATTAAGCATCTTCTGCCCCACACAGATTGTAGACCCCACACAGACAAGGCGATCTTCATTGTCAACTTTACATCTCTCGGAAACTTCAAAAGGAGATCACGGGAAACACATGAGAGGCTTGTGAACTCCCGGAGTTGTTGACATTTCAAAAACAGTCTCCACAGAATGATACCAGGGAGTATTGTGTCCCAATCCTGGGCACCGCACTTTAGGAAGGAGGTCAAGGCCTTGGAGAGGGTGCAGAGGAGATTTACTAGAATGGTACCAGGGATGAGGGACTTCAGTTACGTGGAGAGACTGGAGAAGCTGGGATTGTTCTCCTCAGAGCAGAGAAGGTTAAGGGGAGATTTAATCGAGGTGTTCAAAATCATGAAGGGGTTTTGGTAAGAGTGAATAAGGAGAAACTGTAGCAGGAGGGTCGGACACAGATTTAAGGTAATTGAAAAGAACCAGAGGGGGAGATGAGGAGAATTTTTTTGACGCAGCGAGTTGTTCTGATCTGGAATGCGCTGCCTGAAAGGGCGGTGGAAGCAGATTCAATAATAACTTTCAAAAGGGAATTGGATAAATACTTGAAGGGGAAAAACTTGCAGGGGCTCTGGGGAAAGAGCAGGGGGGAGTGGGACTAATTGGATAGCTCTTTCAGAAAGCCGGCACGGACACGATGGACTGAATGGCCTCCTTCTGATGAAGAGAGCCTCCTCTTCATCATCCAATTTCTGTCACTTCTTAAATCATTAGATCAGATGCACGTTTGAGATCAAAGAGCAGAGGAATTTATAAGCGAACTTTGTCCTGTGGGATACTGAGGCATACAGAAGAGAAACAATTTGTGTTTCTACCACCTCAGGACGTCCCAAAGCGCTTCCCAGCCAATGTAATACTTTTTGACGTGTAGTCACTGTTGTAATGTAGGAAACGCAGCAGCCAATTTGCGCACAGCAAGATCCCACAAACAGCAATGTGATAAATGACCCAGATCATCTGTTTTTTAGTGATGTTGGTCGAGGGATAAATATCGGCCCCAGGACACCGGGGAGAACTCCCCCCTGCTCTTCTTCCAATAGTGGCCGTGGGATCTTTTACGTCCACCTGAGAGGGGCAGACGGGGCCCTCGGTTTAACGTCTCGTCCGAACTCCCTCAGTACTGCACCGGGAGTCTCGGCCTGGATTATCTGCTCGATTCTCTGGAGTGGGGCTCGACCCCACGACCTCCTGACTCAGAATTGTGAGTGCCACCAACATAACCAAGGTGACAATTGGATCCGTCATCATCTGCACTCCTCCAATGGGAGAGCGGCTAAGAGCAAACTCCTTTCTCACAATCTGTAAACCAAACTCGAATTGTAAACAATCCCCCTGTAATTATATCCTTTCCACCACTAATTAACTATAAATATGATGATCGGTGACCTCCTTTGTGTAGAGTTCTCATGGAGTTTCGTCAGACTCTTCACTCACCTGCTTTCTGCACAAGAGTCTGACCTCAGTGAGGGTCTTCGAGGTGCCAGCACATGCTCCAATTCTGGCCTCTTGCGCATCCCCCGATTTCCATCGCTCCACCATTGGCGGCCGTGCCTTCAGCCGCCCGGGCCCGAAGCTCTGGAATTCCCTCCCTAAACCTCTCCGCCTCTCTCTCCTCCTTTAAGACGCTCCTTAAAACCTACCTCTTTGACCGAGCTTTTGGTCACCTGTCCTAATATCTCCTTATGTGGCTCGGTGTCAAATTTTGTTTGATAATCGCTCCTGTGAAGCGTCTCGGGGACGTTTTACTACGTTAAAGGCGCTATATAAATGCAGGTTCTTGCTGAGATCAGAATCTAAGCTCCTTTCTCCTGAATTTGCTTCTGATATCAAATTTTGTTTGTGCTTATTGAGGTGAGGGAATTCAATCCATGAAAATGGAATGATTCCCATTTCAGTGTCAAACACTCCCAATGCAGGTATAGCACGGGTTAGATACAGAGTAAAGCTCCCTCTACACTGTCCCATCAAACACTCCCAGGGCAGGTACAGGGTTAGATACAGAGTAAAGCTCCCTCTACACTGTCCCATCAAACACTCCCAGGGCAGGTACAGGGTTAGATACAGAGTAAAGCTCCCTCTACACTGTCCCATCAAGCACTCCCAGGGCAGGTACAGGGTTAGATACAGAGTAAAGCTCCCTCTACACTGTCCCATCAAACACTCCCAGGGCAGGTACAGGGTTAGATACAGAGTAAAGCTCCCTCTACACTGTCCCATCAAGCACTCCCAGGGCAGGTACAGGGTTAGATACAGAGTAAAGCTCCCTCTACACTGTCCCATCAAACACTCCCAGGGCAGGTACAGGGTTAGATACAGAGTAAAGCTCCCTCTACACTGTCCCATCAAACACTCCCAGGGCAGGTACAGGGTTAGATACAGAGTAAAGCTCCCTCTACACTGTCCCATCAAACACTCCCAGGGCAGGTACAGGGTTAGATACAGAGTAAAGCTCCCTCTACACTGTCCCATCAAACACTCCCAGGGCAGGTACAGGGTTAGATACAGAGTAAAGCTCCCTCTACACTGTCCCATCAAACACTCCCAGGGCAGGTACAGCACGGGTTAGATACAGAGTAAAGCTCCCTCTACACTGTCCCATCAAACACTCCCAGGGCAGGTACAGGGTTAGATACAGAGTAAAGCTCCCTCCACACTGTCCCATCAAACACTCCCAGGGCAGGTACAGGGTTAGATACAGAGTAAAGCTCCCTCTACACTGTCCCATCAAACACTCCCAGGGCAGGTACAGCATGGTTTAGATCCAGCAGACCTTTCTGAAAGGCGAATCCAGCCGCTACGTAAGTGGCTGAGCACGGCTGTGAGAAATTAATTTGAAGAGGAGGCGCCACTGGAAGAGAGGCTTTCCCCACTGAGCTAGGCCGGTGGTTTTCCCTGTATCTCCAAGTCAGAACAACACAATCACACCATTGAAAGCATCGTCCTTTGAAATATGCTACCTGCATTCTCTCTAATCGTCTGGTATGCGAGCCCCGGGGAACAATTGTACTTTGTTTTTCAATCTTCCCCTCAGCTTGCTGATGGTTTCATAAACGTCATCACTTTGAACCCGCGGGGAATGTTTGTGAGGGTCGTTTGGCGGTCGGTGAGGTGAACCATGGCCCCCTCCTGCCCCCTTCCCTCCCACACCCCCTACCTCCGAGCTCATTTCCTGTCCCCGCCCACACCGTCGTCTCCTTGACGACAGAGAATGACGTCATGTTAGCGGAGGTGGGGAGGGGGGCTTGGACACGCCGGGGTTTAATGGGGGACCCACAACTGGGGAGAGAAAGAGCTTTGCCTCAGTCAGTTTGGAGTGGAGGTCCCTGCATTTGTATAGCGACTTTCACATCCTCAGGAAGTCCCAAAGCACACCGCAGCCAATGAAGCACTTTTTTAGGAGGGCGGTCATGTCATGCGGGCAACCATTTGGCACACAGCAAGATCCCACAAACAACAAACGAGGCGAATGAGCAGATAATCCGTCTTTTGGTGATGTTGGTTGAGGGAGCATAGTCGTCCCCAGGGAGAACTCACCTGCTCTTCTTCCAATAGTGGCCGTGGGATCTTTTAAATAGAAAGAGCCTCACAACACCAACCTGCATTTATATAGCGCCTTTAACATCGTAAAACGTCCCCAAGGCGCTTCTCAGGAGCGTAAATCAGACAAAATTTGACACCGAGCCACATAAGGAGATATTAGGACAGGTGACCAAAAGCTTGGTCAAAGAGGTAGGTTTTAAGGAGCGTCTTAAAGGAGGAGAGAGAGGCGGGGAGGTTTAGGGAGGGAATTCCAGAGCTTAGGGCCCAGGCGGCTGAAGGCACGGCCGCCAATGTAGGAGCGATGGGAATCGGGGATGGGCAAGAGGCCAGAATTGGAGGAGCGCAGAGATCTCGGAGGGTTGTAGGGCTGGAGGAGGTTACAGAGATAGGGAGGGCCATGGAGGGATTTGAACACAAGGATGAGAATTTTAAAATCGAGGCGTTGCTGGACCGGGAGCCAATGTAGGTCAGCGAGCACAGGGGGGTGATGGGTGAACGGGACTCGGTGCGAGTTAGGATACGGGGGGCAGCAGAGTTTTGGATGAGCTGAAGTTTACGGAGGGTGGGGGATGGGAGGCCGGCCAGGAGAGCATTGGAATAGTCCAGAATGGAGGAGAGAAAAGCACGGATGAGGGTTTCAGCAGCAGATGAGCTGAGGTTCTGGGTTCAGGTTCTGGAGTGGGGCCTTGTGAGCGGAAAAGTGATACCAGCTCAGCTAAACTGAGAAGCGGCCCGAGTACGGGTTACACGGGCACCTCACCCGAGTGGTGGTCATTCACGCGGGAACCTGGATAGTGGGCTATTCGACTGCATGTGGCGTCGCGGCCTAGCTCGATCCTGAATTTACCGAACACCCACGTTCGCGGGCAAGTTTAATGAGCTAAATGGGTAATGAGCAGGAGCAGGATTCATGAATTAATTAACCCCCTCACCAGCTAAAGGACATTAAAGGCAACCATAGCAACTCAGAGTGAGGAATCAAACGGGGGGGGGGGCCCGACTCGTTCTCCCGACATGGAGGGAGAACTCTTCGGCTCAGTGGGCAGCACCCTCTCGCTTCTGAGTCTGATTGTGGGTTCGAGCCCCCACTCCAGAGACTCGAGCCCCATAATCCAGGCCGACACTCCCGGTGCCAGTGCTGAGGGAGCGCCGCACTGTCGGAGGTGCCGTCTTTCGGATGAGACGTTAAACCGAGGGCCCCGTCTGCCCCTCTCAGGCGGACGTAAAAGATCCCACGGCCGCTATTGGGAGAAGAGCAGGGGGGGAGTTCTCCCCGGGGTCCTGGGGCCGATATTTATCCCTCAACCAACATCACTAAAAAACAGATGATCTGGGTCATTATCACATTGCTGTTTGTGGGATCTTGCTGTGCGCAAATTGGCTGCTGCGTTTCCTACATTAAAACAGTGACCACACTTCAAAAAATACTTCATTGGCTGTAAAACGCTTTGGGACATCCTGAGGATGTGAAAGGCGCTATAGAAATGCAAGTCTTTCCACCACCTGAGCCAAGCTGACAAGAGGTAGACCGGGTAGGTTATATGGAAATCGAATGGTTACTAAGGAGACCGCAAATGGAAGGCCCTTAATCTCTGACAGTGTAGCGATGGGCTTGTGATAAGGCGGGATGAGATATCATCCTGTGAAACTTGATCCAATAAATTTGCATCAATGTGGTGATATCTCACTCCTGATCAGCTGAATCCTGTTGTTTTCTGGCAAATTTCATTGCTCTTCTGAAGGTTTCGTAGACTTGTACAGGCACAGTCCCAGTAAAACGTCCCGGGGCAGGTACAGCACGGGTTAGATACAGAGTAAAGCTCCCTCTACACTGTCCCGTCAAACACTCCCAGGGCAGGTACAGGGTTAGATACAGAGTAAAGCTCCCTCTACACTGTCCCGTCAAACACTCCCAGGGCAGGTACAGGGTTAGATACAGAGTAAAGCTCCCTCTACACTGTCCCGTCAAACACTCCCAGGGCAGGTACAGGGTTAGATACAGAGTAAAGCTCCCTCTACACTGTCCCGTCAAACACTCCCAGGGCAGGTACAGGGTTAGATACAGAGTAAAGCTCCCTCTACACTGTCCCATCAAACACTCCCAGGGCAGGTACAGGGTTAGATACAGAGTAAAGCTCCCTCTACACTGTCCCATCAAACATTCCCAGGGCAGGTACAGGGTTAGATACAGAGTAAAGCTCCCTCTACACTGTCCCATCAAACACCCCTCAGGACGTCCCAAAGCGCTTTACAGCCAATGAAGTGCTTTTTGAAGTGTAGTCACTGTTGTAATGTAGGAAACACGGCAGCCAATTTGCGCACAGCAAGATCCCACAAACAGCAATGATCCAGATCATCTGTTTTTTACTGATGTTGGTTGAGGGATAAATATCGGCCCCAGGACACCGGGGAGAACTCTCCCCTGCTCTTCTTCCAATAGTGGCCGTGGGATCTTTTACATCCACCTGAGAGGGGCAGACGGGGCCCTCGGTTTAACGTCTCATCCGAAAGACGGCACCTCCGACAGTGCGGCACTCCCTCAGTACCGGCACTGGGAGTGTCGGGCCTGGATTATGGGGCTCGAACCCACGACCTTCTGACTCAGAGGAGAGAGAGAGAGTGACCCACTGAGCCAGCGGCTGACACACTGGCCTCGATGGGCCTGGGCCTCGGGCCTGCAGTAGGCCTCAGGCCTCTGCACCTGATAACACGGCCGCCCCTCGGGCTCTGAGCTTCCGATTATGGGCCTTGCTGCGGATTCTTTGATGGCGGGGCCCTCGATGCTGCTCTTGTCGAGCTGCAGAAAGTTACCTGCGTGTGTTTGTGCAATAAAGGAGGGCTCTAATTATAGCCGTGCAGGGGTGAGATAATAGTTGTTCCTGACAGAAAGTCTTCAATTACTGACTGAGGTACAATCTCCAGCTGCTGATTGTGTCAAAATAAAAGGTTATTCTGAGTCGAGAGCAAGCATCAGAGCCTACGGCTTGTGGGACACATCGGAAAGTGCCAAGTACGGTCAATTCACGAGGGTCGAGCCCTCTCCCATCCCCCCCGATGGCTTACACCTACTGCTCTCCGTCCTGGGGGAAATGTCCCTGGGGGTTGGTCCCCGTCTTTTGTGTCAGCTACGTTAATCCGACCCATGGCTGTGCTATGGGGTGAAGGGTCAACGCCTCTGGATTTGGGAAGGAGGGGGCAGGGAGGGGTCAAAGGGAGAAGTTGTATTCCTGTAGCAACCTCAGGACGTCCCAAAGCGCTTTGCCGCCAATGAAGGGCTTTTTTGAAGTGCGGTCACTGTTCTAATGTAGGAAACGAGGCAGCCAATTTGCGCACAGCAAGATCCCACAAACAGCAATGACCCAGATCATCTGTTTTTTAGTGATGTTGGTCGAGGGATAAATATCGGCCCCAGGACACCGGGGAGAACTCCCCCCTGCTCTTCTTCCAATGGTGGCCCGTGGGATCTTTTACGTCCATCCGAGTGGGGGAGACATGGCCTCAATTTAACATCTCATCCGAAAGACGGCACCTCCGACAGTGCGGCACTCCCTCAGCACTGGCATTGGGAGTGTCGGCCTGGATTATGAGGCTCAAGTCTCTGGAGTGGGGGCTCGAACCCACGACCTTCTGACTCAGAGGCGAGAGAGAGAGTGCAACCCACCGAGTCACGGCTGACATGAAGTCCTAGCTAGTAGCTGTGAACTCTAACCCTAACCCCTAACCCTAACCGTAACCCCTAACCCTAACTCTAACTAGTAGCTGTGAACTCTAACCCTAACCCCTAACCCTAACCGTAACCCCTAACCCTAACTCTAACTAGTAGCTGTGAACTCTAACCCTAACCCCTAACCCTAACCGTAACCCTTAACCCTAACCCTAACTAGTAGCTGTGAACTCTAACCCTAACCCCTAACCCTAACTGTAACCCCTAACCCTAACCCTAACTAGTAGTTGCGAACCCCTAACCCTAACCCCTAACCCTAACCGTAACCCTTAATCCTAACCCTAACTAGTAGTTGTGAACCCCAAACCCGAACCGTAACCCTTAACCCTAACCCTAACTAGTAGCTATGAACCCCTAACCCTAACCCCTAACCGTAACCCTTAACCCTAACCCTAACTAGTAGCTATGAACCCCTAACCCTAACCCCTAACCGTAACCCTTAACCCTAACCCTAACCCCTAACCGTAACCCTTAACCCTAACCCTAACTAGTAGCTGTGAACCTCGAGCCCTAACCCTTAACCCTAATCCGAGCACTAACTCTCACCCCAACCCTAATCCTCATCCCAATCCCAACTCCAGCCCCATCCCCAACTCCTCCACTGACCCTAACCTTAAACCTAACGCAAAGTCCCAACCATAACCCCAGCCCTAACCGAAGGCTGGCACTAATCCTAAGACCACAGAGAGAGTTGGGGAGCAGACGGAGAGGACTGAAGGCTCGAGTCCTCCCAGCTCACGGGACAGGAGCGCCAGACGCGGACCGCTGTCTCCCAAAGAGCGTGAAATCGGATTCCCGGGAATTGTTTTCGCGATCGTGCCTGTGATTCTTCAGACTTTATAACGTGCCTGTTCCGGGGGACAAAGGTGAAGATGGATTTATTACCGTTCAGTGAAAAGATACCACCTCCGTGGGAGAATGCGGTAGGTCCAAAATAGGCTTTTGTGTGAACTGACAGGATCGGAAGGAGAAGGGTTTATTGTACATGTAAGAGCGAAATAATTCCACCTCTCCGGCATCACCTGTCAACAATCTCGTTTCACTTCAAGGCTCTCTCGCTCTCTCTCTTTTTAAAATGAATGGTTTGTGCCGTTCCTTAGCTTCCCGTTTCGAAGTGAGAGTCTGCCAGCGTTCTCAAACCCCTCGGGGGGGAAGGGGGACAGCCCAGGAGGGAGGCCCTTCGGCCCGTCGAGCCCCGTGCCGGCTCTTTGCGAGAGCAATCCGGCCCTGCGAATTTTGTCCCCTTCAAGTATTTATCCAATTCCCCTTTTCGAAAGTTATTATTGAATCTGCTTCCACCGCCCTTTCAGGCAGCGCATTCCAGATCAGAACAACTCGCTGCGTAAAAAACATTCTCCTCATCTCCCCCTCTGGTTCTTTTGCCAATTATCTTAAATCTGTGTCCTCTGGTTCTTGACCCTTCCGCCAATGGGAACAGTTTCTCTCTATCTACTCTGTCTAGACCCTTCATGATTTTGAACACCTCGATCAAATCTCCTCGCAACCGTCTCTGCTCCAAGGAGAACAATCCCAGCTTCTCCAGTCTATCCACATAACTGAAGTCCCTCATCCCTGGTACCATTCCCGTAAATCTCCTCTGCACCCTCTCCAAGGCCTTGACGTCGTTGTCTACCCATTGTACGTATCTGTTCTAATCCCACTCCCTCCCCAAACCCTTTAAGATTTATTTAACGGTCTCTCAAATGTTGCGATTGAAATATTAGGAGTGGGAAATTTATCTTGTCCATCTTTTCCTCTCTCTCTCCCGCCAAGGGGCGATGAGGCCCACTGTGGAAGGCCCCAATGGAAACGTCACTAAATCCTGGTCTGAGGGCAATCACGAGGCCTCTTTCGGGCTCGTTTCTCAAGAAGTGCCTTTCTTGTCTGGGCTCATTGGATCTTTTTCTTCCAGAAGAAAATGACTGAATGCAGATCCGAGATGGTTTGAGAGACATCAAAACCCGCAGGATTGCCCAACTCTGGCAGCTGAACCTAACTTGTCCCCTCTCGGCAGAGGCAGCGAGGAGTCATTTTAGGGCCTGGTGACAAGGCTCAAGTTGTAGGAAGCTGGCTCCTGCTCCCCTGGCCGGCCTCCCGCCTTCCAACCCCCGTAAACTTGAGCCCATCCAAAACTCTGCTGCCCCCCCCGTATCCTAACTCGCACTGAGTCCCGTTCACCCATCACCCCCCCTGTGCTCGCTGACCTACATTGGCTCCCAGTCCGGCAAAGCCTCGATTTTAAAATTCTCATCCTCGTGTTCAAATCCCTCCATGGCCCTCCTTATCTCTGTAACCTCCTCCAACCCTCCGAGATCTCTGCGCTCCTCCAATTCCGGCCTCTTGTCCATCCCCCGATTTCCATCGCTCCACCATTGGCGGCCGTGCCTTCAGCCGCCTGGGCC
Source organism: Heptranchias perlo (assembly GCF_035084215.1). Lineage (NCBI taxonomy): Eukaryota > Metazoa > Chordata > Chondrichthyes > Hexanchiformes > Hexanchidae > Heptranchias > Heptranchias perlo. The sequence goes on along the minus strand of NC_090368.1, from coordinate 7,207,125 downwards.
CTGAGCTCTGGAATTCCCTCCCTGAACCTCTCCGCCTCTCTCTCCTCCTTTAAGACGCTTCTTAAAACCTACCTCTTTGACCGAGCTTTTGGTCACCTGTCCTAATATCTCCTCATGTGGCTCGGAGTCAAATTTTGTTCGATAATCGCTCCTGTGAAGAGTCTCGGGACGTTTAAGAGGTTAAAGGCGCTATATAAATGCAGGTTGGTGTTGTAGCTGCCTCAGGCTGTGAGTCAAGGCTTAATGTCTAAGTCGAGATTAAGCAGTGCGAACGGGGGGGAGGGGAGGGCAGAAGCGGGTTTTTGGGGTTTGACCTCTGACCTGAAGTCGCCAAGATCGGATTACAAAGGCCCTCTATCAAACCTCGCTCCTGCGAAGTCGGGCCCAGAGGCGAAACTTAGACTGAACACACAGGCCGATTCTCCTCGGGTCCATCGTCACCTGCGGTTATCAGCGACGTGACAGAGTTGACGCAGTGATACCTGAACACCAAATGGCCGCAATGAAGCTCTGTGGTCTTTCCTGTCTTGCGTTGAGATGTGGAATATTCTGGAGGGCCTGGAGATACAAGAGGATTGTCATTGCCTCACCAATTCGAGGATTTATTTGGACATGACAGTGACTACATCTCAAAAGCGCTGTGGGAGGTCCTGAGCACGTGAGCTTGGCGTCCTACTTGACCCTGAGATGAACTTCTGACCCCATATCCGCTCCATCACCAAGACCGCCTACTTCCACCTCTGTAACATCGCCCGTCTCCGCCCCCTGCCTCAGCTCATCCGCTGCTGAAACCCTCACCCGTGCCTTTGTTACCTCCAGACTGGACTATTCCAACCCTCTCCTGGCCGGTCTCCCATCTTCCACCCTTCTCAAACTTGAGCTCATCCAAAACTCTGCTGCCCCCGTATCCTAACTCGCACCGAGTCCCGTTCACCCATCACCCCCTGTGCTCGCTGACCAACATTGGCTCCCAGTCCGGCAATGCCTCATCCTCGTGTTCAAATCCCTCCGTGGCCCTCGCCCCCTCCCTATCTCTGTAACCTCCTCCAGCCCCTACAACCCTCCGAGATCTCTGCGCTCCTCCAATTCTGGCCTCTTGCCCATCCCCCGATTTCCATCGCTCAACCATTGGCGGCCGTGCCTACAGCCGCCTGGGCCCGAAGCTCTGGAATTCCCTCCCTAAACCTCTCCGCCTCTCTCTCCTCCTTTAAGACTCGACTTAAAACCTACCTCTTTGACCGAGCTTTTGGTCACCTGTCCTAATATCTCCTTTGGTCTGATTTACGCTCCTGCGAAGCGCCTTGGGACGTTTTACTACGTTAAAGGCGCTATATAAATGCAGGTTGTTGTAGGGGAGGGGTGGGTTCTTTCATTGAATCCTGTGATCACCTGATGTAGGTACAGAGGAGGGCAGGGACCACCCAGATAGCTCCTCAGTGGACACTCCATTAGCGACTGAGATCTGCTCCGCATCGAACTGGGAGCCCGGGAATTAAATTCCCGCCTTCCACCTCCTCTCTTCCCTTGAGACTGTCTTGGCCTTCGATCAGTCAGTAACTGGTGCGGACGGGGAAAGGAGAGGGACCGTCTCTGTTCCAAGGAGAACAACCCCAGCTTCTCCAGTCTATCCACGTAGCTAAAGTCCCTCATCCCTGGAATCATTCTAGTAAATCTCTCCTGCACCCTCTCTAAGGCCTTCACATCTTTCCTGAAGTGCGGTGTCCAGAACTGGACACAATACTCCAGTTGTGGCCGAACCAGTGTTTTATAAAGGTTCATCATGACTTCCATACTTTTGTACTCTGTGCCTCTATTTATAAAGCCCAGGATCCCGTATGCTTTTTTAACCACTTTCTCAACCTGCCCTGTCACCTCTGCTCTTCTGCCTCACAGAGTGAGCTCTCCCTATTCAGGTCCCAGGTTCCACCATCTCACAGGGACATAAGAACATAAGAAATAGGAGCAGGAGTAGGCCATTCGGCCCCTCGAGCCTGCTCCGCCATTCAATCAGATCGTGGATGATCTTCGACCTCAACTCCACTTTCCCGCCCGATCCCCATATCCCTCGATTCCCCCAGAGTCCAAAAATCTATCGATCTCAGCCTTGAATATACTCAATGACTGAGCATCCATCTCTGGGGTAGAGAATTCCAAAGATTCACGACCCTCTGAGTGAAGAAATTCATCCTCATCTCAGTCTTGAATGGCCGACCCCTTATCCTGAGACTTTGCCCCCTAGTTCTAGACTCTCCAGCCAGGGGAAACAGCCTCTCAGCATCTACCCTGTCAAGCCCTCTCAGAATCTTCGATGTTTCAATGAGATCACCTCTCATTCTTCTAAACTCCAGAGAGTATGGGCCCATTCTACTCAATCTCTCCTCATAGGACAACCCTCTCATCCCAGGAATCGATCTAGTGAACCTTCGTTGCACCACCTCTAAGGCAAGTATATCCTTCCTTAGATAAGGAGACCAAAACTGTACACAGTACTCTAGGTGAGGTCTCACCAAAGCCCTGTACAATTGTAGCAAGACTTCCTTACTCTTGTACTCCAACCCCCTTGCAATAAAGGCCAACATACCATTTGCCTCCCTAATTGCCTGCTGTAGTAAAACATCCCCAAGGTGCTTCACAGGAGCGATTATCAAACAAAATTTGACACCGAGCCACATAAGGAGATATTAGGACAGGTGACCAAAAGCTCGGTCAAAGAGGTAGGTTTTAAGGAGCATCTTAAAGGAGGAGAGAGAGGCGGAGAGGTTTAGGGAGGGAATTCCAGAGCTTAGGGCCCGGGCGGCTGAAGGCACGGCCGCCAATGGTGGAGCGATGGGAATCGGGGGATGGGCAAGAGGCCAGAATTGGAGGAGCGCAGAGATCTCGGAGGGTTGTAGGGGCTGGAGGAGGTTACAGAGATAGGGAGTGGGGGGGGAATAGGAGGATGGGAATTTTAAAATCGAGGCGTTGCTGGACTGGGAGCCAATGTAGGTCAGTGAGCACAGGGTGGGTGATGGGTTAACGGGACTCGGTGAGAAAAGAGATGGAGTTGGCAGAGGTGTGAGGGGAATCTCGGTTGACTGCTTCCTGCTAATTTGATGGAATGAAGTTTCTGCTGGGAATGTGCTCATTAAATGCCACTCGGAATGTGAGTCAGAAGCGTTTGCATTCCAGGGAGAGCTTCGGAAAGGAGAATTGCACCTGAATCTCTTCTCCGATCTTTTTCAGGGCCGTCTGAAGCACGCGGACACCGTGAGTCACAACACCCAACCAGGGAGCCCCTCACCCACTTCCCTCCCCCCCCCCACTCCTCCTTCCGGGGGGTGGGGGGAGGGGAGAGGTTGCGATGACTCCTCATGGGGTGGTGCTGGGACCCGATCGCCCACCCGGTACCCCGGCCAACGTTTTGCCCGTTGGCTATTCGACCACGGGAAGCATCGCCCGACCCAGCCGACCCCCCCCCCCTTCCCCCCACCATGTGGCGCAGTCCCAAGGGTTGAGTAACTGATTGACCTGACTGGCTCAGTGGGCCGCACTCTCTCTCGCCTCTGGGTCAGAAGGTCGTGGGTTCGAGCCCCAACTCCAGAGACTCGAGCCCCATAATCGAGGCCCGACACTCCCGGCGCCGGTACTGAGGGAGCGCCGCACTGTCGGAGGGGCCGTCTTTCGGATGAGACGTTAAACCGAGGGCCCCGTCTGCCCCTCTCAGGTGGGTGTAAAAGATCCCACGGCCACTTTTGGAAGCAGAGCAGGGGGGAGTTCTCCCCGGTGTCCTGGGGGGCCGATATTTATCCCTCGACCAACATCACTAAAAAAAACAGATGATCTGGGTCATTATCACATCGCTGTTTGTGGGATCTTGCTGTGCACAAAATGGCTGCTGCATTTCCAACATTACAACAGTGACTACACTTCAGAAAGTACCTCATTGGCTGTAAAGTGCTTTGGGACATCCTGAGGTGGTGAAAGGTGCTATAGAAATGCAAATTCCTTATGTTTTTAGTCAATAGAGAAAGCTTCTTGACTGAAAAATGACCCCTTTCTTATCTCTAATCTCTCTTTAATCTTGCAACCTTTCTTGTGTGTCTCTCTCTCTCTGTTTTATTGATGTTGGTTGAGGGATAAATATCGGCCCCAGGACACCAGGGGAGAACTCCCCCCTGCTCTTCTTCCAAAAGTGGCCGTGGGATCTTTTACATCCACCTGAGAGGGGCAGACGGGGCCCTCGGTTTAACGTCTCATCCGAAAGACGGCACCTCCGACAGTGCAGCACTCCCTCAGTACCGGCGCCGGGAGCGTCGGCCTGGATTATGGGGCTCAAGTCTCTGGAGTGGGGGCTCGAACCCACGATCTTCTCACTCAGAGGAGGCAGTGCTACTCACCGAGGCAAGCTGACACTCGGTTTGCACTCCCCTCCCCATTTTAAAAAAACACCTCTGCTTGACCCTAGCGCCAAGTAAGATTTGGTGAGAGATTTGTAAAGCTGCTGATTCATATTTCCAATTAATTCTCGCAATGTTTTAAATTTAGTCCTGAAGTTATAGAGTATTTCCATTTTTCAGAGGGCATAGAGGTAGACGGGCCGAATGGGGAAAGGGTGGGGGAATGGGACTGAGGGGCGAGCTCTTTCAGAGAGAGGGCACAGGGGGGGGCGATGGGGTGAATGGGGAAAGGTTGGGGGAATGGGACTGAGGGGCGAGCTCTTTCAGAGAGAGGGCATAGAGGTAGATGGGCCGAATGGGGAAAGGGCGTGGGAATGGGACTGAGGGGCGAGCTCTTTCAGAGAGAGGGCATAGAGGTAGATGGGCCGAATGGGGAAAGGGCTTGGGAATGGGACTGAGGGGCGAGCTCTTTCAGAGAGAGGGCATAGAGGTAGATGGGCCGAATGGGGAAAGGGCGGGGGAATGGGACTGAGGGGCGAGCTCTTTCAGAGAGAGGGCATAGAGGTAGATGGGCCGAATGGGGAAAGGGTGGGGGAATGGGACTGAGGGGCGAGCTCTTTCAGAGAGAGGGCATAGAGGTAGATGGGCCGAATGGGGAAAGGGTGGGGGAATGGGACTGAGGGGCGAGCTCTTTCAGAGAGAGGGCATAGGGGGGCGATGGGGTGAATGGGGAAAGGGCAGGAGAATGGGACAGAGGGGCGAGCTCTTTCAGAGAGAGGGCACAGGGGGGCAATGGGACGAATGGTCCCTTTCTGTGTTGTAAAATTCTAGGTGAGGTGCACAAGCAAAGCTCTCGCTGAGAGGCTTGTAGCAGGAGTAATTTATGAACAATGAGACCTCTTGTTGGAGGCCTTCAAAGTTGAACGAACATTACATGGCACAAAGGGGGTAGATATGCCCATTTGGCAGTCAACCAGGCCCATTGTACACAGGGCTGGGAGAGAGCCTGGATTAACAAGGGAGGGAGTTAAAAACCACTGATTGGCTGTTCACCTCCACATGTATGCTTCTGTCATCTGCCGATGTGACGATTCCAACCCTCTCCTGGCCGGCCTCCCATCTCCCACCCTCCGTAAACCTCAGCTCGTCCAAAACTCTGCTGCCCCCCGTATCCTAACCCGCACCGAGTCCCGTTCACCCATCACCCCCCTGTGCTCGCTGACCGACATTGGCTCCCGGTCCGGGAACGCCTCGATTTTAAAATTCTCATCCTCGTGTTCAAATCCCCTCCATGGCCCTCGCCCCCCCCTCCCTATCTCTGTAACCTCCTCCTACGACCCTCAGAGATCTCTGCGCTCCTCCAATTCTGGCCTCTTGCGCATCCCCCAATTTCCATCGCTCCACCATTGTGCCTTCAGCTGCCTGGGCCCTAAGCTCTGGATGGTTAGACTCTCTCTTGTTGGAGATGGTCATTGTCTGGCACGATTGTTACTTGGCACTGATCAGCCCAAGCCTGGATGTTGTCCAGGTCTTGCTGCATGCGGGCTCAGACTGCTTCGTTATCTGAGGGGTTGCGAATGGAACTGAACACTGTGCAGTCATCAGCGAACATCCCCATTTCTGACCTTCTGATGGAGGGAAGGTCATTGATGAAGCAGCTGAGGATGGTTGGGCCTAGGACACTGCCTTGACACTATACAGATCGCTGGTCAGCTCCGTGTGGAGAACTGTGCCCAGCATTGGTACCCCTATATATGGGGTGATATACTGGCCTTGGAAATAGTTTGGAGGTGAGTTAGAAGATTGATTCCTTGCTCAAAGAACTTTAGCTACTCAGATAGGCCGAAGGACCATGGTCTATTTACTTTAGAGCAGCGTAGACGTAAAAGTGACCTGATAGAGGTCTATAAAATAATGAAAGAGCTTGGTAGCGTCCCTATTGATAGATTATTTAACAGATTGGGGAAGACCATGGAGTCAGGAGGTTAAACTATGGAAGAGTAGGGATAGACTGGACGTTGGGTGTCTCTCCTTTTCCCGGAGAGCAGAGAACGTCCGGAGTGGCTGCCTTCTCTCTGCCTTCAAGAGGGAGCTTGACCGGTTTCTGACTGGGGCAGAGATCGCATCATCCACGGGGGAAGAGAAAAAAAAAAAAATTGGATAGGGGCCGTTTTTGGGCGCGGGTAGCGCGATGCGCTGTCACCCCACGCCCAATGACCCCTGCGCAGGCAGGACGCAAGTTTCGGCCGGCTCGAGGACTCGCCTGCAATCGGCCTTCCATTCCGGGCCTCGCACGTGGAATCAATGCAATTTGCACTTTCTACCACCAGGGGGCAGCTTAGTCTCTTAAAGGGAGGATGTTTCGTCGAAATCTCTTAAAGGTAGCTGGTCCCTGTTATTCGCTGAAAATAACGGTCTGCACGGCGTCCGAACGGAGATCAGACATCACACACCTAAAACACAGATGCAGCTCCAGTCCCTTTGTTGACACACTGATGAGTTATGTTAAAACATTGAATAAAGGTTGCGCACTACTAAATCCCACATCCTCCAATCTGCACACCAGACCTCACCAATCTGCCGATCTGAGTTGGTCCCAGGCCTGCGAGAGTGCATGCACCAAGGGTCTCTGTTGATGCACTAGAGGCCTTGGTGCAAGAGGTGGACAGAAGGAGGGACATCCTATATCCGCAGTGAGGGGTTGCTGGAGGGGGCATGAGGCCCTCCAGACATATATCCAAAAGGCAGTGGGAGGCAGCGGGGGACGAAGTCAATGCCAGGCGCACAGCATCATGAACATGGATGCAGTGCAGGAAGAAGTTCAATGCTTTGACATGAGCGGTCAAGGTAAGTGAGGTCAACTGTCAAGTGGCGTCTCCCACCAACTGCACCACGCACTACACCCCCATCATCCACATACCAACAAACTCCTTCCATCAGTACTCAACTCTTCCAATCAGGTGCTTCCTCTCACCCTTGCACATTACCACTTGTTGCAAGCCACAGGCCACACACACTGGCAGCTATTCAACCATGACAGGCACATCGCCCAGTCACACGTCCCGCTTTCTTGCAGGAGAAGGTGGCGCACATCAGGAGGCAGCAAGTGGCCGTGGCATTTAGCCCCTCGAGCCTGTTCCATGAGATGATGGTGGACCTGTGACCTAACTCCATATATCCGCCTTAGCCCCATATCCCTTAATACCATTGGTTCACAGAAATCTATCAATCTCAGATGTAACATTCACAAGTGAGCGAGCATCAACTGCCATTTGCAGAAGAACGTTCCAAACATCTCCCACCCTTTGTGTGTAGAAGCATTTCCAAACTTCACTCCTGCACGTCCTGGCTCTAAATGTTAGGCCATGCCCCCACGTCCTAGTATTCAAGTCTAGGAGACCTCCAAAAACAGTTACAAATGTCTCGGCAGCCAGAAGCAATAATCCAGCCACTAACCTGTAAATCCTGCATGGTCCCTTTAAATAGCGCTGCTGGGGGGTCCTCCAGACACTCTGAGACACGTTCAGATGGTCGGGGGTTAAGACTGTGCGTTGAGTTGAGCGTTAAGTCCCAAAATGGCGTCTATCACTTTAAACCAGCGTTGTACTCTGATCGAAGCCATTTTCTCCCTACTTTACATGATTCCAGCGTTCGTTAACTGCGCCCGCGCCAACTCCTATACCAAGATGGCGTCCGGGCGCGCGACGAAAACGTGCGTGCGCATCCAAGGCGCCATCTTGGACGTCGGCGAGGCCGTGTAGCGCCGAAACAACGGGCGCTACACGGCCCAATTTGGCGCCCGTTTCGAGAACATTCGGTCCGTGCGAGCTCTCGGCCTGGTTTTCGATCGCCTGAGGGGGGGGTCAGGGGGGAACTTGGTCACTTATTGCGTGTGGGGCTGGGTCATTTACCTCATTGCTGTTTGTGGGATCTTGCTGTGCGCAAATTGGCGGCCCCGTTTCCTACATCACAACAGTGACTGCGCTTGAAAAAGTACTTTGCGGCCGCAAGGCGCTTTTGGGACGCCCTGAGGCGGTGAAAGGCCCGATAGAAATGAAGGCCCTTTCTGCTTTTCCATCTCCAGCTCTGCCGAGAAATGAAACGCCAATTCTGTTTATCTCTCCGCAGGCGCTGCCTCTTGTAATCAAAGGGAATGAGTGTTAATTGGCATCTTCCCCCATCGAGAGCGGGGTGTGTGTGGGAAGGGAGAGGGGGGGCCAGATTCATCGAGCGAGCGATCCCCCCCTGCCCCCCCCCGACCTTGGGATCTGCAGGCTGACGGGGAGCCAGGTGGCCATTACAAAACACCCAGATTGGTACCACTTGTTTGGGATGAGGAAGGAGGCAGCAATGGAAGTTTCAGTGACTGTTATCGAGGCATCGACCTCAAAGTCTGCACCAACTCCCAAGAGGCCGGGCATGCACACAATTGAGTCCCATTTGGACTTTCAGAATGGTCTTTTATCCCTGTGTGGGTACAGTGCACATTTGTAAAGAGAGGACATCCATTTGGATGGCCCACCTCAGGACGTCCCAAAGCGCTTTACAGCCAATTAAGTACTTTTTGAAGCGTAGTCACTGTTGTGATGTAGGAAACGCGGCAGCCAATTTGCGCACAGCAAGATCCCACAAACAGCAATGTGATAAATGAGCAGATAATCGTTTGTGGTGTTGGTCGAGGGATAAATATCGGACCCAGGACACCGGGGAGAACTCCCCCCTGCTCTTCTTCCAATAGTGGCCGTGGGATCTTTGACCTGAGAGCGGCCCTCGGTTTAACGTCTCACCCGAAAGAGGGTGCAGCGCTCCCTCAGTACTGGGAGTGTCGGCCTGGATTCTGGGGCTCAAGTCTCTGGAGTGGGGGGCTCGAACCCACGACCTTCGGACGCAGGGGCGAGAGAGACTGCGACCCACTGAGACACGACTGGTTCTCATTCCCATCCGGTTGTTGGTAACATCTGTCTTGTCTGGGAATCAGATTGCAGACCCCGTCAGAAGCCAAAACGAAACCAACCACCGACTGCTCTGAATCGAAGGGACATTCTTTCGCTGTAAGGTGTGGCTGTACGCTGTAGTCCGCCCCTCCCCCCCTGCAGGCTCACGGGGGAGTTGCAGCACCCTCTGCGTCCCTGGTCTGGGGTGGGTGAGGTAAACTCCATCTGGTCAATCTTGGACATTGCACAATGATCTCAACGCCCTTGGGTTAGGGGAAAAAATCACAAGGATTAAGAACATAAGAAATAGGAGCAGGAGTAGGCCATTCGGCCCCTCGAGCCTGCTCCACCATTCAATCAGATCATGGCTGATCTTCGACCTCAACTCCACTTTCCCGCCCGATCCCCATATCCCTTGATTCCCTTCGAGTCCAAAAATCTATCCATCTCAGCCTTGAATATACTCAACGACTGAGCGCCCACAGCCCTCTGGGGTAGAGAATTCCAAAGATTCACAACCCTCTGAGTGAAGAAATTCCTCCTCATCTCAGTCTAGGATGGCCGACCCCTTATCCTGAGACTATGCCCCCTAGTTCTAGACTCTCCAGCCAGGGGAAACAGCCTCTCAGCATCTACCCCGTCAAGCCCCCTCAGAATCTTACATATTTCAATGAGATGACTGGTACTGATCGCTGTCCAGTGACTCCCGCTGGAAAAGTGCCTGGTGCGGGTTCCTGGGTGGGTGGGGCTCAGCTACGATGCCCTCCACGGTTAAATAGCCTGCTGACACTCATTCTCCGGCCTCACACAATGACCATGCATGGGAACTGTGCCCCGACATGAGTCAATGCAATGAGCTCATCCAAAACTCTGCCCCGCCCCCGTATCCTAACTCGCACCGAGTCCCGTTCACCCATCACCCCCCTGTGCTCGCTGACCTACATTGGCTCCCGGTCCGGGAACGCCTCGATTTTAAAATTCTCATCCACGTGTTCAAATCCCTCCATGGCCCCTCGCCCCCCCTCCCCATCTCTGTAACCTCCTCCAGCCCCTACAACCCTCTGAGATCTCTGCGCTCCTCCAATTCTGGCCTCTTGCGCATCCCCCGATTTCCATCGCTCCACCATTGGCGGCCATGCCTTCAGCCGCCCGGGCCCTAAGCTCTGGAATTCCCTCCCTAAACCTCTCCGCCTCTCTCTCCTCCTTTAAGACGCTCCTTAAAACCTCCCTCTTTGACCAAGCTTTTGGTCGCCTGTCCTAATATCTCCTTATGTGGCTCGGTGTCAAATTTTGTCTGATTTACGCTCCTGTGAAGGGCCTTGGGGACGTTTTACTGCGTTAAAGGCGCTATATAAATGCAGGCTGTTGTTTAAGAAAGAAAATGTGATGAGGCCATGAAGGAAAAAGAGAAAACAAGCCAAACATGACGCTGCAGGCCGATATTCCTATGGTCAAGTCAGGAGTGAGGTGGAATATTATCTACTTACCCGCCTTGGTTCCGTAACCCATAATACCCAACAAAAGTCTATCAATCTCAGTTTTGACATTTCCAATTGACCCCCAGTCTCAACAGCTTTTTGGGGGGAGAGAGTTCCAGATTCCCACTCCCCTTTGTGTGAAGAAGTGACATCACCCCTGAACGGCCTGGCTCTAATTTTAAGGTTCTGCCCCCTTGTTCTGGACTCCCCCCACCAGAGGAAATAGTTTCTCTCTATCGACCCTATCAAATCCTTTAATCATCTTAAAACACCTCGATTAGATCACCCCTTAATCTTCTACACTCGAGGGAATACAAGCCCAGTCTGTGCAACCTGTCCTCGTAATTTAACCCTTTTAGCCCCGGTATCATTCTGGTGCATCTGCACTGCACCCCCTCCAAGGCCGATATATCCTTCCTGAGGTGCTGTGCCCACCTTAATACCCTTGCTTAAAGTTCGTAGAGATTAGAATGGATGGTAACCTTGTCAAAGTGACCTTGGTGAGGTGCTATCCTGGAGATAGTCCACATGGTGCATCAACATGGCAGATGAAATTTAACACAGAAAAATGCGAAGTGATACATTTTGGTAGGAAGAACGAGGAGAGGCAATATAAACTAGAGGGCACAATTCTAAAAGGGGTACAGGAACAGAGAAATCTGGGGGTATATGTGCACAAATCATTGAAGGTGGCAGGGCAGGTTGAGAAAGCGGTTAAAAAAGCATACGGGATCCTGGGCTTTATAAATAGAGGCACAGAGTACAAAAGTATGGAAGTCATGATGAACCTTTATAAAACACTGGTTTGGCCACAACTGGAGTATTGTGTCCAGTTCTGGGCACCGCACTTCAGGAAAGATGTGAAGGCCTTAGAGAGGGTGCAGGAGAGATTTACTAGAATGATTCCAGGGATGAGGGTCTTCAGTTACGTGGACAGACTGGAGAAGCTGGGGTTGTTCTCCTTGGAACAGAGATGGTTGCGAGGAGATTTGATCGAGGTGTTCAAAATCATGAAGGGTCTAGACAGAATAGATAGAGAGAAACTGTTCCCATTGGTGGAAGGGTCAAGAACCAGAGGACATAGATTTAAGGTGATTGGCAAAAGAACCAAAGGTGACATAAGGAAAAACTTTTTTCCACAGCGAGTGGTTAGGATCTGGAATGCACTGCCCGAGGGGGTGGTGGAGGCAGATTCAATCATGGCCTTCAAAAGGGAACTGATAAGTTTTTTTTTTATTCGTTCATGGGATGTGGGCGTCGCTGGCAAGGCCGGCATTTATTGCCCATCCCTAATTGCCCCTTGAGAAGGTGGTGGTGAGCTGCCTTCTTGAATGGCTGCAGTCCGTGTGATGAAGGTTCTCCCACAGTGCTGTTAGGAAGGGAGTTCCAGGATTTTGACCCAGCGACGATGAAGGAACGGCCGATATATTTCCAAGTCGGGATGGTGTGTGACTTGGAGGGGAACGTGCAGGTGGTGTTGTTCCCATGTTCAAGTATTTGAGAGGAAAAAATTTGCAGGGCTACGGGGAAAGGGCGGGGGAGTGGGACTAGCTGGCTTGCTCTTGCATTGAGCCGGCCCGGACTCGATGGGTCGTATGGCCTCCTTCCCTGATTCTAATGGTGGAGGGAGTGGCGATATTTTGATTTATCTCTTTGTCTTCTCCTCAATCACTATGCCGTGGACATGCTCTCAGTCTCCCAATGAGAACGTTGGTGCTAATGTCATGGAGAGATCCCTTTGAAGAAATCAGGACCACTCCCAACTCACCTCATCCATGCCCTGCTTACATGGAACGTACAGCACAGAAACAGGCCATTCGGCCCAACTGGTCCATGCTGGTGTCTATGCTCCACGACTTCATCTCACCCTCTCCCCCTACCCTTCTATTCCTTTCTCCCTCATGTGTTTATCGAGCTTCCCCTTAAATCCATCTCTGTTATTCGCCTCAACCACTCCATGTGGGAGCGAGTTCCACATTCCCACCGCTCTCTGGGTAAAGAAGTTTCTCCCAAATTCCCGATTGGATTTATTAGTGACTCTCTTATATTGATGGCCCCCTAGTTCTGGTCTCCCCCCACAAGTGGAAACATCATCTCTACGTCTACCCTATCGAGCCCCTTCGTAATCTTAAAGCCCTCTATCAGGTCACCCCTCAGCCTTCTCTTTTCTAGAGAAAAGAGCCCCAGCCTTTAGCGGAGAATTTGCAAAGAAAACAGAGCAAGAGAAGAGGCGAAGACAGCACAGATCAAACTTCCTTTTAATTCTTCGAGAGACTGACAGTAGAATATGAAAATGGCAGCCAAAGCAGTTTTTTGTCTCGTTTGTTCTTTTTTTTTGTTGAAAAAGTTAACTTTTTTTTGCTGAAAAGTGTCCGTGCTTTGCATAGGTCGGTCTTCACTGAAGACAGGTACAATTCTCCTCAAACTATGTACATGTATTCGACGTTTGACAGTCGTCTCAGACACATCGCCACTGCGTAGAGGCCAGCCCCAATCCAAAATCTTTGACCATGTAGATTGGCGTAGGACGCCTTCTGTTCGTGTCACCGGGAGTCAGGCCTTCTTGCCATCACTAGGCCTTTCGGCAAACATTCCCGTGTTAAAAGGCGACCTCTGCTGCTCGAAAGCCACACCTCGATGCGTCTTATTATTGTCCTCCGGGGTTGGGAGGGAGATGGGGCTTGTACACCAATGCGATGTATAGTCCAGGTTTTATGGTAAGTGCAGATAAAGTTCTGAGAGACAGATTTCTGAACACTTCAATGAGACACATGTCGATATATATATAACCTTAACGAAACGCTGAAACCTAGATATTTGAAACCCGCTTTACAAGTTTTGAAAGCTTTGTTGCTGCAAATTCTGGGATGGGCACAGCTACAGGTTAGCAGAGAGACAGCAAGTTCTTTGGAATGGCTTGCGAAGGGTCTCTCTCTCTCTCTCTCGCCCCTAAGTCAGAAGGTCGTGGGTTCGAGCCCCCGCTCCAGAGACTTGAGCCCCAGAATCCAGGCCGACGCTCCCCCCCGGTGCCGAGGGAGCGCCGCGCTGTCGGAGGCGCCGTCTTTCAGGATGAGACGTTAAACCGAGGGCCCCGTCTGCCCCTCTCAGGTGGACGGAAAAGATCCCACGGGCCACTATTGGAAGAAGAGCTGAGGGGGGAGTTCTCCCCGGGGTCCTGGGGCCGATATTTATCCCTCAACCAACATCACCAAAAAACAGATCATCTGGTTATTTATCTCATTGCCGTTTGTGGGATCTTGCTGTGCGCAAATTGGCTGCCGTGTTTCCCATATTACAACAGTGACTACACTTCAAAAGTATTTCATTGGCTGTAAAGCGCTTTGGGACGTCCTGAGGCCCTATAGAAATGCAATTCTTGAAGGATCACCCTGTTTGACCTTTAACCCTCAATTGGAGGACGTCCGACCCAGTTAGCGCCACCGACTCCCGATCCCGACCGGGCTACCAAACGTATCGTCCGTCGGGGGGGGGGGCTGCTCATTTTCCCCCCTCCTCCCCCCTCTTTCCCCGATCCGCCAACCGCTTCCCGGGTCTCCCAGCGGACGCGGGCGGAGCTGGGTTTCGCGGCCTGTGGCGTCTCCCATCGGGGACTCGACAAAACGGCGGACGCCGGTCGCGCGGTGCGCGGGGACTACGTGCGTTTCCGCTTCGGGAGCCCCGGGGGCTTCATTCGGGCCCGTAGCCCGCTAGCGCGGGACTGGCATGTGTTAATCGTCCTGGAGTCCGCCACTCTGTACGAGAGTCTTCAGCTCCTGGAGTGACACAGATGCAAGAAGCCACCATCAGCAGTGAGATGTTCCCCCCTTCTTGCTGGACTTGGTCCAAAATATCAGTTATTTACATCGAATTTACAGCACAGAAACAGGCCATTCGGCCCAACTGGTCCATGCTGGTGTTTATGCTCCACACGAGCCTCCTCCCTCCCCTACTTCATCTCACCCTCTCCCCCTATCCTTCTATTCCTTTCTCCCTCATGTGTTTATCGAGCTTCCCCTTAAATCCATCTACACTATTCACCTCAACCACTCCATGTGGGAGTGAGTTCCACATTCTCACCACTCTCTGGGTAAAGAAGTTTCTCCTGAATTCCCGATTGGATTTATTAGTGACTCTCTTATATTTATGGCCCCCGAGTTCTGGTCTCCCCCACAAGTGGAAACATCTCCTCTACGTCTACCCTATCGAGACCCTTTCATAATCTTAAAGACCTCTATCAGGTCACCCCTCAGCCTTCTCTTTTCTGGAGAAAAGAGCCCCAGTCTTATTTGGTGCCTTTAACGTAGAACAATGTCCCCGAGGCTCCTTCACAGAGGCGAGAGCCAAAAATGGACATTGCGTCAAAGACAGAGATATTAGGACAGGTGACCAAAAGCTCGGACAAAGAGGTAGGTTTTAAGGAGCGTCTTAAAGGAGGAGAGAGAGGCGGAGAGGTTTAGGGAGGGAATTCCAGAGCTTAGGGCCCAGGCGGCTGAAGGCACGGCCGCCAATGGTGGAGCGATGGAAATCGGGGATATGCAATTGGAGGACCACGGAGATCTCGGAGGGTTGTAGGGGCTGGAGGAGGTTACAGAGATGGGGGAGGGAGGCGAGGCCATGGAGAGATTTGAACACAAGGATGAGAATTTTAAAATCGAGGCATTGCCAGACCGGGAGCCAATGTAGGTCAGCGAGCACTGGCGAACGGGACTTGGTGCGAGTTAGGATGCAGGGCAGCAGAGTTTTGGACGAGTTGAGGTCCTCGGTAGGGAGAACTCCCCCTGCTCTTCTTCTAATAGAGGCTGCGGGATCTTTCAGGTCCACCTGAGAGGGGCAGACGGGGCCTCGGCTTAAGGTCTCATCCGAAAGACGGCACCTCCGACAATGCGGCACTCCCTCAGTACTGGCACCGGGAGAGTTGGGCCTAGATTTTGTGCACATTGTCATCACCAAGGATGATATTCTCTGCCTTCAGCTTCCTTCGTAATCCAGGGGCCAGAATATCGTCCGATTATTTAGACCCCTTTCTGCCTCAAACGTTCCGCTCTGCCCTCCGGAGAAGGCCGGCCTGGATTTTCTGATTGGGGGCGGGAGGAGGACCCCTGTCAGCTTCTGCCCACCGGGGAATGACCCTAACTTGGCCGAATTCCCGGGGAAATCTGGATGTAGCAGGTGAGCCTCTCTCCGCCTCCGACCTCAGCCTCCAACCCAGTGTCGGCCAAATTGGGATGGATTCCTCAGTCGCCCACTGAGAATGCCCGCAGAGGCCCCTTGATAATTATTCATCCCCCCCACCCCCCCTTAAGCTCGAGCTCATCCAAAACTCTGCTGCCCCCGTATCCTAACTCGCACCGAGTCCCATTCACCCATCACCCCCCCTGTGCTCGCTGACCTACATTGGCTCCTGGTCCGGGAACGCCTCAATTTTAAAATTCTCATCCTTGTGTTCAAATCCCTCCATGGCCCTCGCCCCCCCTCCCTATCTCTGTAACCTCCTACAACCCCTACAACCCTCCGAGATCTCTGCGCTCCTCCAATTCTGGCCTCTTGTCCATCCCCGATTTCCATCGCTCCACCATTGGCGGCCGTGCCTTCAGCTGCCTGGGCCCTAAGCTCTGGAATTCCCTCCCTAAACCTCTCCGCCTCTCTCTCCTCCTTTAAGATGGCTACGAGAGCAGGTCAGAGGCTGGGTATTCTGCAGCGAGTGACTCACCTTCTGACTCCCCAAAGCCTTTCCACCATCTACAAGGCACAAGTCAGGAGTGTGATGGAATACTCTCCACTTGCCTGGATGAGTGCAGCTCCAACAACACTCAAGAAGCTCGACACCATCCAGGACAAAGCAGCCCGCTTGATTGGCACCCCATCCACCAC
The DNA here is from genome assembly GCF_035084215.1 of Heptranchias perlo. Classification (NCBI taxonomy): domain Eukaryota; kingdom Metazoa; phylum Chordata; class Chondrichthyes; order Hexanchiformes; family Hexanchidae; genus Heptranchias; species Heptranchias perlo. The sequence goes on along the minus strand of NC_090368.1, from coordinate 7,190,466 downwards.
CCTAAACATTCACTCCCTTCACCACCGGCGCACTGTGGCTGCAGTGTGTATCATCCACAGGATGCACTGCAGCAACTCGCCAAGGCTTCTTCGACAGCACCTCCCAAACCCGCGACCTCTACCACCTAGAAGGACAAGAGCAGCAGGCGCATGGGAACAACACCACCTGCACGTTCCCCTCCAAGTCACACACCATCCCGACTTGGAAATATATCGGCCGTTCCTTCATCGTCGCTGGGTCAAAATCCTGGAACTCCCTTCCTAACAGCACTGTGGGAGAACCTTCACCACACGGACTGCAGCGGTTCAAGAAGGCGGCTCACCACCACCTTCTCAAGGGGCAATTAGGGATGGGCAATAAATGCCGGCCTTGCCAGCGACGCCCACATCACATGAACAAATAATGCTCCTTAAAACCTACCTCTTTGACCGAGCTTTTGGTCACCTGTCCTAATATCTCCTCATGGGGCTCGGTGTCAAATTTTGTTTGGTAATCGCTCCTGTGAAGCGCCTCGGGACGTTTTACTACGTTAAAGGAGCTATATAAATGCAGGTTGTAGCTTCAACCTTCGACCGCTCGGCTCCCCCCAGGGGCGTGAGATCCTGCAATCGGGGCAAGAGATGGGAAATGGGCCTATGCTCTGACACTGCACTGGGAGTGTCGGCCTAGATTATGGGCTCCGGGCCCCAAGTGGGATTCGAAGCCACACCCTTCTGACTCAAGAGGAGAAAGCTGAGTCAAGCTGATGCTTCATAACGATGGAAGAATGAGCCTTTTATTGTCACCAACACCTGGGGCCTAGTTTTCAATTCTGGATTCAAATCCTTGGGTTTTGAACATGAGTCAATTGACGTGTGTCGGAAATATTTGGCGAATCCCGAGTGGTTTTTCGAATCGAAACCAGGCCTGAGGCCTCCGCACGCCCTCTTTTCAGTTTTTTTCACCATTCCAAGCATCTTTTTGCGTCTCATTTGTCCTTTGATTCGCCTCAATGTGGCTTTTCTTTCCCCCCAAAAACTAGAAAGTGAGTACTTGCCTTTCTATCGTGCCTTTCACGACCTCCGGACGTCCCAAACCACTTCACAACCGGTGATGTCAATCCACCGCGGGCATCTCTGGGATTTACTGTACGGTACGGCACAGAAGGAGGCCGTTCGGCCCGTCGGGCCTGTGCCGGCTCTTTGAAAGAGCTGTCCGATTAGCCCCACTCGCCCCCCCCTGCAAATTTTATCCAATTCCCTTTTTGAAAGTTACTATTGAATCTGCTTCCACCGCCCTTTCAGGCAGCGCATTCCAGATCAGAACAACTCGCTGCGTCAAAAAAAATTCTCCTCGTCTCCCCCCTCTGGTTCTTTTGCCGATTATCTTAAATCTGTGCCCTCTGGTGACCCTCCTGCCACTGGAAACAGTTTCTCCTTATTTACTCCATCAAAACCCCCTCGTAATTTTGAATTAAATCTCCCCTTAACCTTCTCTGCTCTAAGGAGAACAATCCCAGCTTCTCCAGTCTCTCCGCATAACTGAAGTCCATCATCCCTGGTCCCATTCTAGTAAATCTCCTCTGCGCCCTCTCCTAGGCCTTGACGTCTTTCCTAAATTGACAGCTGACCCATGCTTCGCATATGGCCCCAAGATGCCGAGGTCTGGCCTGTTGCTCGGGCCTCTTGGAGACAACGCCTCCCAGTCCTGTCCTGTGCTGACTCCCTTCCCGGTAAGTGGGGGGGGATGGAGGAGTCCCCCGAGTGCCGGCCCGGACTGCGAACCAGGGCCTACAAACGGGGTGCGAGAGGCAACCTGATGTGCTTCTGCAGCGAGGAAAGGTTGAAGGATATTGCTAAGTGATGCTGCATTGATTGCCAGGCTATTCAATCATGGGGAGGGGGGTCACAGCTAAAAACAGGCACATAGCAGGGGTCACTGGACAGCGATCAGGGCCCACAGCCCGCCCAGGTACCCCCGGCCCTGCCCAGGGGATACTGAGGCCAATTCCAGCACAATAGAGGGACCAGCAAACTCAACAAAACTACATGTTTCAAGGGCATGTGTTCCTACTCACTCACGTACAGTGTAAAGCTCTCTCTACACTGTCCCGTCAAACACTCCCAGGGCAGGTACAGGGTTAGATACAGAGTAAAGCTCCCTCTACACTGACCCATCAAACACTCCCAGGGCAGGTACAGCACGGATTAGATACAGAGTAAAGCTCCCTCTACACTGTCCCGTCAAACACTCCCAAGGCAGGTACAGCACGGGTTAGATACAGAATAAAGCTCCCTCTACACTGTCCCATGAAACACTCCCAGGGCAGGTACAGCACGGGTTAGATACAGAGTAAAGCTCCCTCTACACTGTCCCATCAAACACTCCCAGGGCAGGTACAGGGTTAGATACAGAGTAAAGCTCCCTCTACACTGTCCCATCAAACACTCCCAGGGCAGGTACAGGGTTAGATACAGAATAAAGCTCCCTCTACACTGTCCCATCAAACACTCCCAGGGCAGGTACAGGGTTAGATACAGAGTAAAGCTCCCTCTACACTGTCCCATCAAACACTCCCAGGGCAGGTACAGCACGGATTAGATACAGAGTAAAGCTCCCTCTACACTGTCCCATCAAACACTCCCAGGGCAGGTACAGCACGGATTAGATACAGAGTAAAGCTCCCTCTACACTGTCCCGTCAAACACTCCCAGGGCAGGTACAGGGTTAGATACAGAGTAAAGCTCCCTCTACACTGTCCCATCAAACACGCCCAGGGCAGGTACAGGGTTAGATACAGAGTAAAGCTCCCTCTACACTGTCCCATCAAACACTCCCAGGGCAGGTACAGGGTTAGATACAGAGTAAAGCTCCCTCTACACTGTCCCATCAAACACTCCCAGGGCAGGTACAGGGTTAGATACAGAGTAAAGCTCCCTCTACACTGTCCCATCAAACACTCCCAGGGCAGGTACAGGGTTAGATACAGAGTAAAGCTCCCTCTACACTGTCCCATCAAACACTCCCGGGGGCAGGTACAGATGAAGACGGGGTCCCTTCCTGTGCTCATGTGACAGTTCCTTATCCTGCATTAGCCCCTCGGTGAGGCAGCTCCGACTGAGGAATGGCCCCACATTTACGGGTCCTTCTGTTCTCCACATTTTCGGCCTGTCGGGACCGCGTGTCACGGTTTCAATCAGCAAGTGGGAAGAGTTTCATTCCCTCAAGTGTAGATGCAAGCCCGGCCTTCAGAAAAATGGCACGTCCTCGGCCTCCCCGCCCCTTGACCATTGCCCACTCCGCGACCTTACAGGAAGCCCTGAGGCTTGACTCCGCCCACAAAAAGCCTCTGACCTCAAACTACTTTGCACGTCGTCGCATCACATGACTCAACCAGACTGGCTGCCATTTTGTTTCGAGGAAATCTGGCTTTTTCGCCCCTCTCTTTTAACAGCTTTTCGTTTGCTATTTTACACAAAGTCTCACGTTTGAACCTGTATCAGGCCCCAGAATTTCTTCCCACCCCCTCTCCCCCACCCCAATCCTCTTCGCAAGACGCGCGCTCAGCCCTCCCAGTCACTCTTCCTTCCGTCTTTGTTGGAGAAAGCCTCTCCCCACCCTGCCACCCCCCCCAAGAAGGCCTCTCAGTCGGCCCAAGGCCCGAGTTGAAGACTCCCAGGCCTGACGGGGCCCCTCGACACTTCCCGTCCGACCGGCTACCGTTCCTTAGCAACGCTCTCACCGAAGCACAAAATGGCCGACCACTTCCGCAGGAGCCACACCTTCAAAAAGAAAAGCAGAGCCTTCCGAGAAATAACCCGTCAGGAAACCTATAAGGATTATGTGTCGAGTTTTTGACTGAAAAAGTAGATTTGGCAACCAGGAAGAAAGGTTCAGAAGTCTTGTCAAGTTGGGCCGCCATTTTGTTTTCATCGCCAAGCAACCGCCTGACTAAAAAATGCCTTTTTTTTTGTAAGTTTCTTGTTTTTTTGTTTTTTTTCTCTCTAGATTTTGTTTTTTTTTGTGCGCGCGTGTTTAATTTTCTAAATGGCCGTCGTTTTGTTTGTGTCTCCAACTCGTTTCGAGCTGTCGAAGGTTCGGTTTTTATTTCTTGGCAGAGAAATTCGGCGTGATGGAAGAGGAGAATCTCCCGGATAGGAAAGGTCAGAGTTCACGTTGACGGACGGGTGACCTTCGGGGGAGGGGGTGGCGGGGGAGGGGGGGGGAGGTGGGTCGGGGGGGGGGGGGCGGGGGGAAGGGTGGGCTCCGTGGCCCTGCTCATGTTCATCCAAACTCTCCCAAGACTTTAGGTCAACGGACCTCGATCGTGGAGCTAGGAGGCTAAAAGAGTCAAGAGTAGAAGGAGTGACAACACGACAGTCAGCTTTAAATGTTTTCGACTCGGACTGCTCCCACTCACGCTCTTCTCCAGTTTCGGGACCTCGGGTTGGAAGTTATCTGCGGGAGAGAAAAGGAGAAGGATAAAGAACCAAGCAAAACCCCCTCCAACCCTCCGAGATCTCTGCGCTCCTCCAATTCTGGCCTCTTGCACATCCCCTGATTTTTAATCGCTCCGCCATTGGCCGTGTAGGCCCTGAGCTCTGGAATTCCCTCCTTAAACCTCTCCTCCTCTCCCTCCTCCTTTAAGACGCTCCTTAAAACCTACCTCTTTGACCGAGCTTTTGGTCACCTGTCCTAATATCTCCTTATGTGGCTCGGTGTCAAATTTTGTCTGATTTACGCTCCTGGGAAGGGCCTTGGGGACGTTTTACCACGTTAAAGGTGCTGTATAAACACACGGTGTTTAATTTTTTGAGGCGGTAACTAAGGCGGTAGATAAGGGAATGTCTACGGATGTTGTCTATATGGGCTTCCAGAAGGCGCTCGAGAAGGTTCCACATAAGAGGCTGTTAACAAAAATGAGAGCGCATGGATTGGAGACAACCCTTGGGATCTCGGGTCAGAAGTTGTCTGTGGCAGAGAAAAGGAGAAGGGGGAGACATTAGGACATGAGTCGGGAATTGGTTAGGAGGTAGGAGACAGAGAGTAGGGATAATGGGTCGATGTACTCAAATTGGCAGGATGTGACTAGAGATGCCCCCAGCTTTGCACTATATTTATAAATGACTTGGATGAAGGAATAGAGAGCAGTATATCCAACTTTAAAAGTTCTGGTCAGACCCCATCTGGAGAGACTGAGTTCAGTTCTGGACACCGCACCTCAGGAAGGATATATTGGCCTTGGAGGGGGTGCAGGGTAGATTCCCCAGAATGATACCAGGGTCTAAAAGGGTTAAATTACGAGGACAGGTTGCACAGACTGGGCTTGTATTCCCTCGAGTGTAGAAGATTAAGGGGTGATCTAATCGAGGGGTTTAAGATGATTAAAGGATTTGATAGGGTCGAGAGAGAGAAACTATTTCCTCTGGTGGGGGGAGTCCAGAACAAGGGGGCAGAACCTTAAAATTAGAGCCGGGCCGTTCAGGGGTGATGTCACTTCTTCACACAAAGGGGAGTGGGAATCTGGAACTCTCTCCCCCCAAAAAACTGTTGAGGCCGGGGGGCCAATTGAAAATGTCAAAACTGAGATTGATCGATTTTTTCTGGGTATTAAGGGTGATGGAACCAAGGCGGGGAGATGGAGTCAAGATACAGATCAGCCATGGTCTAATTGAATGGCGGAAGAGGCCCGAGGGGCTGAATGGCCTCCTCCTGTTCCTCTGTTCTGTGCGATGATTGCAGGGTGGCAGTGCAGTGATTGGTTTTCGACGCTGGCAACCCCACAGGTCATGAGTTCAGGTCCCACCATGGCAACTTGTAAACCCAATAAATCTGACCACTGGTGAACCTGGGACCAGCAAAACCCTATCAGTTTGCGATAGACAACCCAGTTCTGGTTGACAAACGCCCTTTGGGGTCGGGAACCAGCCAATCCTCGGTCTGGGCCTACGCGTGACTCCAGCCTGAGACTAAGGGAGGGGCACTGAGGCCTGACTGCGCGTCTCTGGAAAGCTTAGCACTCGAACTCACAGCTCTTTGACCTCGGGCAGAGGTAAGCCGGTTTTAATTGGTGTCTTTGTTACCCCTTGTTCCTCATACACAGCACAGAAACAGGCCATTCGGCCCAACTGGTCCATGCTGGTGTTTACGCTCCACACAAGCCTCCTCCCTCCCTACTTCATCTCCACCCTACCAGCATATCCTTCTACTCATTTCTCAGGCCTGGGCATTGAGTTTCACCATGCTACTCGACTGCAGAGGGCATCACATATACAGCCAAGGTCGAAGAAGCCCATTTGGCCCATTGAAGGTCAGACCTGGAGAACTGGCCAATGGAGATAAGGCAACTCAACCCTATTTGAGCTGCTCACTCACTGGTGGGATCTGTTTGAATCTCATGGGTCTGGAGGTTTGGAAAGAGCTGTTCGTAACCCTATTGCGTTATTGGTGGATTAATCCTCAGTCGCAAAACCGAGACCTGCTTGATATGCGAGAATTATTGGCAACGAGGGTTGGAAGTTTACATATGGCTGCATCTAATTGGCCCACAAAAACTTTGAGATGCCGCACTACAATAACAGTCCCATCGAAGCCCATCCCTCCAGTCCCCTAACTCTCCCATCGAAGCCCATCCCTCCAGTCCCCTAACTCTCCCATCGAAGCCCATCCCTCCAGTCCCCTAACTCTCCCATCGAAGCCCATCCCTCCAGTCCCCTAGCTCTCCCATCGAAGCCCCTCCCTCCAGTCCCCTAACTCTCCCATCGAAGCCCATCCCTCCAGTCCCCTAACTCTCCCATCGAATCCCATCCCTCCAGTCCCCTAACTCCCCCATCGAAGCCCCTCCCTCCAGTCCCCTAACTCTCCCATCGAAGCCCCTCCCTCCAGTCCCCTAACTCTCCCATCGAATCCCATCCCTCCAGTCCCCTAACTCTCCCATCGAATCCCATCCCTCCAGTCCCCTAACTCTCCCATCGAAGCCCATCCCTCCAGTCCCCTAACTCTCCCATCGAAGCCCATCCCTCCAGTCCCCTAACTCTCCCATCGAAGCCCCTCCCTCCAGTCCCCTAACTCTCCCATCGAATCCCATCCCTCCAGTCCCCTAACTCCCCCATCGAAGCCCATCCCTCCAGTCCCCTAACTCTCCCATCGAAGCCCATCCCTCCAGTCCACCAACTCTCCCATCGAAGCCCCTCCCTCCAGTCCCCTAACTCTCCCATCGAATCCCATCCCTCCAGTCCCCTAACTCTCCCATCGAATCCCATCCCTCCAGTCCCCCAACTCTCCCATCGAATCCCACCCCTCCAGTCCCCTAACTCTCCCATCGAAGCCCATCCCTCCAGTCCCCTAACTCTCCCATCGAAGCCCATCCCTCCAGTCCACCAACTCTCCCATCGAAGCCCCTCCCTCCAGTCCCCTAACTCTCCCATCGAAGCCCATCCCTCCAGTCCCCTAACTCTCCCATCGAATCCCATCCCTCCAGTCCCCTAACTCTCCCATCGAAGCCCATCCCTCCAGTCCCCCAACTCCCCCATCGAATCCCATCCCTCCAGTCCCCTAACTCTCCCATCGAATCCCATCCCTCCAGTCCCCTAACTCTCCCATCGAAGCCCATCCCTCCAGTCCCCTAACTCTCCCATCGAATCCCATCCCTCCAGTCCCCCAACTCTCCCATCGAAGCCCATCCCTCCAGTCCCCTAACTCCCCCATCGAAGCCCATCCCTCCAGTCCCCTAACTCTCCCATCGAATCCCATCCCTCCAGTCCCCTAACTCTCCCATCGAATCCCATCCCTCCAGTCCCCCAACTCTCCCATCGAAGCCCATCCCTCCAGTCCCCTAACTCCCCCATCGAAGCCCCTCCCTCCAGTCCCCTAACTCTCCCATCGAATCCCATCCCTCCAGTCCCCTAACTCTCCCATCGAAGCCCATCCCTCCAGTCCCCTAACTCCCCCATCGAAGCCCATCCCTCCAGTCCCCTAACTCCCCCATCAAAGTCCATCCATCTTGTCTCCTGACTCTCCCATCAAAGCCCAAGTTACGGACAGTTTTGTGCTGTAGTCTCACATGGGAAAAGGGTTCGTCCGACCAAAGTGAGGGATTGAGGGGACTTTGCTCCGACTGGACATGGACTCAGGCCTCAGAAGTGAAGGGGCTACCAGCCCCATCTATCTATTTAAGTAGTGATCTATCTGCTGCCAGGCTGAGATAGAGATAGGTCGTAGGTACGCCTTCTGCGTTGGGGAAGTGAGGCCCAGTTGGTGCCGCAGCCAATCCCAGGGCTCCCTGGTAGCACGTGACTCACCCAGATCTTCTATAGTCTTGACGTCATGGCCCACCGTGAACTGCGGAGGAGTTGGAACGTGTTTCTCGCTTGGCTGTGACGCTGCAAGGTAAAGGTCAAAGGGTTAAGTTCAACCAGGTCAGAAGCCAAGATGTCCGGAAAATCCCTGAGACGCAAAGCGAATCGAAGGAACTGGGAGGTGATAACTATCAGGAAAGGCTGAACAGGCTGGGGCTCTTTTCTCTCGAAAAGAGAAGGGTGGCCTGATAGAGGGCTTTAAAATTATGAGAGGGTCTCGATAGGGTAGACGTAGAGAAGATGTTTCCACTTGTGGGGGAGACCAGAACTAGGGGGCCATCAATATAAGAGAGTCACTAATAAATCCAATGGGGAATTCAGGAGAAACTTCTTTACCCAGAGAGTGGTGAGAATGTGGAACTCACTCCCACATGGAGTGGTTGAGGTGAATAACAGAGATGGATTTAAGGGGAAGCTCGATAAACACATGAGGGAGAAAGGAATAGAAGGATAGGGGGAGAGGGAGAGATGAAGAGGGGAGGGAGGAGGCTGGTGTGGTGCATGGACCAGTTGGGCCGAATGGCCTGTCTCTGTGCTGTAAATTCGATGTAATCCTATGGAATATAAGGCAGGCTGAGATTTTCCTTGGGCCTCATCCTTTCGACGGGCATGTAAGCGGGATTTCTGTCGCAATCCCAGAGAGGTTACGGCAGCAGAACGGGGTCAGCGCCCAGGAAATTCCTGGCCAAAGGCTTTGTGTTTGCCTCTGCATTAAGAAAGAATCAAAGCACTTTGCGCAAATTACTCTTGAGGTGCGGCCCCCTGAGACGCAATGCCTGCACCGCGAGCTACAAACTGGCAATTAGCCCGTTCACCTGACTTTTATTTGTTGCTGGTCGAGGGGGGAGTCTAGGCCCCAGGACCCCGGGGAGAACTCCCCCCTGCTCTTCTTCCAAGAGCGGCCGTGGGATCTTTTACATCCACCCGAGAGGGGCAGACGGGGCCCTCGGTTTAACGTCTCATCCGAAAGACGGCACCTCCGACAGTGCGGCACTCCCTCAGTACTGGCACTGGGAGTGTCGGCCTGGATTATGGGCTCAAGTCTCTGGAGTGTGGGGGCTCGAACCCATGACCTTCTGACTCAGAGGCCAGAGAGAGAGAGAGGCCTATTGAGTCAAATGGACACTCTGGGCAGATATTAGCAGATGCCATGTTTGTAGGCCTTTCTAACCCAGTTTATTTTAATTGGATTAATGCCTTTCATAATGAAACCTTGTGATCTGGGCTCAGTACTGATTCATTATCAAGGCTAATAGAATGTTGGCCTTTATCTCGAGGGGGCTGAGATACAAAGGGGGAGAAGGTGATGCTTCAGTTGTACAGAGTCCTGGTCAGACCCCCATCTGGAGATGGTTCAGTTCTGGGCACCGCACCTCAGGAAGGATAGATTGGCCTTGGAGGGCCAGAATGATACCGGGGCTAAAAGGGTTAAATTACGAGGACAGGTTGCACAGACTGGGCTTGTATTCCCTCGAGTGTAGAAGATTAAGGGGTGATCTAATCGAGGTGTTTGAGATGATTAAAGGATTTGATAGGGTCGATAGAGAGAAACTATTTCCTCTGGTGGGGGGAGTCCAGAACAAGGGGGCAGAACCTTAAAATTAGAGCCGGGCCGTTCAGGGGTGATGTCACTTCTTCACACAAAGGGGAGTGGGAATCTGGAACTCTCTCCCCCCCAAAAAGGCTGTGGACGCTGGGGGTCAATTGGAGCTTTCAAGACTGAGGTCGATCGATTTTTGTTGGGTCTCGAGAGATCCGGAGTAAAGGCGGGTAAATGGAGTTGAGATACAGATCAGCCACTATCCAATTAAATGGTGGAACAGGCTCGAGGGGCTGAATGGCCTCCTCCTCGTCCTACGCCGGGCGGTGGGTCTACCCAACCGTACCTTCTCCCCGGGAGCCTGCTCCTCAGAGATACTCACACGTGGTACAACAGACGAAAACCTTCATCTTCAAACAGGTGCGTCCATGATGGTGAGTCGGGGTGGCTGGAAAGCAGAAGATGTAACAAGGGTTTAGTGGACATGTCAATCCCTTTATATCAAACTCCCTGATATAACACAGACTATGGGACAGAACTGTCTGTCTATCTCTGTCCGTCTACCTCTGTCTGTCTATCTATCTCTATACGTCTATCTCTATCTGTCTATCTGTCTATCTATCTCTATCTGTCTCTCTATCTGTCTATCTATCTCTATACGTCTATCTCTATCTGTCTATCTGTCTATCTATCTCTATCTGTCTCTCTATCTGTCTATCTATCTCTATATGTCTATCTCTATCTGTCTATCTATATGTCTGTCTATCTCTATCTGTTTATCTGTCTGTCTATCTCTATCTGTCTATCTATATGTCTGTCCATCTCTATCTGTCTATCTGTCTGTCTATCTCTATCAGTCTATCTCTATCTGTCTATCTATCTCTGTCTGTCTATCTCTATCTGTCTATCTCTATCTGTCTATCTCTATCTGTCTGTCTATCTCTATCTGTATATTTCTATCTGTCTATCTCTATCTGTTTATCTCTATCTGTCTGTCTATCTCTATCTGTCTATCTCTATCTGTTTATCTGTCTGTCTATCTCTATCTGTCTATCTATATGTCTGTCCATCTCTATCTGTCTATCTGTCTGTCTATCTCTATCAGTCTATCTCTATCTGTCTATCTATCTCTGTCTGTCTATCTCTATCTGTCTATCTCTATCTGTCTATCTCTATCTGTCTATCTGCCTGTCTATCTATCTCTATATGTGTATCTCTATCTGTCTATCTTTATCTGTCTATCTGTCTATCTATCTCTATCTGTCTATCTATCTCTATATGTCTATCTCTATCTGTCTATCTATCTCTATCTGTCTTTCTATCTGTCTGTCTATCTCTATCTGTCTATCTCTGTCTATCTCCATCTGTCTATCTGTCTATCTCTGTCTATCTCTATCTGTCTATCTATCTCTATCTGTCTATCTATATGTCTGTCTATCTCTATCTGTTTATCTGTCTGTCTATCTCTATCTGTCTATCTCTATCTGTCTGTCTATCTCTATCTGTCTATCTCTATCTGTTTATCTGTCTGTCTATCTCTATCTGTCTATCTATATGTCTGTCTATCTCTATCTGTCTATCTATCTCTATCTGTCTTTCTATCTGTCTGTCCATCTCTATCTGTCTATCTCTGTCTATCTCTATCTGTCTATCTGTCTATCTCTATCTGTCTATCTCTGTCTATCTCTATCTGTCTATCTATCTCTATCTGTCGATCTATATGTTTGTCTATCTCTATCTGTTTATCTGTCTGTCTATCTCTAGCTGTCTATCTCTATCTGTCTGTCTATCTCTATCTGTCTATCTGTCTATCTATCTGTCTATCTCTATCTTTAACAGCTATCTATCTCTTTCTCTCTCTCCCCCTCTATCTCTGTCATTTTCTTCCTCTCTTCCTCTATTCTCTCTTTCTCGCACATCTTGTCCCCCTCTCTCTGTATCCCTTTAAATGTCTCCTTCTGTCCCTCTTTCTCTTTCTTAAACACTCGGTCTCCTCCCTCGCTCTTACTCTGTCCCCCTCTCTTTCTGTCTTTTTTTTTATCTGTCTCTCTCTTTCTTCCCCCCCCTGCCCCCTTTCTCTCTGTAACTGTCTATTTTTCCCTCCCTCTCTCTGTCCCTCTCTCTCTCCCTCCTTCATGTTCACTGTTCTTTCTCCCCCCTCTCTCTCTCTCTCCAGCTCTTTTTCTTTTCCCTCTCTCTCTCACTGCTCTCTCCCTCCCTCTTCTCTATCTCTCCCTCTCACTGTTCTCCCTCTCCTCTCTCTCTCTCTCCCCTTCCCTCTCTCTTTCACTGTGCTTTCTTTCTCTGTTCTCTCCTTCTCTCTCTCCGTCTCACTGTGCTCTCTCTTCCCCCCCCCCACTCGCTGATCTATCCCTCTCCCTCTGTTCCCTCTCTCCTTCTCAGTGTCCCCTCCCTCTCCTCACCGTTCTCTCCCTCTCTCATTGTCTCTCCCCCTAGCTCTCTGTTCCCCCCTTCCCCCTCTCTGACCCCTTCCCTCTCTCTCTCGCGCCCTGCCTCCCTCTTGCTCCCCCTCCTCTTCCCCCCCAAATCCCGGCCGAGGGCTCCAGTACTCACAGATATAATAATACTCGTGTCCGACATGGAACTCATAGCCCAGGGAAAAAGCGCTGTAACGCTGGAATTTCTCGGAGAATTTGATGGGGCTGTGCGGAGAGTGCGGGCGGTTGCACTCCCAACGTTTGAAGCCCAAGTTGGAGTTACAGGTCTTGTAACCCTCATAGCTGACCATGTAGAGGACGTACTGCTCCATTTTGTGATCGGGTACTGACCCATTATAGTGAGGACAGTAAATATCCAGATAATCATTGACGTTCACCTGCACTGTGTATCCTTCCCTCTGCAGGCTGAGAACAGAAGAGAGAAACAGTTACAGCTTTGAGAGAACGTTCCCCCTTGCCACACCCATTCCATCCAATTTTCATCCCTCCTCTCCTGAAGTCTCCCAGTGTCCGCTTGGCCCACTCTGGCCCGAGCCGGAGGGTTTGAGCCCCCGCTCCCAGAGACTTGAGCCCCATGATCCAGGCCGACACTCCCACTGCCAGTACCGAGGGAGTGCTGCACTGTCGGAGGTGCCGTCTTTCGGATGGGACGTTAAATTCAGGTCCCGTCTGCCCCTCTCAGGCGGATGTAAAAGATCCCACGGCCACTATTGGAAGAAGAGCAGGGGGGAGTTCTCCCCGGGGTCTTGGGGCCGATATTTATCCCTCGACAAACTCATTGGAAAAAAAAACATTATCTGGTCATTTATCACATTGCTGTTTGTGGGATCTTGCTGTGCGCAAATTGGTTGCCATCTTCCCCACATTACAACAGTGACGACACTTCAAAAAAAGTACTTCACTGGCTGTAAAGTGCTTTGGGACATCCTGAGATGGTGAAAGGCCCGATGGAAAAGCAAGTTAATTCTTTCTATAACAAGGGAAATGTTTCTGTAGCCTCCCTGGTACCTAACCCTAGTGGTCTGTGTTAGCCAAGACAGGTTATTCGAATATGGGAGGCGTCAGGGCAGTGTCCGAGGCCCAACCATCTTCAGCTGCTTCATCCATGACCTTCCCTTCATCACAAGGTCAGAAATGGGGATGTTCGCTGATGATTGCACAGTGTTCAGTTCCATTCGCAACCCCTCAGATAATGAAGCAGTCCGAGCCCGCATGCAGCAAGACCTGGACAACATCCAGGCTTGGGCTGGAAAGTGGCAAGTAACATTCGCGCCAGACAAGTGCCAGGCAATGACCATCTCCAACAAGAGAGAGTCTAACTACCTCCCCTTGACATTCAACTGCATTACCATCACCGAATCCCCCACCATCTATATCCTGGGGGTCACCATTGACCAGAAACTTAACTGGACCAGCCATATAAATACTGTGGCTACAAGAGCAGGTCAGAGGCTGGGTATTCTGCGGCGAGTGACTCACCTCCTGACTCCCCAAAGCCTTTCCACCATCTACAAGGCACAAGTCAGGAGTGTGATGGAATACTCTCCACTTGCCTGGATGAGTGCAGCTCCAACAACACTCAAGAAGCTCGACACCATCCAGGACAAAGCAGCCCACTTGATTGGCACCCCATCCATCACCCTAAACATTCACTCCCTTCACCACCGGCGCACTGTGGCTGCAGTGTGTACCATCCACAGGATGCACTGCAGCAACTCGCCAAGGCTTCTTCGACAGCACCTCCCAAACCCGCGACCTCTACCACCTAGAAGGACAAGGGCAGCAGGCTCATGGGAACAACATCACCTGCACGTTCCCCTCCAAGTCACACACCATCCCGACTTGGAAATATATCGGCCGTTCCTTCATCGTCGCTGGGTCAAAATCCTGGAACTCCCTTCCTAACAGCACTGTGGGAGAACCTTCACCACACGGACTGCAGCGGTTCAAGAAGGCGGCTCACCACCACCTTCTCAAGGGCAATTAGGGATGGGCAATAAATGCCAGCGCGCCCACATCCCATGAACGAATAAAAAGAAATCACAGACTAAGCTCAATCATCTCCGGCCAAAGTCCGCGCCCACCCACTGGGCGGGGAGTGGGGTCACCGGACAACTGGGCGCCGAAACCTTGGCTGACCTTTGAACCCCTCCGCCAGCCCAGATCGCACCCCACGGTCGAAAAAACCACTGGCAGGCTTTAGGCGCGAAGCAGGGCCGAGGAACCCCAATCCGAGTGCCAGTCACAGGATCTGGAGGAGGCCACTCGGCCCCTCGAGCCTGTTCCGCCATTCAATCAGATCATGGCTGATCTGCACCTCAACTCAATTTATCCGCCATTCCTCCGTATCCCTCGAGATCCTTACCCAACAAAAATCTATCGATCTCAGTCTTGAAAGATCCAATTGACCCCCAGCCTCAAAAGCCTTTTGTTGGTGGGAGGCGCGGGGCGAGAAGGGGAATTTCCAGAATAGAGCAGAAGGCGACTCCCTCATCTGACTCACGGGATGAGACAGAAAATCGTTTCGAAATCCCGGGAATGTTGCAGAGGGAAGACACAGCACTCTCCAGTGGAGAACTGTTAGTTAATCACCCAGCGATCAAGGAATATCACAGGGCAATCAGATCGCAGTGAGTTACACAGGCAGGAATCTAATCGAGGGGTTCGGGGGGGTTTATATATAGAATAACAGATACCCGGGAGTGAGTTACAGGCAGGAATCTAATCGAGGGGTTCGGGGGGTTTACATATAGAATAACAGATACCCGGGAGTGAGTTACAGGCAGGAATCTAATCGAGGGGTTCGGGGGGTTTATATATAGAATAACAGATACCCGGGAGTGAGTTACAGGCTGGAATCTAATCGAGGGGTTCGGGGGGATTATATATAGAATAACAGATACCCGGGAGTGAGTTACAGGCTGGAATCGAATCAAGGGGTTCGGGGGGTTTATATATAGAATAACAGATACCCGGGAGTGAGTTACAGACTGGAATCTAATCGAGGGGTTCGGGGGGATTATATATAGAATAACAGATACCCGGGAGTGAGTTACAGGCTGGAATCTAATCGAGGGGTTCGGGGGGTTTATATATAGAATAACAGATACCCGGGAGTGAGTTACAGGCTGGAATCTAATCGAGGGGTTCGGGGGGTTTATATATAGAATAACAGATACCCCGGAGTGAGTTACAGGCTGGAATCTAATCGAGGGGTTCGGGGGGGTTTATATATAGAATAACAGATACCCGGGAGTAAGTTACAGGCTGGAATCTAATCGAGGGGTTCGGGGGGTTTATATATAGAATAACAGATACCCGGGAGTGAGTTATAGACTGGAATCTAATCGAGGGGTTCGGGGGGTTTATATATTGAATAACAGATACCCGGGAGTGAGTTACAGGCTGGAATCTAATCGAGGGGTTCGGGGGGGTTTATATATAGAATAACAGATACCCGGGAGTGAGTTACAGGCTGGAATCTAATCGAGGGGTTCGGGGGGTTTATATATAGAATAACAGATACCCGGGAGTGAGTTACAGGCTGGAATCTAATCGAGGGGTTCGGGGGGTTTATATATAGAATAACAGATACCCGGGAGTGAGTTACAGGCTGGAATCTAATCGAGGGGTTCGGGGGGGTTTATATATAGAATAACAGATACCCGGGAGTGAGTTACAGGCTGGAATCTAATCGAGGGGTTCAGGGGGTTTATATATAGAATAACAGATCCCGGGAGTGAGTTACAGGCTGGAATCTCATCGAGGGGTTCGGGGGGTTTATATATAGAATAACAGATACCCGGGAGTGAGTTACAGGCTGGAATCTAATCGAGGGGTTCGGGGGGTTTATATATAGAATAACAGATACCCGGGAGTGAGTTACAGGCTGGAATCTAATCGAGGGGTTCGGGGGGTTTATATATAGAATAACAGATACCCGGGAGTGAGTTACAGGCTGGAATCTAATCGAGGGGTTCGGGGGGGTTTATATATAGAATAACAGATACCCGGGAGTGAGTTACAGGCTGGAATCTAATCGAGGGGTTCGGGGGGTTTATATATAGAATAACAGATACCCGGGAGTGAGTTACAGGCTGGAATCTAATCGAGGGGTTCGGGGGGTTTATATATAGAATAACAGATACCCGGGAGTGAGTTACAGACTGGAATCTAATCGAGGGGTTCGGGGGGGTTTGTATATAGAATAACAGATACCCGGGAGTGAGTTACAGGCTGGAATCTAATCGAGGGGTTCGAGGGGTTTATATATAATCGATGTGTGCTGTAGATATTGTGTCTGACGATCATGGGCATTCCACTTTAAGGGAGCACAGCCAAATTAAAAGAAAAGGTTTTATTTGACTTAAAGAATAAATATAATCCCTCCAGTCCCACCACACCACATCGGACCACACACCCACTCCGCCATTGTTCAGTAAATTCGCTACACAGCGTAGCAAATGTTTACATACCTCAGACATCCTCACCCCACCCACTGAGCACCTTCCTCCCAACAAGTGAGGTTCCACACTGCAGGTACAGCACGGGTTAGATACAGAGAAAAGCTCCCTCTACACTGTCCCGTCAAACACTCCCAGGGCAGGTACAGGGTTAGATACAGAGTAAAGCTCCCTCTACACTGTCCCATCAAACACTCCCAGGGCAGGTACAGGGTTAGATACAGAGTAAAGCTCCCTCTACACTGTCCCGTCAAACACTCCCAGGGCAGGTACAGGGTTAGATACAGAGTAAAGCTCCCTCTACATTGTCCCGTCAAACACTTCCAGGGCAGGTACAGGGTTAGATACAGAGTAAAGCTCCCTCTACACTGTCCCATCAAACACTCCCAGGGCAGGTACAGGGTTAGATACAGAGTAAAGCTCCCTCTACACTGTCCCATCAAACACTCCCAGGGCAGGTACAGGGTTAGATACAGAGTAAAGCTCCCTCTACACTGTCCCGTCAAACACTCCCAGGGCAGGTACAGGGTTAGATACAGAGTAAAGCTCCCTCCACACTGTCCCATCAAACACTCCCAGGGCAGGTACAGCACGGGTTAGATACAGAGTAAAGCTCCCTCTACACTGTCTGACAGAGTGTTTGGGAATCTAGTGCTCTCTATTCACGAGCACTCGTGCCTGGGCTGCATTTCCCATCAGTCTCATTGCACAACGGGAAGTCCCTTTGGAGAATCTCTGAGTCCTGGGCTCTGGGGGCTTGGGTGGACACTGAACGGGGAGTGTGTGCAGTGTGAGGGATGATTGACATGTGCAAGAAGTAAAGATCCCACGACCACGATTGGAAGAAGAGCAGGGGGGAGTTCTCCCCGGTGTCCTGGGGCCGATATTTATCCCTCAACCAACATCACTGAAATCTGGTCATTTATCAAATTGCTGTTTGTGGGATCTTGCTGTGCGCAAATTGGCTGCCGTGTTTCCTACATTACAACAGTGACTACACTTCAAAAGGACTTCATTGGCTGTAAAGCGCTTTGGGACGTCCTGAGGTGGTGAAAGGCACGATAGAAATGTTCTTTCTTTATTTGCCGAGAGAGAGAGAGAGAGAGGGGAGGGTCTGCAGGTCACAGCAGGGGAGGAGACCCTAAGGGAGAGAGAGAGAGGGGAGGGTCTGCAGGTCGCAGCAGGGGAGGAGACCCTAAGAGAGAGAGAGAGAGGGGAGGGTCTGCAGGTCGCAGCAGGGGAGGAGACTCAGAGAGAGAGAGAGAGAGGGGAGGGTCCGCAGGTCGCAGCAGGGGAGGAGACCCTAAGGGAGAGAGAGAGAGGGGAGGGTCTGCAGGTCGCAGCAGGGGAGGAGACCCTAAGGGAGAGAGAGAGAGGGGAGGGTCTGCAGGTCGCAGCAGGGGAGGAGACTCAGAGAGAGAGAGAGAGAGGGGAGGGTCCGCAGGTCACAGCAGGGGAGGAGACTCTGAGAGAGAGAGAGAGAGAGAGGGGAGGGTCCGCAGGTCACAGCAGGGGAGGAGACTCTGAGAGAGAGAGAGAGAGGGGAGGGTCTGCAGGTCACAGCAGGGGAGGAGACCCTATGAGAGAGAGAGAGAGAGAGAGAGGGGAGGGTCCGCAGGTCACAGCAGGGGAGGAGACCCTGAGAGAGAGAGAGAGAGGGGAGGGTCCGCAGGTCACAGCAGGGGAGGAGACTCTGACAGAGAGAGAGAGAGAGAGAGAGGGGAGGGTCCGCAGGTCGCAGCAGGGGAGGAGACTCTGTGAGAGAGAGAGAGAGAGAGAGAGAGCAGACTGATGAAACTTTCTTCCCTGCTCTTGGCTTGTTTCGAGTTGAGAGAGCAGGGTGATTTTAAACGGGAAGGGTGCGTTGTGAGGCGGGCTGGTTGGAGAGGGGGTGCGGAGGGTGCGAAGTCTCACGTAGAACGACGGGCAAAGTCCAGGCTCGAAGCCGTGGTGTCATGCTCCTTGTGGTGTGCAGGGGGTCAGGGTGCAGATGGACTCAGCAGTCGGGCGCATGTCGTTAAGCGCCAAACTTTTATCAGGCGTTGCCAAAAAACTGCTCTCCTCTCCCCGCCTCCTCGTCTACACGCTCCAGCGAACACGTAGCCCGTGTGTCACACCTGGATGATTGGTGAGCAGGCAGCCCTTGCACAACAACTCGTGACACAGGCTCCTGCGGGGACTGAACAAGTACCGTAATCACCCCAAGTGTTGCCCCTCTCGAATTATATCTGGCCCCACTCCCTCCATCTCCTCTCCCCCCACCCCCGCCCCCGCCGCCACCGACCCTCAGCGACTGCGAAGGCAGCGCCGCCGTGACCGCCCAAGGCGGGCTATTCCACCGCGGGGTGCACTGCAGCAGAGCCGGAGGAGATGGGACGATATCTCGGTGGGACTTGTGTGTTTGTGTCGGGGGTGCGGGGGACAGGGTGAGGTGTTTGGATGAGGAGAGGGTCCCAGAGCACTTGAGAGAGGGACCAAGGTGAGATTTGCTGGTAAGGGTGGCAGTGCCACTGTGGCGGCTCGGATTGGGGGGCCTGGGGGGACGGGGAGGTGCAGGGGGTGGAAGGTATAGCCAGGCGGGTAGGCTTTTTCTAAAATTCGTTCATGGGATGTGGGCGTCGCTGGCGAGGCCGGCATTTATTGCCCATCCCTAATCGCCCTTGAGAAGGTGGTGGTGAGCCGCCTTCTTGAACCGCTGCAGTCCGTGTGGTGAAGGTTCTCCCACAGTGCTGTTAGGAAGGGAGTTCCAGGATTTTGACCCAGCGACGATGAAGGAACGGCCGATATATTTCCAAGTCGGGATGGTGTGTGACTTGGAGGGGAACGTGCAGGTGGTGTTGTTCCCATGTACCTGCTGCTCTTGTCCTTCTAGGTGGTAGAGGTCGCGGGTTTGGGAGGTGCTGTCGAAGAAGCCTTGGCGAGTTGCTGCAGTGCATCCTGTGGATGGTACACACTGCAGCCACAGTGCGCCAGTGGTGAAGGGAGTGAATGTTTAGGGTGGTGGATGGGGTGCCAATCAAGCGGGCTGCTTTATCCTGGATGGTGTCGAGCTTCTTGAGTGTTGTTGGAGCTGCACTCATCCAGGCAAGTGGAGAGTATTCCATCACACTCCTGACTTGTGCCTTGTAGATGGTGGAAAGGCTTTGGGGAGTCAGGAGGTGAGTCACTCGCCGCAGAATACCCAGCCTCTGACCTGCTCTTGTAGCCACAGTATTTATATGGCTGGTCCAGTTAAGTTTCTGGTCAATGGTGACCCCCAGGATGTTGATGGTGGGGGATTCGGCGATGGTAATGCCATTGAATGTCAAGGGGAGATGGTTAGATTCAGTAAGGGACTTGCTGTCACCACCCGTCAGCCAGGTTTCATCAAGGCCATGATGTTGATTCAATCATTCACAATAAGCTCATTGGATGGCAGGGGCCTAGTTTGACGGCAACACCAACAGCCTGCATTTATATAGCGCCTTTAACGTAGTAAAACGTCCCCAAGGCCCTTCACAGGAGCGTAAACCAGACAAAATTTGACACCGAGCCACATAAGGAGATATTAGGACAGGTGACCAAAAGTTTGGTCAAAGAGGTAGTTTTTAAGGAGCGTCTTAAAGGAGGAGAGAGAGGCGGAGAGGTTTAGGGAGGGAATTCCAGAGCTTAGGGCCCAGGCGGCTGAAGGCACGGCCGCCAATGGTGGAGCGATGGAAATCGGGGGATGGACAAGAGGCCAGAATTGGAGGAGCGCAGAGATCTCGGAGGGTTGTAGGGGCTGGAGGAGGTTACAGAGATAGGGAGGGGGGGCGAGGGGATGGAGGGATTTGAACACAAGGGTGAGAATTTTAAAATGGAGGCGTTGCTGGACCGGGAGCCAATGGAGGTCAGCGAGCACGGGGGGTGATGGGTGAACGGGACTCGGTGCGGGACAAGTGAGCTGACAAGGGAGATATGGAGAGGGGCGGTGATCTCCTGGCAGAGTCCACCGGTGGGATGGGCACGCGGGACGGGAAGGAGGTCGGCAAGGTATGGCCCCCAGCGGGCGCGCCGGGCAAGAAGGTCAGTGAGAGAGTACAAAGGGGATAGCTGCTCGTCAGGAAGCAGGGACGAGTGCCTCGATGGGCCCTTCGGAGAATGCTGAGAGAGGCACAGAGGGCAGGTCTGAGCTAAACCAAGAGTCAAGCCTGGGACCTCAGCCGGGGAGCAGCTCTCAGTTCTGGTCTCCATATTACAAATAGGATATAGCGGGACATGAGAAGGTGCAAAAAAAAGATTCACAAGGATGATACCAGAACTGAGGACCAGAACTCGGGGGGGCCATAAATATAAGAGAGTCACTAATAAATCGAATCGGGAATTCAGGAGAAACTTCTTTACCCAGAGAGTGGTGAGAATGTGGAACTCACTCCCCCATGGAGTGGTTGAGGTGAATAACAGAGATGGATTTAAGGGGAAGCTCGATAAACACATGAGGGAGAAAGGAATAGAAGGATAGGGGGAGAGGGTGAGATGAAGTAGGGAGGGAGGAGGCTCGTGTGGAGCATAAACACCAGCACGGGCCAGTTGGGCCGAATGGCCTGTTTCTGTGCTGTAAATTCGATGTAATCCCATGTAGAAGAACCCAAGAGGGGAGAAATTAAGTGAGGCACAACTGGGCGACAGGAAGGGGCGGAGACAGAAGCGAAAGGGCTCGAGAGGGTTCAAGAGCGGAAAGAAAAGGGGAGAATGTCGGCAAACACGAAATCACTCCACACAGCAAGGCTCCCGCCTTCAACACAACACAACACAGGAACAGGAGGAGGCCATTCAGCTCCTCGAACCTGTTCCGCCATTCAATTAGATCATGGCTGATCTGTATCTTCACCCCATTTACCCGCCTTGGTTCCGTAACCCATAATACCCAACAAAAGATGGGGAAGATGGGTATCGAGGGATATGGGCCAAGTGCAGGCAATTGGGACTAGCTTAGTGGTATAAACTGGGCGACATGGACATGTTGGGCCGAAGGGCCTGTTTCCATGTTGTAACTTCTATGATTCTATGATTCTATGATAAAAATCTATCCGTCTCAGTTTTGAAATTTCCAATTGACCCCCAGTCTCAACAGCTTTTTGGGGGGAGAGAGTTCCAGATTCCCACTCCCCTTTGTGTGAGGAAGTGCTTCCTGACATCACCCCTGAACGGCCTAGCTCTAATTTTAAGGTTCTGCCCCCTCGTTCTGGACTCCCCCCACCAGAGGAAATAGTTTCTCTCTATCGACCCTATCAAATCCTTTAATCATCTTAAACCGCTCGATTAGATCACCCCTTAATCTTCTACACTCGAGGAATACAAGCCCAGTCTGTGCAACCTGTCCTCGTAATTTAACCCTTCCGGTGAATCTGCTCTGCACCCCCTCCAAGGCCAATATATCCATCCTGAGCCCAGAACTGAACCATCTCCAGACGGGGTCTGACCAGGACTCTGTACAGATGTAACCTAACTTGCTCCCCATTGTATTCCAAAAGGACGATGGCCCTTTCTGGGACAGGCGGCAGCCAGGATTGGAGGCAGCTGTGAGTCCAGGTGAAGATTTACTTTGCTGTTAATGGATCCCAGGAATGAATCGGCTTAGAGCAACCGGGTAAAACTGCGCAGAAGAAATAACTTGTGTTTCTATCGTGCCTTTCAAGTGTCCCAGGCAAGCTTTAGAGCCAATGAAGTAATTTTTTTTGAAGTGTAGTCACTGTTGTAATGTAGGAAACGCAGCAGCCAATTTGCGCACAGCAAGATCCCACAAACAGCGATGTGATAACGACCCAGATCATCTGTTTTTTTAGTGATGTTGGTCGAGGGATAAATATCAGCCCCAGGACACCGGGGAGAACTCCCCTCTGCTCTTCTTCCAATAGTGGCCGTGGGATCTTTTACATCCACCTGAGAGGGGCAGACGGGGCCCTCGGTTTAATGTCTCATCTGAAAGACGGCACCTCCGACAGTGCGGCACTCCCTCAGTACTGGCACTGGGAGTATCGGCCTGGATTATGGGCTCAAGTCTCTGGAGTGGGGGCTCGAACCCACGACCTTCTGACTCAGAGGCGAGAGAGAGAGAGAGACCCACTGAGCCAGGGCTGTAGCTGGCCGATGAAGAAAACAATGATACAACACCTTTCATCTCTTCATGTCAGACAGACAGACAGACAGACACACACACACACACACACACAGACACACACACACAGACAGACACACATACAGACAGACAGACAGACACACACACACACACACACACACACAGACAGGACACACACACAGACAGACAGACACACACACACAGACACACACACACAGGCAGACACACACACAGACACACATACACAGACAGACACACACATACACACACACACAGGCAGACACACACACACACAGGCAGACACAGACAGGCAGACAGACACACAAATGCACACACACAGGCAGACACACCCCCACACACACTCACAAACACACAGACACACATACACAGACAGACACAGACACACACACACACACACAGGCACATACAGACAACACACACACACACACACACACAGGCAGGCACACACACACGGACATACAAACACAGACTAACAGTCACACACAGACAGACAGGCATATACAGACACACACACACACACATGCACAGATACAGACAGACACACACACACAGAGTTCGGAGAGAGGGTGCGGCCGTTGGAGGTGGCAGGTCAGTAATGAAACCTTCTGGAACACATCCAACCAGATTCAGCAATCCTGGAATCTACAACTTTCTGACTCAGAGGCCAGAGTGCCACTCACTGAGCCAAGAAAGTGCCAGGTTTGATTTCTGGTACGTGCTGAATTTAGCTGATCTCACTGGTTGTTGTTCAGTAGCTGGCCTTCACATCCCTGGGCTAGGGAGAGCAAGGGAATCAGCTGATAGTCCAGATTAGCATCAAGTGTGTATGTCTGAGTGTATGTCTGAGTGTATGTCTGTGTGTGTGCGTGTGTCTGTGCGCGTGTGTCTGCATACGTGTCTGCGCGTGTGTCTGTGTGCATATGTCTGTGTATGTGTGTCTATGTGCGTCTGTGCGCGTTTGTCTGTGCGCGTGTGTCTGTGTGTGTACGTGTGCCTGTGCGTGTGTGTGTGTGTACCTGTGCCTGTGCGCGTGTGTCTGTGTGTGTACGTGTGCCTGTGCGCGTGTGTGTGTGTGTGTGTGTACGTGTGCCTGTGCGCGTGTGTCTGTGTGTGTACGTGTGCCTGTGCGCGTGTGTGTGTGTGTGTGTGTGTGCCTGTGCGCGTGTGTCTGTGTGTGTACGTGTGCCTGTGCGCGTGTGTGTGTGTGTGTGTATGTGTGCCTGTGCGCGTGTGTCTGTGTGTGTACGTGTGCCTGTGCGCGTGTGTCTGTGTGTGTATGTGTGCCTGTGCGCGTGTGTGTGTGTGTATGTGTGCCTGTGCACGTGTGTCTGTGTGTGTACGTGTGTTTGTGTGTGTACGTGTGTCTGTGTGTGTACGTGTGCCTGTGCACGTGTGTCTGTGTGTGTGTGCGCATGTGTCTGTGCGCATGTGTCTGTGTGTGTGCGTGTGCCTGTGTGCGTATGTCTATGCGCGTGTGTGTCTGTGTGTGTGTGTCTGTGTGCGTCTGTGCGCGTGTGTCTGTGTGTATGTGCGCATGTGTCTGTCTGTGTGTCTGTGCGCATGTGTCTGTGCGCGTGTGTCTGTGTGTATGTGCGCATGTGTCTGTCTGTGTGTCTGTGCGCATGTGTCTGTGCGCGTGTGTCTGTGTGTCTGTGCGCGTGTGTCTATGTGTCTGTGCGCGTGTGTCTATGTGTCTGTGCGCGTGTGTCTGTGTGTGTATGTGTGCCTGTGCGCGTGTGTCTATGTGTCTGTGCGTGTGTTTGTCTGTGTGTGTGTGTCTGTGTGCGTCTGTGTGCGTCTGTGCGCGTGTGTATGTGTGCCTGTGCGCATGTGTCTGTGCACGTGTGTGTGTGTATGCGTGTCTGTGCGCATGTTTCTGTGCACGTGTGTGTGTGTATGCGTGTCTGTGCGCATGTTTCTGTGCACGTGTGTGTCTGTGTGTGAGATTGTGTGCATGTTTCTGTGCACGTGTGTGTGTGTGTATGCGTGTCTGTGCGCATGTGTCTGTGCACGTATCTGTGCGTGTGTCTGTGCGCGGATACTGAGCTCAGCTGTGATATCCTCATGCTTGAATATCTTGCCAGCACTCACTATCTAAGATCACTCGTGAAGATAATCAGCACTTTCAGGAGAACAATTGAGATGGAAAACTTCTCACAATCGAAATCCACAGCCCCTTGAGCTCATCCAAAACTCTGCTGCCCCCGTATCTTAACTCACACCGAGTCCCGTTCACCCATCACCCCCTGTGCTCGCTGACCTACATTGGCTCCCGGTCTGGGAACGCCTCGATTTTAAAACTCACATCTTTGTTTTCAAATCCCTCCATGG
Source organism: Heptranchias perlo (assembly GCF_035084215.1). NCBI lineage: Eukaryota > Metazoa > Chordata > Chondrichthyes > Hexanchiformes > Hexanchidae > Heptranchias > Heptranchias perlo. The sequence continues at coordinate 7,165,218 of NC_090368.1, read as the reverse complement.
CCCTCGCCTCTCCCGATCTCTGTAACCCCCTCCAGCCCCTACAATCCTCCGAGATCTCTGCGCTCCTCCAATTCTGGCCTCTTGCACATCCCTGATTTTAATCGCTCCACCATTGGCGGCCGTGCCTTCAGCTGCCTGGGCCCTGAGCTCTGGAATTCCCTCCCTAAACCTCTCCGCCTCTCTCTCCTCAGATATTTTGTATCTGTCTTCACAGTAGAAGACACTAATAAAATACCAATAATAGTAGACAATCAAGGGGCAACAGGGAGGGAGGAACTAAAAACAATCACTATCACTAGAGAAAAAGTACCAGGTAAACTAATGGGTCTAAAGGCTGACAAATCCCCTGGACCTGATGGCTTGCATCCGAGGGTCTTAAAGGAAGTGGCTACAGAGATAGTGGGTGCATTGGTTGTAATCTTCCAGAATTCACTCGATTCTGGAAAGGTCCCAGCGGATTGGAAAACCACAAATGTAACACCCCTATTTAAGAAGGCAGTGAGACAGAAAGCAGGTAACTATAGACCAGTTAGCCTAACATCTGTCATTGGGAAAATGCTAGAATCCATTATTAAGGAAGTAGTAGCAGGACATTTGGAGACTCATAATACAATCAAGGAGAGTCAACACGGTTTTATGAAGGGGAAATCGTGTCTGACAAATTTATTAGAGTTCTTTGAGGAAGTAACAGGCAGGGTGGATGAAGGGGAACCAATGGATGCAGTATATTTGGATTTCCAAAAGGCATTCGATAAGGTGCCACATAAAAGATTACTGCACAAGATAAGAGCTCATGGTGTTGGGGGTAATATACCGGCATGGATAGAGGATTGGCTAACTAACAGAAAAGAGAGAGTCAGGATAAAAGGGTCATTTTCAAAATGGCAATCTGTAACTAGTGGGGGGCCGCAGGGCTCAGTGCTGGGGCCTCAACTATTTACAATATATATCAATGACTTGGATGAAGGAACCGAGTGTCTTGTGGCCAAATTTGCTGATGATACAAAGATAGGTGGAAAAGCAAATTGCAATGAGGACACAAAGTGTCTGCAAAGGGATATTGACAGGTTAAGCAAATGGGCAAAAATTTGGCAGATGGAATATAATGTGGGAAAATGTGAAGTCATCCACTTTGGGAGGAAAAATAAAAAAGCAAAATATTATTTAAATGGAGAAATACTACAAAATGCTGCGGTACAGAGGGATCTGGGTGTCCTCGTACATGAAACACAAAAAGTCAACAGACAGGTGCAGCAGGTAATCCGGAAGGCAAACGGAATATTGGCCTTTATTGCTAGGGGGATGGAGTATAAAAGCAGGGAAGTCATGCTCCAACTGTACAGGGTGCTGGTGAGACCACACCTGGAGTACTGCGTACAGTTCTGGTGCCCTTATTTAAGGAAGGACATACTTGCATTGGAGGCAGTTCAGAGAAGGTTCACTAGGTTCATTCCGGGTATGGAAGGGTTGTCTTATGAGGAAAGATTGAACAGGTTGGGTCTATACTCATTGGAGTTCAGAAGAATGAGAGGAGATCTTATTGAAACATACAAGATTCTGAGGGGACTCGATAGGGTAGATGCTGAGAGCATGTTACCCCTCATGGGGGGATCTAAAACCAGGGGGCATAGTCTCAGAATAAGGGGTCGCCCGTTTAAGACGGAAATGAGGAGGAATTTCTTCTCCCAGAGGGTCGTGAATCTTTGGAATTCTTTACCCCAAAAAGCTGTGCAGGCCGAGTCATTGAATACATTCAAGGCCAAGTTAGACCAATTTTTGATCAGTGAGGGAGTCAAAGGTTATGGGGAAAGGGCGGGAAAGTGGAGTTGAGGTAAAAATCAGATCAGCCATGATCGCATTAAATGGCGGAGCAGGCTCGAGGGGCCGAATGGCCTACTCCTGCTCCTATCTCTTACGGTCTTACGGTTAAATTAGAAATGAAAACTCTACAAAACCACTTCCCCCCCAAACCTCTCCGCCTCTCTCTCCTCCTTTAAGACGCTCCTTAAAACCTACCTCTTTGACCAAGCTTTTGGTCACCTGTCCTAATATCTCCTTATGTGGCTCGGTGTCAAATTTTGTCTGATTTACGCTCCTGTGAAGCGCTCTGGGGACGTTTTACTACGTTAAAGGCGCTATATAAATGCAGCTTGGTGTTGTTGCTTGAAGGGAAGAATTTCATACTGGGAAGCCATTTTATTTTCCCGCAGTTCACCTCAAGGCAACTCCCTTTCTGCCTTAAACAAGTTTTTCTCTTCTCTCCTCTGATAAGAATGTTCTTTCTTGGCTACAAAACTGCATTTTTGTCAAATTTGATATGTGCCTGCTCACCAGATCTCCAGCTCGCACTAGGCCCGAATCCAAGCCCTCTCCCACTGGTCACTGTCAGCCATGGCTCAGTGGGCCGCACTCTCTCTCTCTTGCCTCTGAGTCAGAAGGACGTGGGCTCGAGCCCCCCCACTCCAGGCCGACCCTCCCAGTGCCAGTACTGAGGGAGTGCCGCACTGTCGGAGGGGCCGTCTTTCGGACGAGACGTTAAACCGAGGGCCCCGTCTGCCCCTCTCAGGCGGACGTAAAAGATCCCACGGCCACTATTGGAAGATGAGCAGGGGGGAGGTGTCCTGGGGGCCGATATTTAGCCCTCAACCAACAGCACTAAAAAACAGATGATCTGGGTCATTTATCACATTGCTGTTTGTGGGATCTTGCTGTGCGCAAATTGGCTGCCGGGTTTCCTACATCACAACAGTGACCACACTTCATTGGCTGTAAGGCACTTTGGATCATCGTGAAAAACGCTGTAGAAATAAAAGTCCTTTCTTTAAACACGGCAATAAATGATTTGGAACACAAGCTCCCGATGGTGGTCTCTGCGTACTGGTAGGTTAAATGTTTTAAACACAAGAAAGATTTCTTCTCCTTCCCTTAACACACTGGGGAGAAAAATGAAGCCTTTTGATTGTTTGATAGTCTGGGGAATTCAGGTCTCTAGAGTCACCCTGCGGGAGATCTTTTCCCCTCTAGTTTGGGACGATTTGTGTTGTACAAACTTACAAGTCCGCCTTGGAATGGAGGGAGAGAGAGTAAGAGAGAGATAGAGAGCGAGAACAATAGAGAGAGAGAGAGAGAGCGAGAGAGAGATAGAGAGTGAGAGAAAGCGAGATAGAGCGAGAGATTGAAAGATGGAGAGAGAGATAAAAAAGGTAGAGAGAGACAGAGATAGATAAAGAGAGAGGGAGCCAGAGAGAGGGAGAGAAAGTCTCAGAGATAGATAGGGAGGGAGAGAGAGATAGAGATAAAGAGAGAGCAAGCTAGATCAAGGGAGAGAGAGGGACAGTAAGAGAGGTAGATAGGAAGAGAGAGAGATTGAGAGAGGGAGAGGGACAGAGAGAGAGAGAGTGCAAGAGAGACAGAGAGTGAGAGAGTGAGAGAGAGCGAGAGCAAGAGAGAGAGAGAGAGACAGAGAAAAGGAGAGAGAGGCCGAGAGAACGAGAGAGCGATATAGAGCGAGAGAGAGGGAACGAGAGAATGAGAGACAGAACGAGGGAGAGGAGAACGAGCGAGTGAGAGCGCGAGAACGAGAGCGCGATAGTGAGAGAAAGAGAGAGAGGAGAGCAAGAGAGCGAGAGTGAGAGTGAGAGAGAGATCAAGAGAGCGAGGGAGAGAGAGAGCGAGAGAGAGAGAGAGAGACAGAGCGAGACAGGGATTAAGAGAGCGAGGGAGAGAGCGAGAGCGGGAGACAGAGCGAGAAAGAGAACAAGAGAGCGAGAGAGAGAGAGAGAGAGAGAGAGCGAGAGAGAGAGACAGAGAGAAGGAGAGAGAGGCTGAGAGAATGAGAGAGCGATATAGAGCGAGAGAGAGGGAACTAGAGAGAGAATGAGAGACAGAACGAGGGAGAGGAGAACGAGCGAGTGAGAGCGCGAGAACGAGAGAGTGATAGTGAGAGAAATAGAGAGGACAGGTGACCAAAAGCTTGGTCAAAGAGGTAGGTTTTAAGGAGCATCTTAAAGGAGGAGAGAGAGGCGGAGAGGTTTAGGGAGGGAATTCCAGAGCTTAGGGCCCAGGCGGCTGAAGGCACGGCCGCCAATGGTGGAGCGATGGAAATCGGGGGGATGGGCAAGAGGCCAGAATTGGAGGAGCGCAGAGATCTCGGAGGGTTGTAGGAGATAGGGAGAGGGGAGGCCATGGAGGGATTCGAAAACAAGGAGGCGAATCAAGGGATCGGTCGTGGGGACTCTGCCTGATTAACACTCCACTCCCCCTCTCTCACCCAGACACGGTGAGATCCAAACTCCAGCCTCTTGCATCTCCCCCCCTCCAACACAACCACGGTCCCGCCTGAAAGGAGCCAATTCCGCACGGGTCAGGTGTGGGTCGCACTCTCCTCTCTCGTCCTCTGACCCAGAAGGTCGTGAGTTCGAGCCCCACTCACCGAGGCTTGAGCACGAGATCCAGGCCGACTGAGGGAGTGCTGCACTGTCGGAGGTGCCGTCTTTCGGATGAGACGTTAAACCGAGGGCCCCTCCGTCTGCGTAAAAGATCCCACGGCCACTACTGGAAGGAGAGCAGGGGGGGGTAGTTCTCCCCGGTGTCCTGGGGCCGATATTTATCCCTCAACCAACATCACTGAAGAACAGTTTATCTGGGTCATTTATCACATTGCTGTTTGTGGGATCTTGCTGAGCGCAAATTGGCTGCCATGTTTCCTACATGACATGGCCACACTTTACCGGGGCTAAAAGGGGTTAAATTAGCCTCCTCCCTCCCTACTCCATCTCACCCTCTCCCCCTATCCTTCTATTCCTTTCTCCCCTCATGCGTTTATCCAGCTTCCCCTCAAATCCATCTACGCTATTCGCCTCAAGGGGTTTGGAGCGAATGGGGTCGAGGTGCAGATCAGCCGTCATCTGGTTGAATGGCGGAACAGGCCCGAGGGGCCGAGCGGCCTCCTCCTGTTCCTGCGCCCCTTCCCGCCGGCCGTCCGCCTGCAGCAGGGAGTTGACGGAACCATCTCGGAGAGAAGCATCTGTGCCGATCTTTGCTGTTTTCCCCAGCGCTCATTAACAAGACAAACACGGCTGTTAACCTGACGCTCCTCAACTCTATAACTTATTCATGGCGGTCTGATTATTTTACCAGCAGCTCCTATCAGTGGACAGCCTGGCCAGCCCTGCTCCACCCGCTCCCCGTTGCCTTTTACACTTGGTGCTGCAAATTTTGGCAAGGCACCGACCCTAGCAAGGGACGTCCAGAGCTCTTCAATAATTTAATGGACAACACAATCCATTTGAAGTCCCTCTTTCTCTCTCTCTCTCAGCGGGGGCCTGTGTTTCAGTGAGCAAGATCGACGCACGCTTGAGGTAGATCACACAAGGAAGCCCTTCGGCCCATCGGGCCTGTGCCGGCTCTTTGAAAGAGCAGTCCAATTAGTCCCGCACTCCCCCCTCTGCTCTTTCCCCCAAAGCCCTGCCATTTTTTTCCCCTTCAAGTATTTATCCAATTCCCCTTTTGAAAGTTATTATTGAATCTGCTTCCACCGCCCTTTCAGGCAGCGCATTCCAGATCAGAACAACTCGCTGCGTCAAAAAAATTCTCCTCATCTCCCCCCTCTGGTTCTTTCCCCAATTATCTTCAATCTGTGTCCTCTGGTTCCCGACCCTCCTGCCACAGTTTCTCCTTATTTACTCTATCAAAACCCCCTCATGATTTTGAACCCCTCAATTAAATCTCCCTTCTCTGCTCTGAGGAGAACAATCCCAGCTTCTCCAGTCTCTGAAGTCCCTCATCCCTGGTACCGTTCTAGTAAATCTCCTCTGCTCCCTCTCCAAGGCCTTGACATCCTTCCTAAAGTGCGGAGCCTAACAAAAATCGATCAATCTCAGTTTTGACATTTCCAATTGACCCCCAGCCTTTTTGGGGGAGAGAGTTCCAGATTCCCACTCCCCTTTGTGTGAAGAAGTGACATCACCCCTGAACGGCCTGGCTCTAATTTTAAGGTTCTGCCCCCTTGTTCTGGACTCCCCCCACCAGAGGAAATAGTTTCTCTCTATCGACCCTATCAAATCCTTTAATCATCTTAAACCCCTCGATTAGATCACCCCTTAATCTTCTACACTCGAGGGAATACAAGCCCAGTCTGTGCAACCTGGCCTCGTAATTTAACCCTTTTAGCCCTGGTATCATTCTGGTGAATCTGCCCTGCACCCCCTCCAAGGCTGATATATCCTTCCTGAGGTGCGGTGCCCAGAACTGAACGCAGTCTCTCCAGATGGGGGTCTGACCAGGACTCTGTACAACTGAAACATCACCTTCTCCCCACTTTGTATTCCAGCCCCCTCGAGATAAAGACCACCATTCTATTGGCCTTTTAAATTATTTTTGTACCTGCCCATTAGCTTTTAGTGATTTCTGTACTCGGACCCCTCAATCCTTCTGCTCCTCCGCTGTTCCTAGCTTCTCACCACGAGGACTTGAGCCCCATAATCCAGGCCGGACACTCCCCAGCGCCAGTACTGAGGGAGTGCTGCACTGTCGGAGGTGCCGTCTTTCGGATGAGACGTTAAACCGAGGGCCCCGTCTGCCCCTCTCAGGTGGACGTAAAAGATCCCACGGCCACTACTGGAAGAAGAGCAGGGGGGATGTCCTGGGGCCGATATTTATCACTTAACCGACACCCAGCAAAAGACAGATTAACTGGGTCTTCCGTCTCAGTGTTGCTCGTGGGGTCTTGCTGTGCTCGAAATGGCTACATAACGACAGCGAATTTGAAAATCGTTCATCGTGGAGGAAGCAGTTTGAGAATATTCTGGAAGAAGTGACAGAGCTGTTTAAACACAAGGCGCTTTTACAAATATTGCCCTCTGCTTCAAATATTTGTCTCCAACTCCAGTCTCATTTAGCAATGATATATTCAGATGAGTGGAATCAAGGACTGAGAGGTTATAACTATCAGGAAAGGCTGAACAGGCTGGGGCTCTTTTCTCGAGAAAAGAGAAGGCTGAGGGGTGACCTGATAGAGGTCTTTAAAATTATGAAGGGGTCTCGATAGGGTAGACGTAGAGAAGATGTATCCACTTGTGGGGGAGACCAGAACTAGGGGGCCATAAATATAAGAGAGTCGCTAATAAATCCAATCGGGAATTCAGGAGAAACTTCTTTACCCAGAGAGTGGTGAGAATGTGGAACTCGCTCCCACATGGAGTGGTTGAGGTGAATAGTGTCGATGGATTTAAGGGGAAGCTCGATAAACACATGAGGGAGAAAGGAATAGAAGGATAGGGGGAGAGGGTGAGATGAAGAGGGGAGGGAGGAGGCTCGTGTGGAGCATAAACACCAGCATGGACCAGTTGGGCCGAATGGCCTGTTTCTGTGCTGTAGGCTCTAAGGCCCCGATATTTATGAGGGGGGAGCGGGGCAGTGTGTTTGTTTGGGAAGGGGGTAAACTGGGAATGCAAAAATGCTGCCGACCCTCTCCCGTCCGTCGTGGGGGGAGGGAGGGGGTGAGATGGCCCCCTGTTTAATTCCATTCACAATGGAGTCCGCATGTTGTATTGTGCAGTAAATGGCTTCCACCAAGAGAGGGAGCCGGTTACCCATGGTGACGAGGCCTAGGCTCAGAAACAACTTGAGTTCAACCAACCTCGAAGCCTCTCTTCTCCCTGTTTGTAATTTTTACTCGTCTCTCTTTCTCTTACCTCCTCTCCCGAAGGTGGTGAGTCTCGCTCGGGGCAAAGCCTCGGGCTGAACCGGACTCTTGGCGTCCTGTTTAACCCGGGGATGAGCTTTGAAGCCCCGTAACCGCTCCATCACCAAGGCCGCCTACTTCCACCTCTGTAACATCGCCCGTCTCCGCCCCCTGCCTCAGCTCATCTGCTGCTGAAACCCTCATCTGTGCCTTTGTTACCTCCAGACTGGACTATTCCAACCCTCTCCTGCCCGGCCTCCCATCTTCCACCCTCCGTAAACTTGAGCTCATCCAAAACTCTGCTGCCCCCCCGTATCCTAACTCGCACCGAGTCCCGTTCACCCATCACCCCCTGTGCTCACTGACCTACATTGGCTCCCAGTCCGGGAACACCTCGATTTTAAAATCCCTCCATGGCCCTCGCCCCCCCCTCCCTATCTCTGTAACCTCCTCCAGCCCCTACAACCCTCCGAGATCTCTGCGCTCCTCCAATTCTGGCCTCTTGTCCATCCCCCGATTTCCATCGCTCCACCATTGGCGGCCATGCCTTCAGCCGCCCGGGCCCTAAGCTCTGGAATTCCCTCCCTAAACCTCTCCGCCTCTCTCTCCTCCTTTAAGACGCTCCTTAAAACCTACCTCTTTGACCAAGCTTTTGGTCACCTGTCCTAATATCTCCTTATGTGGCTCGGTGTCAAATTTTGTCTGATTTACGTTCCTGTGAAGCACCTTGGGACGTTTTACTACGTTAAAGGCGCTATATAAATGCAGGTTGGTGTTGTGTACGATTTTATGGACTGCCCTCCTGTACCTTGCCCGTCTCTACCCACCTGAACCCTGAACCCACGGGCTATTTGACTGCTGTAGCCGATCCTCCCTTCACTCGGTGTCCACAAATTTGGCCAACAGGAGACGCTAAAGAGCCACGAGAGGCAGGAAGCCTGGCTGATTTTAGTCTTTCTTAACCAGGCTCTAACTGGCGAAGAGGGGCAGTACTGAGGGAGCGCTGCACTGTCGGAGGGTCAGTACTGAGGGAGCGCTGCACTGTCGGAGGGTCAGTACTGAGGGAGCGCTGCACTGTCGGAGGGTCAGTACTGAGGGAGCGCTGCACTGTTGGAGGGACAGTGCTGAGGGAGCGCTGCACTGTCGGAGGGTCAGTACTGAGGGAGTCCTGCACTGTCGGAGGGTCAGTACTGAGGGAGTGCTGCACTGTCGGAGGGTCAGTACTGAGGGAGCGCTGCACTGTCGGAGGGTCAGTACTGAGGGAGCGCTGCACTGTCGGAGGGTCAGTACTGAGGGAGCGCTGCACTGTCGGAGGGTCAGTACTGAGGGAACGCTGCACTGTCGGAGGGTCAGTACTGAGGGAGCGCTGCACTGTTGGAGGGTCAGTACTGAGGGAGCGCTGCACTGTCGGAGGGTCAGTACTGAGGGAGTGCGGCACTGTCGGAGGTGCCGTCTTTCAGATGAGACATTAAACCGAGGGCCCCGTCTGCACCTCTCAGGTGGACGTAAAAAATCCCATGGCCTCTAGTGGAAGAAGAGCAGGGGGGAGTTCTCCCCGGTGTCCTGGGGCCGATATTTATCCCTCAACCAACATCACTAAAAAACAGATGATCTGGGTCATTTATCACATCGCTGTATGTGGGATCTTGCTGTGCGCAAATTGGCTGCTGCGTTTCCCACATTACAACAGTGACTACACACCAAAAAAGTACCTTATTGGCTGTAAAGCGCTTTGGGACGTCCTGAGATGGTGAAAGGCGCGATAGAAATGCAGGTTCTGTCTTTCATCTCAGCGTTAACACTTTCTCACTCTCTCAACCATCCCATGAAACTGTACAGTAGGACAAGAGATGGTTCCTCTCCCTCCCAAACCGCTCACCCTGGACGCCATAGTGATAGGCTGACAGGGCACATTCCAAGATTGGTTCCAGAGGAGACAATCCCTCTCCAGTTTCTCTCCTTTCAGGCTGAGTGACGGTGAACAACCGGACACTGCAAGATATGTTCAGCCATTTCCTGCTCTCCCATCCCCAGAGTAAAGCTCCCTCGACACTGTCCCGTCAAACACTCCCAGGGCAGGTACAGGGTTAGATACAGAGTAAAGCTCCCTCTACACTGTCCCATCAAACACTCTCAGGGCAGGTACAGGGTTAGATACAGAGTAAAGCTCCCTCTACACTGTCCCATCAAACACTCCCAGGGCAGGTACAGGGTTAGATACAGAGTAAAGCTCCCTCTACACTGTCCCATCAAACACTCCCAGGGCAGGTACAGGGTTAGATACAGAGTAAAGCTCCCTCTACACTGTCCCATCAAACACTCCCAGGGCAGGTACAGGGTTAGATACAGAGTAAAGCTCCCTCTACACTGTCCCATCAAACACTCCCAGGGCAGGTACAGGGTTAGATACAGAGTAAAGCTCCCTCTACACTGTCCCATCAAACACTCCCAGGGCAGGTACAGGGTTAGATACAGAGTAAAGCTCCCTCTACACTGTCCCATCAAACACTCCCAGGGCAGGTACAGCACGGTTCAGATAACTGTGTGTAAAGCAGAGAGTCTCATTTTTATCTCTCTCTTTCTCCCTCTCTCCATCTCTCTCCCATTGGCGGGTTATATTTCATTACAAATTCTCCTCTGCGTCTGCCTGAGAGGGACCTGATGGTGGCCGTGATTGTCTCTCTGTCGAGGAACGAAAGAACTTGCATTTCTACGGCGTCTTTCATGACCTCAGGACGTCCCAAAACACTTTACAGCCAATGAAGTACTTTTGAAGTGTAGTCACTGTTGTGATGCAGGAAACGCAGCAGCCAATTTGCGCACAGCAAGATCCCACAAACAGCAATGACCAAATCATCTGTTTTTTAGTGATGTTGGTCGAGGGATAAATATCGGCCCCAGGACACCGGGGTGAACTCCCCCCTGCTCTTCTTCCAATAGTGGCCGTGGGATCTTTTACGTCCACCTGAGAGGGGCAGACGGGGCCCTCGGTTTAACGTCTCATCCGAAAGACGGCACCTCCGACAGTGCGGCACTCCCTCAGTACTGGCGCTGGGAGTGTCGGCCTGGATTATGGGGCTCAAGTCTCTGGAGTGGGGGCTCGAACCCACGACCTTCTGAATCAGAGGCGAGAGAGAGAGAGAGAGACCCACTGAGTCACGGCAAAGGCTCGAGGATATCTCCCACGTCTCGCCAGCAATCTCTCCCTCTCTCTCTCGTTCTTTCTCTCTCTCTTTTTTTCTCTCTCCCATTCCCTGTCTCTCCCCATCTCTCTCTCTCTCACAAATGTTCTTGCCTCACTCTTTCTATTGCTGGGGTTGAATTATCTTTACACACTGCCCCTCTCAACTTCCCCAACGTCGAGAGTGGGCTATTCGACTGCGTGTGGGTCTGTCTCAGTGAGTCACTCGAACACTAATTGAGGTGTTTGAGATGATTAAAGGATTTGATGGGGTCGATAGAGAGAAACTATTTCCTCTGGTGGGGGAGTCCAGAACAAGGGGGCAGAACCTTAAAATTAGAGCCAGGCCGTTCAGGGGTGATGTCAGGAAGCGCTTCCTCACACAAAGGGGAGTGGGAATCTGGAACTCTCTCCCCCAAAAAAACTGTTGAGACTGGGGGTCAATTGGAAAATGTCAAAACTGAGATTGATAGATTTTTTCTGGGTATTAAGGGTTGCAGAACCAAGGCGGGGAGATGGGGTTAAGATACAGATCAGCCATGATCTAATTGTCTCAGTTCCTATGTCTTTGTGTTTCTTCTATGTTCCTATAATCCTGTGTTTAATATTCCCTGTTCTTGTGCTGTCTCCCCGTCCCCCTCATTTCTAGATGTGCATATTCATTCATTTTCAATGAATTCTTTTAATATATTGAGTCTCACGACCAGGCACGCAGAGAGAGAGAGGGACAGAGAGAGAGAGAGAGAGGGGGACAGAGAGAGAGAGAGAGGGACAGAGAGAGAGAGAGGGACAGAGAGAGAGAGAGAGAGGGGGACAGAGAGAGAGAGAGAGAGAGAGAGGGAGGGAGAGAGAGAGAGAGAGAGGGAGGGAGAGAGAGAGGGGGACAGAGAGAGAGAGAGAGAGGGAGGGACAGAGAGAGAGAGGGGGGGGGACTGAGAGAGAGCAAGAGAAAAAGAGCGAAAGAGAGAAAGACAGAGAGAGAGGGACAGAGAGAGAGAGAGGGACAGAGAGAGAGAGAGAGGGACAGAGAGAGAGAGAGAGGGGGACAGAGAGAGCGAGAGGGACAGAGCGAAAGAGAGAGACAGAGAGAGGTACAGAGAGAGAGACAGAGAGAGACAGAGAGAGACAGAGAGAGAAAGGGACAGAGAGAGAGAGAGACAGAGCGAGAGAGAGACAGAGCGAGAGAGGGACAGAGAGAGAGAGAGGGACAGAGAGAGAGAGGGACAGAGAGAGAGGGACAGAGAGAGAGAGAGGGACAGAGAGAGAGGGACAGAGAGAGAGAGGGAGGGACAGAGAGAGAGAGGGACAGAGAGAGAGGGAGGGACAGAGAGAGAGAGAGACTGCGCTATTTTCAGTGTGCTTGTTAATCACATGGTACTAATGAGGGATTAAGGACAGATCTTATTTGAGATCTCACTGTTCACACACTGGGAGAATCACACTGATGGCCGATTCCACACATCACACCAGCAGTGAATCTACATCGGCCTCCTGCAGAGACTGATCCATAACTGTCGCAATCTGCATCACATTCCCTTCACAATCCCAGTCGCAGCAACTGGGAGCGAGGCCGTGTCACTGGCTTCGCGACTCACTGAGACTCATGATGTGGAGATGCCGGTGATGGACTGGGGTTGACAATTGTAAACAATTTTACAACACCAAGTTATAGTCCAGCAATTTTATTTTAAATTCACAAGCTTTCGGAGGCTTCCTCCTTCCTCAGGTGAACGAAATGAAATCGCATTTATATTTCACAGAACAATACTTGGTGATTACAGACAGTTTTTTCAACTGCCCGTTGCCAAGGCAATCAATGTGCAGACAGACAGGTGTTACCTGCAAGGTCTCAGAATATACAAATCACCAAAAAAAACAACAAACAAAAAAAAACAGAGATAGAGAGGTAGAAACATAGAAAAGACAGCAACTGACCCGTTATATTAAAAACAGATAACATTTGTCTTGCCAATGTACCATGCTGACCATGCAGACGCTGCGACAACGGATGAACGGACACCGCGCAACAATCGCCAGACAGGAGGGTTCCCTCCCAGTCGGGGAACACTTCAGCAGTCATGGACATTCAGCCACCGACCTTCGGGTAAGCGTACTCCAAGGCGGCCTTCGAGACACACGACAACGCAAAATCGTCGAGCAGAAATTGATTGCCAAGTTCCGCACCCATGAGGACGGCCTCAACCGGGATCTTGGGTTCATGTCACGCTACACGTTACCCCACCAGCGAACAAATGTTATCTGTTTTTAATATAACGGGTCAGTTGCTGTCTTTTCTATGTTTCTACCTCTCTATCTCTGTTTTTTTTTGTTTGTTGTTTTTTTTGGTGATTTGTATATTCTGAGACCTTGCAGGTAACACCTGTCTGTCTGCACATTGATTGCCTTGGCAACGGGCAGTTGAAAAAACTGTCTGTAATCACCAAGCATTGTTCTGTGAATTATAAATGCGATTTCATTTCGAGGTTTTCATTTCGTTCACCTGAGGAAGGAGGAAGCCTCCGAAAGCTTGTGAATTTAAAATAAAATTGCTGGACTATAACTTGGTGTTGTAAAATTGTTTACCACTGAGACTCAGGCCTCTTTTTCATTCAGTTTCTTTTTTTAAATCCCCCCTTTTCAGTTTTTCGCCCTCTCCTCACCTCTCCCTCACTCACCTCTCCCTCACTCTCCTCTCTCTCGCTCACCTCTCCTCTCCCACGTTCTCCTCTCCTCTCCTTCTCCCTCACACTCCTCTCCTTCTCCCTCGCTCACCTCTCCTGTCCCTCGCTCTCCTCTCCTCTCCTTTTCCCTCACTCACCTCTCCTCTCCCTCCCTCGCTCACCTCTCCTCTCCTTCTCTCTCACTCACCTCTCCTCTCCCTCACTCACCTCTCCTCTCCCTCGCTCACCTCTCCTCTCCCTCGCTCACCTCTCCTCTCTTCTCCCTCACTCACCTCTCCTCTCCTTCTCCCTCTCCCTCACTCACCTCTCCTCTCCCTCTCTCCCTCCTCTCTTCTCGCTCTCTCCTCCCTCTCTTCTCTCTCTCTCTCTCCCCTCCTTCTCTCCTCCTTTAAGACTCTCCTTAAAACCTCCCTCTTTGACCAAGCTTTTGGTCACCTGTCCTAATATATCCTTATGTGGCTTGGTGTCGAATTTTGTTTGAATAATCGCTCCTGTGAGGCGCTCTGGGGATGTTAAAGGCGCTATATAAATGCAGATTGGTGTTAGAAGAACCTGTGATGTTTCCATGTTTCTCTCAAGTATTCTGAAGCATGTTCTTTCGAAAGAAGGAGTGGTCCAATGAATCAAATGGTGGAGATTTCGGGCAAGAGTTTTTGAGGAAAGTCCCTGCCCCCTACTTAGTGGGTTCCCAACTCTCCAGGATTGGCCCTGGAGTCTCCAGGAATTGAAAATTAATCTCCAGGTCACAGCAGCGAGCAAATCCCAGGGTGGGAGGGGTGGGGGGAAGTCATAGAGGGGACGTTAAATAAATGTTTTCTTGCTTTCCATCTTCTTTGGACACTTTGGTCGATTTGGTATAAAAATATCGGACATGTGGGTAAAAGGTCGGGTTGACTGACAGTCGTCCAATCAGGTAATGAAGTCCATTCGCTTTCCGATTGGCCGTGGGGAAGGCGGGGCTCCGCGAGGATGGGCGTGTCGGGCGGCCAATGGAGGGAGAACGTTGGGGGGGGCGGGGCCGGTTGGTGACGAGAGGTCATGTGATGAAACCTCCAGGACTAAGTCCAACCAGAGTTGGCAAGCTGAGCATTCCCGGCCTGCAGTAGTGAGAGCGGGTTACTCATTGCGGATCGGAACTGGGAGACCTTCCTGGTCCATGTGTCTCAGTAACATTCGCGCCAGACAAGTGCCAGGCAATGACCATCTCCAACAAGAGAGTCTAACCACCTCCCCTTGACATTCAACGGCATTACCATCGCCGAATCCCCCACCATCAACATCCTGGGGGTCACCATTGACCAGAAACTTAACTGGACCAGCCACATAAATACTGTGGCTACGAGGGCAGGTCAGAGGCTGGGTATTCTGCAGCGAGTGACTCATCTCCTGACTCCCCAAAGCCTTTCCACCATCTACAAGGCACAAGTCAGGAGTGTGATGGAATACTCCCCACTTGCCTGGATGAGTGCAGCTCCAACAACACTCAAGAAGCTCGACACCATCCAGGATAAAGCAGCCCACTTGATTGGCACCCCATCCACCACCCTAAACATTCACTCCCTTCACCACCGGCGCACAGTGGCTGCAGTGTGTACCATCCACAGGATGCACTGCAGCAACTCGCCAAGGCTTCTTCCACAGCACCTCCCAAACCCGCAACCTCTACCACCTAGAAGGACAAGGGCAGCAGGCACATGGGAACAACACCACCTGCACGTTCCCCTCCAAGTCACACATCATCCCGACTTGGAAATATATCGCCGTTCCTTCATCGTCGCTGGGTCAAAATCCTGGAACTCCCTTCCCAACAGCACTGTGGGAGAACCTTCACCACACGGACTGCAGCGGTTCAAGAAGGCAGCTCACCACCACCTTCTCGAGGGCAATTAGGGATGGGCAATAAATGCCGGCCTCGCCAGCGACGCCCACATCCCATGAACGAATGAAAAAAAAAGGACCAGTGAGCCGAGGGACAAGTGGGGAGAGGGGTTAAACCAGTTGTTTTAATTCAGAGACCTCATCGATTAAATCCCTGACAGCATTTCAATTAAGCTTGCATCAAATGCACTTCCTTCAATCTGATTATTGCCACAAAAATTGAACAACCTGCTTTGTTTACCAATCGAAAGTTCATTTGGATCATTACTGTCTGCCTCAGGACGTTAGCTAAGTTCAGTTTGGCTGTTTGCTTTACGAAGTCGCACTGGATTAACTTATGCAGCAGATCGAACAACCCTTCTCTCTCTAGACTGGTGTCGGCATGGCTCAGTGGGTCTCTCTCTCTCGCCTCTGAGTCAGAAGGTCGTGGGTTCGAGCCCCCACTCCAGAGACTTCAGCACAAAATCCAGGCCGACTCTCCCAGTGCCAGTACTGAGGGAGCGCCACACTGTCGGAGGTGCCGTCTTTCAGATGAGACATTAAACCGAGGGCCCCGTCTGCCCCTCTCAGGTGGACGTAAAAGATCCCACGGCCACGATTGGAAGAAGAGCAGGGGGTAGTTCTCCCCGGTGTCTTGGGCCAATATTTATCCCTCAACCAACATCACTAAAAATCAGATGATCTGGTCATTATCACATTGCTGTTTGCGGGATCTTGCTGTGCGCAAAATTGGCTGCTGCGTTTCCTACATTACAACAGTGACTACACTTCAAAAAGTACTTCATTGGCTGTAAAGCGCTTTGGGACGTCCTGAGGTGGTGAAAGGCGCAACAGAAAGGCAAGTTCTTTCTTTCGTTCGCTCCACCTCAAACATTCTTGTCTCTCCCTGTCTCATGGCTCCCACCGTGGTCAGAGAGCTTTCCGCTCGTTCTACTCCAGGGCTCCAAATCCCCCATCCTCGACGCTCCTCCGTCTCTGTGCATCGTATCTAAGTCACTGTTTTCGTCCACCTCCAGCCTAAAGCCCAAACTTTGTGCCAAACTTAACTGGACCAGCCATATAAATACTGTGGCTACAAGAGCAGGTCAGAGGCTGGGTATTCTGCGGCGAGTGACTCACCTCCTGACTCCCCAAAGCCTTTCCACCATCTGCAAGGCGCAAGTGAGGAGTGTGATGGAATACTCTCCACTTGCCTGGATGAGTGCAGCTCCAACAACACTCAAGAAGCTCGACAACATCCAGGGCAAAGCAGCCCACTTGATTGGCACCCCATCCACCACCCTAAACATTCACTCCCTTCACCACCGGCGCACAGTGGCTGCAGTGTGGACCATCCACAGGATGCACTGCAGCAACTCGCCAAGGCTTCTTCGACAGCACCTCCCAAACCCGCGACCTCTACCACCTAGAAGGACAAGGGCAGCAGGTACATGGGAACAACACCACCTGCACGTTCCCCTCCGAGTCACACACCATCCCGACTTGGAAATATATCGGCCGTTCCTTCATCGTCGCTGGGTCAAAATCCTGGAACTCCCTTCCTAACAGCACTGTGGGAGAACCTTCACCACACGGACTGCAGCGGTTCAAGAAGGAGGCTCACCACCACCTTCTCAAGGGGCAATTAGGGATGGGCAATAAATGCCGGCCTCGCCAGCGACGCCCACATCCCGTGAACGAATAAAAAAAAAATTAATCACTACTACCTTGGTGGATGCTGCAGTATAGGCCCTAGGCCTTGTAATGAACCAAATATGACATTAGATCTTCACTTTGTTCCAAACTCCGGACACATTTATATACAGACTACAGTGTGTCTAATACCAACCTGCATTTATATAGCGCCCTTAACGTAGTAAAATGTCCCCCAAGGCGCTTCACAGGAGCGAAAATTAGACAAAACATTGACACCGATATAAGGAGATATTAGGACAGGTGACCAAAAGCTCGGTCAAAGAGGTAGGTTTTATGGAGCGTCTTAAAGGAGGAGAGAGAGGCGGAGAGGTTTAGGGAGGGAATTCCAGAGCTTAGGGCCCAGGCAGCTGAAGGCACGGCCGCCAATGGTGGAGCGATGGAAATCGGGGATGCGCAAGAGGCCAGAATTGGAGGAGCGCAGAGATCTCGGAGGGTTGTAGGGCTGGAGGAGGTTACAGACATAGGGAGGGGGGGGCGAGGGCCATGGAGGGATTTGAAAACAAGGATGAGAATTTTAAAATCGAGGCGTTGCCGGACTGGGAGCCAATGTAGGTCAGCGAGCACAGGGGGTGATGGGTGAACGGGACTCGGTTTGAGTTAGGATACGGGGGCAGCAGAGTTTTGGATGAGCTCAAGTTTACAGAGGGTGGAAGATGGGAGGCCGGCCAGGAGAGTGTTGGAATAGAACAGTCTGGAGATAATACTCCACGTGATATCAAGAAACGGCTGAGTGCACTGGATACAGCAAAGGCTACGGGACCCGACAACATCCCGGCTGTAGTGCTGAAGACTTGTGCTCCAGAACTAGCTGCGCCTCTCGCCAAGCTGTTCCAGTACAGCTACAACACTGGCATCTATCCGACAATGTGGAAAATTGCCCAGGTATGTCCTGTCCACAAAAAGCAGGACAAATCCAATCCGGCCAATTACCGCCCCATCAGTCTACTCTCAATCATCAGCAAAGTGATGGAAGGTGTCGTCGACAGTGCTATCAAGTGGCACTTACTCACCAATAACCTGCTCACCGATGCTCAGTTTGGGTTCCGCCAGAACCACTCGGCTCCAGACCTCATTACAGCCTTGGTCCAAACATGGACAAAAGAGCTGAGTTCCAGAGGTGAGGTGAGAGTGACTGCCCTTGACATCAAGGCAGCATTTGACCAAGTGTGGCACCAAGGAGCCCCAGTAAAATTGAAGTCAATGGGAATCAGGGAGAAAACTCTCCAGTGGTTGGAGTCATACCTAGCACAAAGGAAGATGGTAGTGGTTGTTGGAGGCCAATCATCTCGGCCCCAGGACATCGGTGCAGGAGTTCCTCAGGGCAGTGTCCTCGGCCCAACCATCTTCAGCTGCTTCATCAATGACCTTCCCTCCATCATAAGTTCAGAAATGGGGATGTTCGCTGATGATTGCACAGTGTTCAGTTCCATTCGCAACCCCTCAAATAATGAAGCAGTCCGAGCCCGCATGCAGCAAGACCTGGACAACATCCAGGCTTGGGCTCATAAGTGGCAAGTAACATTCGCGCCAGATAAGTGCCAGGCAATGACCATCTCCAACAAGAGAGAGTCTAACCATCTCCCCTTGAAATTCAATGGCATTACCATCGCCGAATCCCCCACCGTCAACATCCTGGGGGTCACCATTGACCAGAAACTTAACTGGACCAGCCATATAAATACTGTGGCTACAAGAGCAGGTCAGAGGCTGGGTATTCTGCGGCGAGTGACTCACCTCCTGACTCCCCAAAGCCTTTCCACCATCTACAAGGCACAAGTCAGGAGTGTGATGGAATACTCTCCACTTGCCTGGACGAGTGCAGCTCCAATACTCAAGAAGCTCGATACCATCCAGGACAAAGCAGCCTGCTTGATTGGCACCCCATCCACCACCCTAAACATTCACTCCCTTCACCACCAGCGCACCGTGGCTGCAGTGTGTACCATCCACAGGATGCACTGCAGCAACTCGCCAAGGCTTCTTCGACAGCACCTCCCAAACCCGCGACCTCTACCACCTAGAAGGACAAGGGCAGCAGGCGCATGGGAACAACACCACCTGCACGTTCCCCTCCAAGTCGCACACCATCCTGACTTGGAAATATATCGGCTGTTCCTTCATCGTCGCTGGGTCAAAATCCTGGAACTCCCTTCCTAACAGCACTGTGGGAGAACCGTCACCACACGGACTGCAGCGGTTCAAGAAGGCGGCTCACCACCACCTTCTCAAGGGGCAATTAGGGATGGGCAATAAATGCCGGCCTCGCCAGCGACGCCCACATCCCATGAACGAATAAAAAAAATAACGAAAGCATGGATGAGGGTTTCAGCAGCGGATGAGCTGAGGCAGGGGGCGGAGACGGGCGATGTTACAGAGGTGGAAGTAGGCGGTCTTGGTGATGGAGCGGATGTGGGGTCAGAAGCTCATCTCAGGGTCAAATAGGACGCCGAGATTGCATAATGAACAGGACACGAGTGCGGTACCCTCTCTTGTCTATAAACCTTTCCAGATTTTGACTTTTAGGGGCCCAACTTGCCCCCTCTCCTCCGCACAGCCCAACTCCTCAGCCCCTCGCACCGTGGGGGGGAGGGTCCCTCGATCAGAGACGTCGATCCCCGCCCAATGTCTCAGAGCTTTCCTGGTCTGCAACCGAGCCACCCAGAGTGAACGAACCTCAGCCCAAGGGGTTTCAGTGATATTGGCCTCAGTGCCGTGGGCGGGTGGGCAAGAGAAGAAATAAGTGAGGGTTCTCACTGTCTGCGGCTTATCTCCACGCCGAGGTACAAGTAGCATGGTTGCCCTCCATCACCCTGGCTCATTTGAGGAGTTGGAGGGGGGAGGTGGGGGAGGGAGAGGGGTAGGTAGCCGGCATGGACACGATGGACCGAATGGCCCCCTTCCGTGCTGTATCTTTCCTATGGTTCCATGGTCCCAGGTGGCAGAGGGGGAGGCGAGGAGGGAGGTGGGGAGTGGAGGAAGGTGAGAGGGTGGAGAGGAGGAGGAGGATCAGTGGGAGGGGAGGAGGAGGAGAGGGGTAGGTGGGGGACGGGAGGCGGGAGGGGAGGGGGAATATAAGAACATAAGAAATAGGAGCAGGAGTAGGCCATTTGGCCCCTCGAACCTGCTCCGCCATTCAATCAGATCATGGCTGATCTTCAACCTCAACTCCACTTTCCCGCCCGATCCTCATATCCCTTGATTCCCTTAGAGTCCAAAAATCTATCCATCTCAGCCTTGAATATACTCAATGACTGAGCATCCATCTCTGGGGTAGAGAATTCCAAAGATACACAACTCTCTGAGTGAAGAAATTCCTCCTCATCTCAGTCTTGAATGGCCGATCCCTTATCCTGAGACTATGCCCCCTAGTTCTAGACTCTCCAGCCAGGGGGAAACAACCTCTCAGCATCTACCCTGTCAAGCCCCCTCAGAGTCTTAGATGTTTCAATGAGATCACCTCTCATTCTTCTAAACTCCAGAGAGTATGGGCCCATTCTACTCAATCTCTCCTCATAGGACAACCCTCTCATCCCAGGAATCAATCTAGTGAACCTTCGTTGCACCGCCTCTAAGGCAAGTATATCCTTCCTTAGATAAGGAGACCAAAACTGTACACAGTACTCCAGGTGAGGTCTCACCAAAGCCCTGTATAATTGCAGCAAGACTTCCTTACTCTTGTACTCCAACCCCCTTGCAATAAAGGCCAACATACCATTTGCCTTCCTAATTGCCTGCATGCTAACTTTTTGTGTTTCTTGTACGAGGTCACCCAAGTCTCTGAACATCAACAATTAATAGTTTCTCATCATTTAAAAAATATTCTGTTTTTCTATTCTTCCTACCAAAGTGAATAACCTCACATTTCCCCACATTATACTCCATCTGCCACCTTCTTGCCCACTCACTTAACCTGTCTATGTTCCTTTGCAGACTCTTTGTGTCTTCCTCACAGCTTACTTTCCCACCTAGCTTTGTATCGTCAGCAAACTTGGATACATTACACTCGGTCCCTTCATTAATATAGATTGTAAATAGCCGAGGCCCAAGCACCAATCCTTGCGGCACCCCACTAGTTACAGCCTGCCAACCTGAGAATCGCCCGTTTATCCCTACTCTCTGTTTTCTGTCCTTTAACCAATCCTCTGTCGATGCTAATATATTACCCCCAATCCCATGAGCCCTTACTTTGTGCAACAACCTTTGATGTGGCACCTTATCGAATGCCTTTTGAAAATCCAAATATACTACATCCACTGGTTCCCCTTTATCTACCCTGCTCGTTACATCCTCAAAAAACTCTAATAAATTTATCAAACACGATTTCCCTTTCATAAAACCATGTTGACTCTGTCTAATCATATTATGATTTTCTAAGTGCCCTGTTACCACTTCCTTAATAATGGATTCCAGCATTTTCCCAATGACCGGTGTCAGGTTATCTGGTCTGTAGTTCCCTGTTTTCTCTCTCCCTCCCTTCTTGAATAGCGGGGCTTACATTTGCTACCTTCCATTCCACTGGTACCAGTCCAGAATCTAGAGAATTTTGGAAAATCATAACCAATGCATCCACTATCTCTGCAGCCACCTCTTTTAGAACCCTCGGATGTAGGCCATCAGGTCCAGGGGATTTGCCGGCTTTTAGTCCCATTACTTTTTCTCTAGTGATATTGTTTGGAGTTCCTCACTTTCATTTACCCCTTGGTTCCCCACTATTTCTGGTATGCTTTTTGTGTCTTCTACTGTGAAGACAGATACAAAATATTTGTTTAACGCATCTGCCATTTCCTGATTCCCCATTATAATTTCTCCTGTCTCAGCCTCTAAGGGACCAACGTTTACTTTTGCTATTCTCTTCCTTTTTACATACTTGTCGAAGCTCTTGCAATCCGTTTTTATATTTCTTGCTAGTTTACTTTCATATTCTATTTTCTCCCTTATCATCAATTTTTTGGTTGTCCTTTGGTTTCTAAAACTCTCCCAATCCCCAGACTTATTACTCTTCTTGGCAACATTATAGATCTCTTCTGTCAATCCAATACTCTCCTTAACTTCTTCAGTTATCCACGTGTAGATCACTCTTCCTGTGGAGTTTTTATTTCTTAATGGAATGTATATTTGTTGAGAATATTGAAATATTTCTTTAAATGTTTGTCATTGCTTTTCAACTGTCACATCCTTTAATTTAATTTCCCAATCTACCATTAACAATTTGCCCCTTGTACCTTTGTAATTAGCTTTATTTAAGTTTAAGATTCTGGTTTCTGACTTAAGTACGTTAATTTCAGGGGAGAGGGAGGAGGAGAAAGATAAGGAGAGGGAGGAGGAGGGGAGGATGAGGAGGGGAGGGGAGGAGGGAAGGATGAGGGGGAGGGTGAGGGGGATGAGGAGGAGGGGAGAGGGAGGAGGGGAGAGGGAGGCGGAGGAGAGGGAGGAAGGGAGAGGGAGGAGGAGGAGAGGGAGGAGGGGAGAAGGAGGAGTGGAGAGAGGAGGAGGAGAGAGGGAGGAGGGGAGAGGGAGGGGGAAGAGCGGGAGGAAGGGAGAGGGGAGGGGAGAGGGAGGACGGGAGAGGGAGGAGGGGGAGAGGGAGGCGGAGGAGAGGGAGGAAGGGAGAGGGAGGAGGAGGAGAGGGAGGAGGGGAGAAGGAGGAGTGGAGAGAGGAGGAGGAGAGAGGGAGGAGGGGAGAGGGAGGGGGAAGAGCGGGAGGAAGGGAGAGGGGAGGGGAGAGGGAGGACGGGAGAGAGAGGAGGGGGAGAGGGAGGAGAGGAGAGGGAGTAGGGGAGAGGGGGAGGAGGAGAGAAGGAGGACGGGAGAGGGAGGATGAGGAGAGGGAGGAGAGGATGGAGGAGGGGGAGTGGGAGGAGGGGAGAGGGAGAGGGAGGAGAGGAGGAGAGGAGAGAGAGAGGAGGGGAAAGGGAGGAGGGGAGAGGGAGGAGGGGAGAGGGAGGAGAGGAGGGAGGAGGAGGAGCGGGAGGAGGGGAGAGGGAGAGGGAGGAGAGGAGGAGTGGGGAGAGAGAGGAGGGGAGAGGGAGGAGAGGAGGAGAGGGGAGAGGGAGGAGGGGAGAGAGAGGAGGGGAGAGGGAGGAGGGGAGAGGGAGGATAAGGAGGGGGAGGGGGATATTTGGGATGTCGTGAAGTCTGGAGATGTCAGCGAATCAATTAAGACGATGTAAAGTGGAAGGGTTTCATCCTATCACGTGCCCTGTTCCGGAATAATTCTCCAATTGTCCAAATGACTGCTTTTCTTAATCAATTTCTACCCCTGGAGCTTTGTTCACTTTTAATACAATTGTCCAAAGTCTCTAACCATCTAAATGAATTCCTAATCGAAGTGTCTGGGGAGATGGTATTTTAAACCATCGCAGTCAGAGAGACACAGAGATAATGAGAGACGCAGATACTCATTCGAGTGTAGAAGATTAAGGGGTGATCTAATCGAGGTGTTTAAGATGATTAAAGGATTTGCTAGGGTCGATAGAGAGAAACTATTTCCTCTGGTGGGGGGGAGTCCAGAACAAGGGGGCAGAACCTTAAAATTAGAGCCAGGCCGTTCAGGAAAACAGGAAGGGGGGTGGAAATAAGGGAGTCTCTCCCCACGAAAGGCAGTGAATGCTAGGGGGGTAATTGGAGCTTTCAAGACTGAGATGGAAATATTTTTGTTGGGTTAAGGGTATCAGGAGATACGGAGCAAAGGAGTTGGGATACAGATCAAAATGAACAGGTTTGAGGTGTAAAATGGCCAGCTCATGGGATCAGTTTGGGATTAACACAGGGCTATGGGGGAGAGAGTGGGGCAGTGGGATTAGTTTGGGAATTGATACAGGGCTATGGGGGAGAGAGTGGGGCAGTGGGATTAGTTTGGGATTGATACAGGGCTATGGGGAGAGAGTGGGGCAGTGGGATTAGTTTGGGATTAACACAGGGCTATGGGGAGAGAGTGGGGCAGTGGGATTAGTTTGGGATTGATACAGGGCTATGGGGAGAGAGTGGGGTAGTGGGATTAGTTTGGGATTGATACAGGGCTATGGGGAGAGAGTGGGGCAGTGGGATTAGTTTGGGGATTGATACAGGGCTATGGGGAGAGAGTGGGGCAGTGGGATTGGTTTTGGATTGATACAGGGCTATGGGGAGAGAGTGGGGCAGTGGGGTTAGTTTGGGATTGATACAGGGCTATGGGGAGAGAGTGGGGCAGTGGGATTAGTTTGGGATTGATACAGGGCTATGGGGAGAGAGTGGGGCAGTGGGATTAGTTTTGGATTGATACAAGGCTATGGGGAGAGAGCGGGGCAGTGCGATTAGTTTGGGATTGATACAGGGCTATGGGGAGAGAACGGGGCAGTGGGATTAGTTTGGGATTGATACAGGGCTATGGGGAGAGAGTGGGGCAGTGGGATTAGTTTGGGATTGATACAGGGCTATGGGGAGAGAGTGGGGCAGTGGGATTAGTTTGGGATTGATACAGGGCTATGGGGAGAGAGTGGGGCAGTGGGATTAGTTTTGGATTGATACAAGGCTATGGGGAGAGAGCGGGGCAGTGCGATTAGTTTGGGATTGATACAGGGCTATGGGGAGAGAGTGGGGCAGTGGGATTAGTTTGGGGATTGATACAGGGCTATGGGGAGAGAGTGGGGCAGTGGGATTAGTTTGGGATTGATACAGGACTATGGGGAGAGAGCGGGGCAGTGGGATTAGTTTGGGATTGATACAGGGCTATGGGGAGAGAGTGGGGCAGTGGGATTAGTTTGGGGATTGATACAGGGCTATGGGGAGAGAGTGGGGCAGTGGGATTAGTTTGGGATTGATACAGGGCTATGGGGAGAGAGCGGGGCAGTGGGATTAGTTTGGGGATTGATACAGGGCTATGGGGAGAGAGTGGGGCAGTGGGATTAGTTTGGGATTGTTACAGGGCTATGGGGAGAGAGTGGGGCAGTGGGATTAGTTTGGGATTGATACAGGGCTATGGGGAGAGAGCGGGGCAGTGGGATTAGTTTGGGGATTGATACAGGGCTATGGGGAGAGAGCGGGGCAGTGGGATTAGTTTGGGGATTGATACAGGGCTATGGGGAGAGAGCGGGGCAGTGGGATTAGTTTGGGGATTGATACAGGGCTATGGGGAGAGAGCGGGGCAGTGGGATTAGTTTGGGATTGCCTTCGCAAAAAGCCAGCACCGTAACGACGGGCCGAATAGCCTCCCTCTGTGCTGTAACTTCAACAGTTCTATTTTACAGAAGGGAGGTAATATGGACTGTGGATCAGCAGTGGGAATCCTGGTCAGAATTTGCGCCCAGCGTTCCTTGTTTCCAGCCCCGAGCCCGTGAATACCTAACTCAGCACAGGCCCAAGGACTAAACTTGACCTGTTTTTGCAGTGTCTGCTCTAACATAATCACTTTAAACACTTTGAATTAGATAAAGAGAGGCCCTTCTGAGAAACGCTCGCTCTTCAACACAAGCTGAACCAACACAGTTGACATATTATTTGCTTAGCCAGATTAAGGTTAAGAAATCAGTCAAAAGGTTCCTGATTTCTGAATAATGTAAGTCAAAGCCGAATTTGGATTCAGCTGACAGCTCGTAGGCCCTGTATAAACGCAGGATTAGCTGACCCCTCGCCCCTTTGACCTTTGCCCTGCGCCATTAATCACCCAACAAAGGCCTCTGCGAATGTGTTCGTACCAAGGCCCCATTCAACAAGAGGGGGGAGTAAGTTGATGTATAATTGCACATGAATAGGCCATTGTACTGCCTCGAATTTCTCAATGCATTGTCCCACCGTCAACAAGGCCGTAAATCCTCGTGTTTAAGCCCCATTTTTGTCCGGGTTTTCACGAGCTGCGAGGCGTGATGTCGAAGGGCTTTCCGGCCAGCCGCACTCGCCCCCCCCAGGGGTTGCCAACTCTGCCTGGACCTCCAACTGGCCCTGCCCCCCCACACTCCCGCCAACATGTCCATCATGGCGTTGCCCCGCCTTCCCCACGGCCAATTGGAAAAGCGGAATGACTCTTCATTGCCCCATTGGGTGATTCTTGACGGCCTATCAGACTTTTTCCCCCCATCGCCAATACCTTTATAACCAACAGTCAAAAATGTTCAAGGGAAATGTTTTTATGACTTTTCCCCCAGGATTTGCTCGCAGCAGTGCCCTGAAGATTAGTTTTTAATTCCTGGAGACTCCAGGGACAATCCTGGAGGGTTGGCAGCCCCCTAACTCCATCCTGTCACCAGGGCCGCAGGAGATGAGGGCAGCCTCGAGACACCGGGGCTATCTCCACTGGAGCAGATCAGGCTAAGAGGAGATTGAGTCGAGTTTATTTAAATTACAAAGAGTTTTGATGCAGTGAATAGGGAAAGGCCATTTCCTCTGGTTGAAGAGTTGGTAATGAGAGGGATCGTGAGTTTAAAATGGTCACTGAGAGAGTGAGGAGAGAGGTTCAGAAAAGTTTCATCACTCAGAGTGGGCTAATTTGCCGCTGGGAGTGGTTGAAGCAGAGGGCATTGTATTTATTAATTGGAAAATGGAACAAGCATTTGAAGCAGAGGAAGATACAGGGCTACGGGGAGAGAGTGGGGCAGTGGGATTAGTTTGGGATTGATACAGGGCTATGGGGAGAGAGCGGGGCAGTGGGATTAGTTTGGGGATTGATACAGGGCTATGGGGAGAGAGTGGGACAGTGGGATTAGTTTGGGATTGATACAGGGCTATGGGGAGAGAGTGGGGCAGTGGGATTAGTTTGGGGATTGATACAGGGCTACGGGGAGAGAGTGGGGCAGTGGGATTAGTTTGGGGATTGATACAGGGCTATGGGGAGAGAGTGGGGCAGTGGGATTAGTTTGGGGATTGATACAGGGCTATGGGGAGAGAGTGGGACAGTGGGATTAGTTTGGGATTGATACAGGGCAATGGGGAGCGAGTGGGGCAGTGGGATTAATTTGGGATTGATACAGGGCTATGGGGAGAGAGTGGGGCAGTGGGATTAGTTTTGGATTGATACAGGGCTATGGGGAGAGAGTGGGGCAGTGGGATTAGTTTGGGATTGATACAGGACTATGGGGAGAGAGTGGGGCAGTGGGATTAGTTTGGGATTGATACAGGGCTATGGGGAGAGAGTGGGGCAGTGGGATTAGTTTGGGATTGATACAGGACTATGGGGAGAGAGTGGGGCAGTGGGATTAGTTTGGGATTGATACAGGGCAATGGGGAGAGAGTGGGGCAGTGGGATTGATTTGGGATTGATACAGGGCAATGGGGAGAGAGTGGGGCAGTGGGATTAGTTTGGGATTGATCCAGGGCTATGGGGAGAGAGCGGGGCAGTGGGATTAGTTTGGGATTGATACAGGGCTATGGGGAGAGAGTGGGGCAGTGGGATTAGTTTGGGATTGATACAGGGCTATGGGGAGAGAGTGGGGCAGTTGGATTAGTTTGGGATTGCTCTAGAAAGAGCCGGCACAGACACGATGGGCCGAATGGCCTCCTTCTGTGCTGGACACTGTTGTGGTGACTTTGAGGTGACTTAATAAGTCAAATTCGATTTTTATGACTTGACATTTCAAGAGTTTGACTGGTGTTTCGTGACAAATTAAGCCCCAAGTCATGACTCAAATTAGAGCCAGGACTTTAAGGAGTGAAGTCAGGGAACACATCGACACGCAAAGGGTGGTAGAAGTTTGGAACTCTCTTCCGCAAACGGCAGTTGATGCTAGCTCAATTGTTGGATTTAAAATCTGAGACTGATAGATTTTTGTTAACCGAAGGTATTGAGGGATATGGGGCTAAGGCGGGTTTATGGAGTTAGGTCACAGATCAAACATGATCTCATTGAATGGCGGAACAGGCTTGAAGGGCTGAATGGCCTCCTCCTGTTCCCATGACCCCACCCGGTTCTGCTCTATCCCTGTCCTATACTTGGCTACCTTTGGAAGGTACAGCAACAGAGAGATCTGGGGGAAAATGTGCACAAATCATTGAAGGTGGCAGGGCAGGTTGAGAAAGTGGTTAAAAAAGCATACGGGATCCTGGGCTTTATAAATAGAGGCACAGAGTACAAAAGTATAGAAGTCATGATGAACCTTTATAAAACACTGGTTCGGCCACAACTGGAGTATTGTGTCCAGTTCTGGGCACCGCACTTCAGGAAAGATGTGAAGGCCTTAGAGAGGGTGCAGAAGAGATTTACTAGAATGATTCCAGGGATGAGGGACTTTTGTTATGTTGATAGACTGGAGAAGCTGGGGTTGTTCTCCTTGGAACAGAGATCTCTCTGTTCCTGTGCCCCTTTTAGAATTGAGCCCTCTAGTTTGTATTGCCTCTCCTCGTTCTTCGAACCGAAATGTATCACTTCGCATTTTTCTGCGTTAAATTTCATCTGCCACGTGTCCGCCCATGCCACCAGTCTGTCTACATCCTCTTGAAGTCTATCACTATCCTCCTCACTGTTTACTACTCTTCCAAGTTTTGTGTCATCTGCAAATTTTGAAGTTGTGCCCTGTACACCCAAATCCAAGTCATTAATATATATCAAGAAAAGCAGTGGTCCCAGCATTGACCCCTGGGGAACACCACTGTACACCTCCCTCCAGTCCGAGAAACAACCGTTCACCACTACTCTCTGTTTCCTGTCCCATAGCCAATTCTGTATCCATGTTGCTACTGTCCCCTTTATCCCATGGGCCGCAATCCTGATGATAAGCCTATCATGCGGCACTTTATCAAATGCTTTTTGAAAGTCCATATCCACCACATCAACTGCATTGCCCTCATCTGCCCTCTCTGTTACCTCATCAAAAAACTCAATCAGTTTAGTTAAACACGATTTGCCTTTAACAAATCCGCGCTGGCTTTCCCTAATCAATCCACACTCGTCCTAGTGATTGTTAATTCTGTCCCAGATTATCGTTTCTAAAAGTTTCCCCACCACTGAGGTTAAACTGACTGGCCGATAGTTGCTGGGTTGATCCTTACACCCTTTTTTTGAACAAGGGTGTAACATTTGCAATTCTCCAGTCCTCTGGCATCACCCCTGTATCTAAGGATGTTTGGAAGATTATGGCCAGTACCTTCGCAATTTCCTCCCTGACTTCATTCAGCAACCTAGGATGCATCCCATCTGGACCGGGTGACTTATCTACTTTAAGTACAGCTAGCCTTTCTAGTATCTCTTCTTTATCAATTTTTAGCCCATCCATTATCTCAACTATATCTTCCTTTACTGAGACTCTGGCAGCATCTTCTTCCTTGGTAAAGACAGATGCAAAGTACTCATTTAGTACCTCGGCCCTGCCCTCTGCCTCCATGAGTAGATCTCCTTTATGGTCCCTAATCGGCCCCAACCCTCCTCTTACTACCCGTTTACTGTTTACATGCCCGGAGAAGACTTTTGGATTCCCTTTTATGTTGGCCGCCAGTCTATTCTCAAACTCTCTCTTTGCCCCTCTTATTTCCTTTTTCACTTCCCCTCTGAACTTTCTATATATTTTTTTCTTTATTTGTTCATGGGATGTGGGCATCGCTGGCGAGGCCGGCATTTATTGCCCATCCCTAATTGCCCCTTGAGAAGGTGGTGGTGAGCTGCCTTCTTGAACCGCTGCAGTCCGTGTGGTGAAGGTTCTCCCACAGTGCTGTTAGGAAGGGAGTTCCAGGATTTTGACCCAGCCACGATGAAGGAACGGCCGATATATTTCCAAGTCGGGATGGTGTGTGACTTGGAGGGGAACGTGCAGGTGGTGTTGTTCCCATGAGCCTGCTGCCCTTGTCCTTCTAGGTGGTAGAGGTCGTGGGTTTGGGAGGTGCTGTCGAAGAAGCCTTGACGAGTTGCTGCAGTGCATCCTGTGGATGGTACACACTGCAGCCACGGTGCACCGGTGGTGAAGGGAGTGAATGTTTAGGGTGGTGGATGGGGTGCCAATCAAGCGGGCTGCTTTGTCCTGGATGGTGTCGAGCTTCTTGAGTGTTGTTGGAGCTGCACTCATCCAGGCAAGTGGAGAGTATTCCATCACACTCCTGACTTGTGCCTTGTAGATGGTGGAAAGGCTTTGGGGAGTCAGGAGATGAGTCACTCGCCGCAGAATACCCAGCCTCTGACCTGCTCTTGTAGCCACAGTATTTATATGGCTGGTCCAGTTAGGGAAGAACCAGCCTGGTTCTCACTTGTGTAGTCAACCTGACATCTGTCATACGCCCCTTTTTTCCGTTTCATCTTACTCTCTATCTCTATGGCCATCCAGGGAGCTCTGGCTTTAGTTGCCGTCCGTTTCTGCCTCGTGGGAATATACCCAGACTGTACCTGAACCATCTCCTGAAAGGCCGCCCACTGTTCAATTACAGTTTTGCCTATCAGTCTTCGATTCCAATTTACCCGGGCCAGATCCGTTCTCAACCCACTGAAATTGGCCCTTCTCCAATTGAGTATTTTTACTTTAGAGAGGTGACCATTTTAGAATTATGTTGCGAACAAAAACAGCCCCGAACTAACCCCCTTAAAAATTTCCAGGCTAAGCCACAGCTTTCAAAGGATGGGAATAATAACAATAAAAAAAAGATCCAAGAAGGGAGATCAGAAGATTGTGGGTACAAGTCCCCGCTCGAGAAACTTGAGCCCATAATCCATTCCCGTGCCAGTACTGAGGGAGTGCTGCACTGTCGGAGGTGCCGTCTTTCAGATGAGACGTCAAACCGAGGCGCGGTCTGCCTCTCAGGCGGACGTAAAAGATCCCATGGCACGATAGGAAGAACAGGAGAGTTCTCCGCAGCGTCCAGGGCAAATATTTATCCCTCAAACCACAAGAACAGATTCTGCGCTCGTAATCTCATTGCTGTTTGTGGGATCTTGCTGTGCGCAAATTGGCTGCCGCGTTTCCTACATCACAAAAGTGACCACACTTCAAAAGTGCTTCATTGGCTGTAAAGGGCTTTGAGACGTCCTGAGGTCGTGAAAGGCGCGATATAAATGCAAGTTCACCCCTATCTTTAAAGCAAACCACTGGAGAATAAGAGAGAGAGGGTGATAATGTCTGTCATAAATCATGGGTTTCATCTCGCAAATCTCACACCTTTGAGCGACATGACCATTATCCATCCATCACTTCCAGACACGATGCAGGGCGCAACTCGGAGATTCCATCCTCAGAGGCGAAATTGTTGATTTTGTTGCTCAAAGAAATTCCTTTTTCGAACAAGACGCCACGGCCTGCATCGGGGGAGGGGGATGTGAATCATCAGGTCGCCAGGGGAACAGCTCGATGAGTCATTAGTCAGTCAAGGTTGACCAGAAAGAACCAAGGGAGGCGGGAAAAGTCACAAAGAAGTTTGACACAGAAGGCCCGAGGCCTCAGCTGGTTTATCATATCCTGTACAGTCAGGTAGAGTATATCCCACCGTGTACTGTAGGTAGATTGTATCCCACTGTGTACTGTAGGTAGATTATATCCCACCGTGTACTGTAGGGTAGATTGTATCCCACTGTGTACTGTAGGTAGATTGTATCCCACCGTGTACTGTAGGTAGATTATATCCCACCGTGTACTGTAGGGTAGATTGTATCCCACCGTGTACTGTAGGTAGATTATATCCCACCGTGTACTGTAGGTAGATTATATCCCACCGTGTACTGTAGGTAGATTATATCCCACCGTGTACTGTAGGTAGATTATATCCCACCGTGTACTGTAGGTAGATTGTATCCCACTGTGTACTGTAGGTAGATTGTATCCCACTGTGTACTGTAGGTAGATTGTATCCCACCGTGTACTGTAGGGTAGATTGTATCCCACCGTGTACTGTAGGTAGATTGTATCCCACCGTGTACTGTAGGTAGATTGTATCCCACTGTGTACTGTAGGTAGATTGTATCCCACTGTGTACTGTAGGTAGATTGTATCCCACCGTGTACTGTAGGTAGATTGTATCCCACCGTGTACTGTAGGTAGATTGTATCCCACTGTGTACTGTAGGTAGATTGTATCCCACCGTGTACTGTCGGTAGATTGTATCCCACTGTGTACTGTAGGTAGATTGTATCCCACCGTGTACTGTAGGTAGATTGTATCCCACCGTGTACTGTCGGTAGATTGTATCCCACTGTGTACTGTAGGTAGATTGTATCCCACCGTGTACTGGAGGTAGATTGTATCCCACCGTGTACTGTAGGTAGATTGTATCCCACCGTGTACTGTAGGTAGATTGTATCCCACTGTGTACTGTAGGTAGATTGTATCCCACTGTGTACTGTAGGTAGATTGTATCCCACCGTGTACTGTAGGTAGATTATATCCCACCGTGTACTGTAGGGTAGATTGTATCCCACCGTGTACTGTAGGTAGATTATATCCCACCGTGTACTGTAGGTAGATTGTATCCCACCGTGTACTGTAGGTAGATTGTATCCCACCGTGTACTGTAGGTAGATTGTATCCCACCGTGTACTGTAGGTAGATTGTATCCCACTGTGTACTGTAGGGTAGATTATATCCCACCGTGTACTGTAGGTAGATTGTATCCCACCGTGTACTGTAGGTAGATTGTATCCCACCGTGTACTGTAGGTAGATTGTATCCCACCGTGTACTGTAGGTAGATTGTATCCCACTGTGTACTGTAGGTAGATTGTATCCCACCGTGTACTGTAGGTAGATTGTATCCCACCGTGTACTGTAGGTAGATTGTATCCCACCGTGTACTGTAGGTAGATTGTATCCCACTGTGTATTGTAGGTAGATTGTATCCCACCGTGTACTGTAGGTAGATTGTATCCCACCGTGTACTGTAGGTAGATTGTATCCCACCGTGTACTGTAGGTAGATTATATCCCACCGTGTACTGTAGGTAGATTATATCCCACCGTGTACTGTCGGTAGATTGTATCCCACCGTGTACTGTAGGTAGATTGTATCCCACCGTGTACTGTAGGTAGATTATATCCCACCGTGTACTGTAGGTAGATTGTATCCCACCGTGTACTGTAGGTAGATTGTACCCCACCGTGTACTGTAGGTAGATTGTATCCCACCGTGTACTGTAGGTAGATTGTATCCCACCGTGTACTGTAGGTAGATTGTATCCCACCGTGTACTGTAGGTAGATTGTATCCCACCGTGTACTGTAGGTGTATTGTATCCCACCGTGTACTGTAGGTAGATTATATCCCACCGTGTACTGTAGGTAGATTGTATCCCACCGTGTACTGTAGGTAGATTGTATCCCACCGTGTACTGTAGATAGATTGTATCCCACTGTGTACTGTAGGTAGATTGTATCCCACCGTGTACTGTAGGTAGATTGTATCCCACCGTGTACTGTAGGTAGATTGTATCCCACCGTGTACTGTAGGTAGATTGTATCCCACCGTGTACTGTAGATAGATTGTATCCCACTGTGTACTGTAGGTAGATTGTATCCCACCGTGTACTTTAAGGTAGATTGTATCCCACCGTGTACTGTAGGTAGATTGTATCCCACCATGTACTGTCGGTAGATTGTATCCCACCGTGTACTGTAGGTAGATTGTATCCCACCGTGTACTGTAGGTAGATTGTATCCCACCGTGTACTGTAGGGTAGATTGTATCCCACCGTGTACTGTAGGTAGATTGTATCCCACCGTGTACTGTAGGTAGATTGTATCCCACCGTGTACTGTAGGTAGATTGTATCCCACCGTGTACTGTAGGTAGATTGTATCCCACCGTGTACTGTAGGTAGATTGTATCCCACCGTGTACTTTAAGGTAGATTGTATCCCACCGTGTACTGTAGGTAGATTGTATCCCACCGTGTACTGTAGGTAGATTGTATCCCACCGTGTACTGTAGGTAGATTGTATCCCACCGTGTACTGTAGGTAGATTGTATCCCACCGTGTACTGCAGGTAGATTGTATCCCACCGTGTACTGTAGGTAGATTGTATCCCACTGTGTACTGTAGGGTAGATTGTATCCCACTGTGTACTGTAGGTAGATTATATCCCACCGTGTACTGTAGGTAGATTGTATCCCACCGTGTACTGTAGGTAGATTGTATCCCACCGTGTACTGTAGGTAGATTGTATCCCACCGTGTACTGTAGGTAGATTATATCCCACCGTGTACTGTCGGTAGATTGTATCCCACCGTGTACTGTAGGGTAGATTGTATCCCACTGTGTACTGTAGGGTAGATTGTATCCCACTGTGTACTGTAGGTAGATTGTATCCCACCGTGTACTGTCGGTAGATTGTATCCCACCGTGTACTGTAGGTAGATTGTATCCCACCGTGTACTGTAGGTAGATTGTATCCCACCGTGTACTGTAGGTAGATTGTATCCCACCGTGTACTGTAGGTAGATTGTATCCCACCGTGTACTGTAGGTACATTGTATCCCACCGTGTACTGTAGGTAGATTGTATCCCACCGTGTACTGTAGGTAGATTGTATCCCACCGTGTACTGTAGGTAGATTGTATCCCACCGTGTACTGTAGGTACATTGTATCCCACCGTGTACTGTAGGTACATTGTATCCCACCGTGTACTGTAGGTAGATTGTATCCCATCGTGTACTGTAGGTAGATTGTATCCCACCGTGTACTGTAGGTAGATTGTATCCCACTGTGTACTGTAGGTACATTGTATCCCACCGTGTACTGTAGGTACATTGTATCCCACCGTGTACTGTAGGTAGATTGTATCCCACCGTGTACTGTAGGTAGATTGTATCCCACTGTGTACTGTAGGGTAGATTGTATCCCACCGTGTACTGTAGGTAGATTGTATCCCACCGTGTACTGTAGGTAGATTATATCCCACCGTGTACTGTAGGTACATTGTATCCCACCGTGTACTGTAGGTAGATTGTATCCCACTGTGTACTGTAGGGTAGATTATATCCCACCGTGTACTGTAGGTATATTGTATCCCACCGTGTACTGTAGGTAGATTGTATCCCACCGTGTACTGTAGGTAGATTGTATCCCACCGTGTACTGTAGGTAGATTGTATCCCACCGTGTACTGCAGGTAGATTATATCCCACCGTGTACTGTAGGTAGATTGTATCCCACCGTGTACTGTCGGTAGATTGTATCGCACTGTGTACTGTAGGTAGATTGTATCCCACCGTGTACTGTAGGTAGATTATATCCCACCGTGTACTGTAGGTAGATTGTATCCCACCGTGTACTGTAGGTAGATTGTATCCCACCGTGTACTGTCGGTAGATTGTATCGCACCGTGTACTGTAGGTAGATTGTATCCCACCGTGTACTGTAGGTAGATTATATCCCACCGTGTCCTGTAGGTAGATTGTATCCCACCGTGTACTGTAGGTAGATTGTATCCCACCGTGTACTGTAGGTAGATTGTATCCCACCGTGTACTGTAGGTAGATTGTATCCCACCGTGTACTGTAGGTAGATTGTATCCCACCGTGTACTGTAGGTAGATTGTATCCCACCGTGTACTGTAGGTAGATTATATCCCACCGTGTACTGTAGGTAGATTGTATCCCACCGTGTACTGTAGGTAGATTGTATCCCACCGTGTACTGTAGGTAGATTGTATCCCACCGTGTACTGTAGGTAGATTGTATCCCACCGTGTACTGTAGGTAGATTGTATCCCACCGTGTACTGTAGGTAGATTGTATCCCACCGTGTACTGTAGGTAGATTGTATCCCACCGTGTACTGTAGGTAGATTGTATCCCACCGTGTACTGTAGGTAGATTGTATCCCACCGTGTACTGTAGGTAGATTGTATCCCACCGTGTACTGTAGGTAGATTGTATCCCACCGTGTACTGTAGGTAGATTGTATCCCACCGTGTACTGTAGGTAGATTGTATCCCACCGTGTACTGTAGGTAGATTGTATCCCACCGTGTACTGTAGGTAGATTGTATCCCACCGTGTACTGTAGGTAGATTGTATCCCACCGTGTACTGTAGGTAGATTGTATCCCACCGTGTACTGTAGGTAGATTGTATCCCACCGTGTACTGTAGGTAGATTGTATCCCACCGTGTACTGTAGGTAGATTGTATCCCACCGTGTACTGTAGGTAGATTGTATCCCACCGTGTACTGTAGGTAGATTGTATCCCACCGTGTACTGTAGGTAGATTGTATCCCACCGTGTACTGTAGGTAGATTGTATCCCACCGTGTACTGGAGGTAGATTGTATCCCACCGTGTACTGTAGGTAGATTGTATCCCACCGTGGACTGTAGGTAGATTGTATCCCACCGTGTACTGTAGGTAGATTGTATCCCACCGTGTACTGTAGGTAGATTGTATCCCACCGTGTACTGTCGGTAGATTATATCCCACCGTGTACTGTAGGTAGATTGTATCCCACCGTGTACTGTAGGTAGATTGTATCCCACCGTGTACTGTAGGTAGATTGTATCCCACCGTGAACTGTAGGTAGATTGTATCCCACCGTGTACTGTAGGTAGATTGTATCCCACCGTGTACTGTAGGTAGATTGTATCCCACCGTGTACTGTAGGTAGATTGTATCCCACCGTGTACTGTAGGTAGATTGTATCCCACCGTGGACTGTAGGGTAGATTGTATCCCACCGTGTACTGTAGGTAGATTGTATCCCACCGTGTACTGTAGGTAGATTGTATCCCACCGTGTACTGTAGGTAGATTGTATCCCACCGTGTACTGTCGGTAGATTGTATCCCACCGTGTACTGTAGGTAGATTGTATCCCACCGTGTACTGTAGGTAGATTGTATCCCACCGTGTACTGTAGGTAGATTGTATCCCATCGTGTACTGTAGGGTAGATTGTATCCCACCGTGTACTGTAGGTAGATTGTATCCCACCGTGTACTGTAGGTAGATTATATCCCACCGTGTACTGTAGGTAGATTATATCCCACCGTGTACTGTAGGTAGATTGTATCCCACTGTGTACTGTAGGTAGATTATATCCCACCGTGCACTGTAGGTAGATTGTATCCCACCGTGTACTGTAGGTAGATTGTATCCCACCGTGTACTGTAGGTAGATTGTATCCCACCGTGTACTGTAGGTAGATTGTATCCCACCGTGTACTGTAGGTAGATTGTATCCCACCGTGTACTGTAGGTAGATTGTATCCCAACGAGTACTGTAGGTAGATTGTATCCCACCGTGTACTGTAGGTAGATTGTATCCCACCGTGTACTGTAGGTAGATTGTATCCCACCGTGTACTGTAGGTAGATTGTATCCCACCGTGTACTGTAGGTAGATTGTATCCCATCGTGTACTGTAGGTAGATTATATCCCACCGTGTACTGTAGGTAGATTGTATCCCACCGTGTACTGTAGGTAGATTGTATCCCAACGAGTACTGTAGGTAGATTGTATCCCACCGTGTACTGTAGGTAGATTGTATCCCACCGTGTACTGTAGGTAGATTGTATCCCAACGAGTACTGTAGGTAGATTGTATCCCACCGTGTACTGTAGGTAGATTGTATCCCACCGTGTACTGTAGGTAGATTGTATCCCACCGTGTACTGTCGGTACATTGTATCCCACCGTGTACTGTAGGGTAGATTGTATCCCACCGTGTACTGTAGGTACATTGTATCCCACCGTGTACTGTAGGTAGATTGTATCCCACCGTGTACTGTAGGTACATTGTATCCCACCGTGTACTGTCGGTAGATTATATCCCACCGTGTACTGTAGGTAGATTGTAACCCACCGTGTACTGTCGGTACATTGTATCCCACCGTGTACTGTAGGTAGATTGTATCCCACCGTGTACTGTAGGTAGATTGTATCCCACCGTGTACTGTCGGTAGATTGTATCCCACCGTGTACTGTCGGTAGATTGTATCCCACCGTGTACTGTAGGTAGATTGTATCCCACTGTGTACTGTAGGTAGATTGTATCCCACTGTGTACTGTCGGTAGATTGTATCCCACCGTGTACTGTCGGTAGATTGTATCCCACCGTGTACTGTAGGTAGATTGTATCCCACTGTGTACTGTAGGTAGATTGTATCCCACTGTGTACTGTAGGTAGATTGTATCCCACCGTGTACTGTAGGTAGATTGTATCCCACCGTGTACTGTAGGTAGATTGTATCCCACCGTGTACTGTAGGTAGATTGTATCCCACCGTGTACTGTAGGTAGATTGTATCCCACTGTGTACTGTAGGTAGATTGTATCCCACCGTGTACTGTAGGTAGATTGTATCCCACCGTGTACTGTAGGTAGATTGTATCCCACCGTGTACTGTCGGTAGATTATATCCCACCGTGTACTGTCGGTAGATTGTATCCCACCGTGTACTGTCGGTAGATTGTATCCCACCGTGTACTGTAGGTAGATTGTATCCCACCGTGTACTGTAGGGTAGATTGTATCCCACTGTGTACTGTAGGTAGATTGTATCCCACCGTGTACTGTAGGTAGATTGTATCCCACCGTGTACTGTCGGTAGATTATATCCCACCGTGTACTGTAGGTAGATTGTATCCCACCGTGTACTGTAGGTAGATTATATCCCACCGTGTACTGTAGGTAGATTGTATCCCACCGTGTACTGTCGGTAGATTATATCCCACCGTGTACTGTAGGTAGATTGTATCCCACCGTGTACTGTAGGTAGATTGTATCCCACCGTGTACTGTCGGTAGATTATATCCCACCGTGTACTGTAGGTAGATTGTATCCCACCGTGTATTGGAGGTAGATTGTATCCCACCGTGTACTGTAGGTAGATTGTATCCCACCGTGTACTGCAGGTAGATTGTATCCCACCGTGTATTGGAGGTAGATTGTATCCCACCGTGTACTGTAGGTAGATTGTATCCCACCGTGTACTGTAGGTAGATTGTATCCCACCGTGTACTGTAGGTAGATTATATCCCACTGTGTACTGTCGGTAGATTGTATCCCACCGTGTACTGTAGGTAGAATGTAACCCACCGTGTACTGTAGGTAGATTATATCCCACTGTGTACTGTCGGTAGATTGTATCCCACCGTGTACTGTAGGTAGATTATATCCCACTGTGTACTGTTGGTAGATTGTATCCCACCGTGTACTGTAGGTAGATTGTATCCCACCGTGTACTGTAGGTAGATTGTATCCCACCGTGTACTGTAGGTAGATTGTATCCCACCGTGTACTGTAGGTAGATTGTATCCCACTGTGTACTGTCGGTAGATTGTATCCCACCGTGTACTGTCGGTAGATTATATCCCACCGTGTACCGTAGGTAGATTATATCCCACCGTGTACTGTAGGTAGATTGTATCCCACCGTGTACTGTAGGTAGATTGTATCCCACCGTGTACTGTAGGTAGATTGTATCCCACCGTGTACTGTAGATAGATTATATCCCACCGTGTACTGTAGATAGATTATATCCCACCGTGTACTGTAGGTAGATTGTATCCCACTGTGTACTGTCGGTAGATTATATCCCACCGTGGACTGTAGGTAGATTGTATCCCACCGTGTACTGTCGGTAGATTGTATCCCACCGTGTACTGTAGGTAGATTGTATCCCACCGTGTACTGTAGGTAGATTGTATCCCACCGTGTACTGTCGGTAGATTGTATCCCACCGTGTACTGTAGGTAGATTGTATCCCACCGTGTACTGTAGGTAGATTGTATCCCACCGTGGACTGTAGGGTAGATTGTATCCCACCGTGTACTGTAGGTAGATTGTATCCCACCGTGTACTGTAGGTAGATTGTATCCCACCGTGTACTGTAGGTAGATTGTATCCCACCGTGTACTGTAGGTAGATTGTATCCCACCGTGTACTGTAGGTAGATTGTATCCCACCGTGTACTGTAGGTAGATTGTATCCCACCGAGTACTGTAGGTAGATTGTATCCCACCGTGTACTGTAGGTAGATTGTATCCCACCGTGTACTGTAGGTAGATTATATCCCACCGTGTACTGTAGGTAGATTGTATCCCACCGTGTCCTGTAGGTAGATTGTATCCCACCGTGTACTGTAGGTAGATTGTATCCCACCGTGTACTGTAGGTAGATTGTATCCCACCGAGTACTGTAGGTAGATTGTATCCCACCGAGTACTGTAGGTAGATTGTATCCCACTGTGTACTGTAGGTAGATTGTATCCCACCGTGTACTGTAGGTAGATTGTATCCCACCGTGTACTGTAGGGTAGATTGTATCCCACCGTGTACTGTAGGTAGATTGTATCCCACCGTGTACTGTCGGTAGATTGTATCCCACCGTTTACTGTAGGTAGATTGTATCCCACCGTGTACTGTAGGTAGATTGTATCCCACCGTGTACTGTAGGGTAGATTGTATCCCACCGTGTACTGTCGGTAGATTGTATCCCACCGTGTACTGTCGGTAGATTGTATCCCACCGTGTACTGTAGGTAGATTGTATCCCACCGAGTACTGTAGGTAGATTGTATCCCACCGAGTACTGTAGGTAGATTGTATCCCACCGAGTACTGTAGGGTAGATTGTATCCCACCGTGTACTGTAGGTAGATTGTATCCCACCGTGTACTGTAGGTAGATTGTATCCCACCGTGTACTGTAGGTAGATTGTATCCCACCGTGTACTGTCGGTAGATTGTATCCCACCGTGTACTGTAGGTAGATTGTATCCCACCGTGTACTGTAGGTAGATTGTATCCCACCGTGTACTGTCGGTAGATTGTATCCCACCGTGTACTGTAGGTAGACTGTATCCCACCGTGTACTGTAGGTAGATTGTATCCCACCGTGTACTGTAGGTAGATTGTATCCCACCGTGTACTGTCGGTAGATTGTATCCCACCGTGTACTGTAGGTAGATTTTATCCCACCGTGTACTGTAGGTAGATTGTATCCCACCGAGTACTGTCGGTAGATTGTATCCCACCGTGTACTGTCGGTAGATTGTATCCCACCGTGTACTGTAGGTAGATTGTATCCCACCGTGTACTGTCGGTAGATTGTATCCCACCGAGTACTGTAGGTAGATTGTATCCCACCGTGTACTGTAGGTAGATTGTATCCCACCGTGTACTGTAGGTAGATTGTATCCCACCGTGTACTGTAGGTAGATTGTATCCCACCGTGTACTGTAGGTAGATTATATCCCACCGTGTACTGTAGGTAGATTGTATCCCACCGTGTACTGTAGGTAGATTGTATCCCACCGTGTACTGTAGGTAGATTGTATCCCATCGTGTACTGTAGGTAGATTGTATCCCACCGAGTACTGTAGGTAGATTGTATCCCACCGAGTACTGTAGGTAGATTGTATCCCACTGTGTACTGTAGGTAGATTGTATCCCACCGTGTACTGTAGATAGATTGTATCCCACCGT
Source organism: Heptranchias perlo (assembly GCF_035084215.1). Classification (NCBI taxonomy): domain Eukaryota; kingdom Metazoa; phylum Chordata; class Chondrichthyes; order Hexanchiformes; family Hexanchidae; genus Heptranchias; species Heptranchias perlo. The sequence continues at coordinate 7,123,824 of NC_090368.1, read as the reverse complement.
GTACTGTAGGGTAGATTGTATCCCACCGTGTACTGTAGGTAGATTGTATCCCACCGTGTACTGTAGGTAGATTGTATCCCACCGTGTACTGTAGGTAGATTGTATCCCACCGTTTACTGTCGGTAGATTGTATCCCACCGTGTACTGCAGGTAGATTGTATCCCACCGTGTACTGTAGGGTAGATTGTATCCCACCGTGTACTGTCGGTAGATTGTATCCCACCGTGTACTGTCGGTAGATTGTATCCCACCGTGTACTGTAGGTAGATTGTATCCCACCGAGTACTGTAGGTAGATTGTATCCCACCGAGTACTGTAGGTAGATTGTATCCCACCGAGTACTGTAGGGTAGATTGTATCCCACCGTGTACTGTAGGTAGATTGTATCCCACCGTGTACTGTAGGTAGATTGTATCCCACCGTGTACTGTCGGTAGATTGTATCCCACCGTGTACTGTAGGTAGATTGTATCCCACTGTGTACTGTAGGTAGATTGTATCCCATCGTGTACTGTAGGTAGACTGTATCCCACCGTGTACTGTAGGTAGATTGTATCCCACCGTGTACTGTAGGTAGATTGTATCCCACCGTGTACTGTAGGGTAGATTGTATCCCACCGTGTACTGTCGGTAGATTGTATCCCACCGTGTACTGTAGGTAGATTGTATCCCACCGTGTACTGTAGGTAGATTGTATCCCACCGAGTACTGTCGGTAGATTGTATCCCACCGTGTACTGTCGGTAGATTGTATCCCACCGTGTACTGTAGGTAGATTGTATCCCACCGTGTACTGTCGGTAGATTGTATCCCACCGAGTACTGTAGGTAGATTGTATCCCACCGTGTACTGTAGGTAGATTGTATCCCACCGTGTACTGTAGGTAGATTGTATCCCACCGTGTACTGTAGGTAGATTGTATCCCACCGTGTACTGTAGGGTAGATTGTATCCCACCGTGTACTGTCGGTAGATTGTATCCCACCGTGTACTGTCGGTAGATTATATCCCACCGTGTACCGTCGGTAGATTGTATCCCACCGTGTACTGCAGGTAGATTGTATCCCACCGTGTTCTGTCGGTAGACTGTATCCCACCGTGTACTGTAGATAGATTGTATCCCACTGTGTACTGTAGGGTAGATTGTATCCCACCGTGTACTGTAGGTAGATTGTATCCCACCGTGTACTGTTGGTGGATTGTATCCCACCGTGTACTGTAGGTAGATTGTATCCCACCGTGTACTGTAGGGTAAATTGTATCCCACCGTGTACTGTCGGTAGATTGTATCCCACCGTGTACTGTCGGTAGATTATATCCCACCGTGTACCGTCGGTAGATTGTATCCCACCGTGTACTGTAGGTAGATTGTATCCCACCGTGTTCTGTCGGTAGACTGTATCCCACCGTGTACTGTAGATAGATTGTATCCCACTGTGTACTGTAGGGTAGATTGTATCCCACCGTGTACTGTAGGTAGATTGTATCCCACCGTGTACTGTCGGTAGATTGTATCCCACCGTGTACTGTAGGTAGATTGTATCCCACCGTGTACTGTCGGTAGATTGTATCCCACCGTGTACTGTAGGTAGATTGTATCCCACCGTGTACTGTAGATAGATTGTATCCCACTGTGTACTGTAGGGTAGATTGTATCCCACCGTGTACTGTAGGTAGATTGTATCCCACCGTGTACTGTCGGGTAGATTGTATCCCACCGTGTACTGTAGGTAGATTGTATCCCACCGTGTACTGTCGGGTAGATTGTATCCCACCGTGTACTGTAGGTAGATTGTATCCCACCGTGTACTGTAGGTAGATTGTATCCCACCGTGTACTGTAGGTAGATTGTATCCCACCGTGTACTGTAGGTAGATTGTATCCCACCGTGTACTGTAGGTAGATTATATCCCATCGTGTACTGTAGGTAGATTGTATCCCACCGTGTACTGTCGGTAGATTGTATCCCACCGTGTACTGTAGGTAGATTGTATCCCACCGTGTACTGTAGGTAGATTGTATCCCACCGTGTACTGTAGGTAGATTGTATCCCACCGTGTACTGTAGGTAGATTGTATCCCACCGTGTACTGTAGGTAGATTGTATCCCACCGTGTACTGTAGGTAGATTGTATCCCACCGTGTACTGTAGGTAGATTGTATCCCACCGTGTACTGTAGGTAGATTGTATCCCACCGTGTACTGTAGGTAGATTGTATCCCACCGTGTACTGTAGGTAGATTATATCCCACCGTGTACTGTAGGTAGATTATATCCCACCGTGTACTGTAGGTAGATTGTATCCCACCGTGTACTGTGGGTAGATTGTATCCCACCGTGTACTGTAGGGTAGATTGTATCCCACCGTGTACTGTAGGTAGATTGTATCCCACCGTGTACTGTAGGTAGATTGTATCCCACCGTGTACTGTCGGTAGATTATATCCCACCGTGTACTGTCGGTAGATTGTATCCCACCGTGTACTGTCGGTAGATTATATCCCACCGTGTACTGTCGGTAGATTGTATCCCACCGTGTACTGTAGGTAGATTGTATCCCACCGTGTCCTGTAGGTAGATTGTATCCCACCGTGTACTGTAGGTAGATTGTATCCCACCGTGTACTGTAGGTAGATTGTATCCCACCGTGTACTGTAGGTAGATTGTATCCCACCGTGTACTGTAGGTAGATTGTATCCCACCGTGTACTGTAGGTAGATTGTATCCCACCGTGTACTGTAGGTAGATTGTATCCCACCGTGTACTGTAGGTAGATTGTATCCCACCGTGTACTGTAGGTAGATTGTATCCCACCGTGGACTGTAGGTAGATTGTATCCCACCGTGTACTGTAGGTAGATTGTATCCCACCGTGTACTGTAGGTAGATTGTATCCCACCGTGTACTGTAGGTAGATTGTATCCCACCGTGGACTGTCGGTAGATTGTATCCCACCGTGTATTGGAGGTAGATTGTATCCCACCGTGTACTGTCGGTAGATTGTATCCCACCGTGTACTGTAGGTAGATTGTATCCCACCGTGTACTGTCGGTAGATTATATCCCACCGTGTACTGTCGGTAGATTGTATCCCACCGTGTACTGTAGGTAGATTGTATCCCACCGTGTACTGTAGGTAGATTGTATCCCACCGTGTACTGTAGGTAGATTATATCCCACCGTGTACTGTCGGTAGATTGTATCCCACCGTGTATTGGAGGTAGATTATATCCCACCGTGTACTGTAGGTAGATTATATCCCACCGTGTACTGTAGGTAGATTATATCCCACCGTGTACTGTAGGTAGATTGTATCCCACCGTGTACTGTAGGTAGATTGTATCCCACCGTGTACTGTAGGTAGATTGTATCCCACCGTGTACTGTAGGTAGATTATATACCACTGTGTACTGTCGGTAGATTGTATCCCACCGTGTACTGTAGGTAGATTGTATCCCACCGTGTACTGTAGGTAGATTATATCCCACTGTGTACTGTCGGTAGATTATATCCCACCGTGTACTGTAGGTAGATTGTATCCCACCGTGTACTGTAGGTAGATTGTCTCCCACCGTGTATTGGAGGTAGATTATATCCCACTGTGTACTGTAGGTAGATTGTATCCCACCGTGTACTGTAGGTAGATTGTATCCCACCGTGTACTGTCGGTAGATTATATCCCACTGTGTACTGTCGGTAGATTATATCCCACTGTGTACTGTCGGTAGATTATATCCCACCGTGTACTGTAGGGTAGATTGTATCCCACTGTGTACTGTCGGTAGATTATATCCCACCGTGTACTGTAGGGTAGATTGTATCCCACCGTGTACTGTAGGTAGATTGTATCCCACCGTGTACTGTAGGTAGATTGTATCCCACCGTGTACTGTAGGTAGATTGTATCCCACCGTGTATTGGAGGTAGATTATATCCCACTGTGTACTGTCGGTAGATTGTATCCCACCGTGTACTGTAGGTAGATTGTATCCCACCGTGTACTGTAGGTAGATTGTATCCCACCGTGTACTGTAGGTAGATTGTATCCCACCGTGTACTGTAGTTAGATTGTATCCCACCGTGTACTGTAGGTAGATTGTATCCCACCGTGTACTGTAGGTAGATTGTATCCCATCGTGTACTGTAGGTAGATTATATCCCACTGTGTACTGTCGGTAGATTATATCCCACCGTGTACTGTAGGTAGATTGTATCCCACCGTGTATTGGAGGTAGATTATATCCCACTGTGTACTGTCGGTAGATTGTATCCCACCGTGTACTGTAGGTAGATTGTATCCCACCGTGTACTGTAGGTAGATTGTATCCCACCGTGTACTGTAGGTAGATTGTATCCCACTGTGTACTGTAGGTAGATTGTATCCCACTGTGTACTGTCGGTAGATTGTATCCCACCGTGTACTGTCGGTAGATTATATCCCACCGTGTACCGTCGGTAGATTGTATCCCACCGTGTACTGTAGATAGATTGTATCCCACTGTGTACTGTAGGTAGATTGTATCCCACCGTGTACTGTAGATAGATTGTATCCCACTGTGTACTGTAGGTAGATTATATCCCACCGTGTACTGTAGGTAGATTGTATCCCACCGTGTACTGTAGGTAGATTGTATCCCACCGTGTACTGTAGGTAGATTGTATCCCACCGAGTACTGTAGGTAGATTGTATCCCACCGAGTACTGTAGGTAGATTGTATCCCACTGTGTACTGTAGGTAGATTGTATCCCACCGTGTACTGTAGGTAGATTGTATCCCACCGTGTACTGTAGGGTAGATTGTATCCCACCGTGTACTGTAGGTAGATTGTATCCCACCGTGTACTGTAGGTAGATTGTATCCCACCGTGTACTGTAGGTAGATTGTATCCCACCGTTTACTGTAGGTAGATTGTATCCCACCGTGTACTGTAGGTAGATTGTATCCCACCGTGTACTGTAGGGTAGATTGTATCCCACCGTGTACTGTCGGTAGATTGTATCCCACCGTGTACTGTCGGTAGATTGTATCCCACCGTGTACTGTAGGTAGATTGTATCCCACCGAGTACTGTAGGTAGATTGTATCCCACCGAGTACTGTAGGTAGATTGTATCCCACCGAGTACTGTAGGGTAGATTGTATCCCACCGTGTACTGTAGGTAGATTGTATCCCACCGTGTACTGTAGGTAGATTGTATCCCACCGTGTACTGTAGGTAGATTGTATCCCACCGTGTACTGTCGGTAGATTGTATCCCACCGTGTACTGTAGGTAGATTGTATCCCACCGTGTACTGTAGGTAGATTGTATCCCACCGTGTACTGTCGGTAGATTGTATCCCACCGTGTACTGTAGGTAGACTGTATCCCACCGTGTACTGTAGGTAGATTGTATCCCACCGTGTACTGTAGGTAGATTGTATCCCACCGTGTACTGTAGGGTAGATTGTATCCCACCGTGTACTGTCGGTAGATTGTATCCCACCGTGTACTGTAGGTAGATTGTATCCCACCGTGTACTGTAGGTAGATTGTATCCCACCGAGTACTGTCGGTAGATTGTATCCCACCGTGTACTGTCGGTAGATTGTATCCCACCGTGTACTGTAGGTAGATTGTATCCCACCGTGTACTGTCGGTAGATTGTATCCCACCGAGTACTGTAGGTAGATTGTATCCCACCGTGTACTGTAGGTAGATTGTATCCCACCGTGTACTGTAGGTAGATTGTATCCCACCGTGTACTGTAGGTAGATTGTATCCCACCGTGTACTGTAGGTAGATTATATCCCACCGTGTACTGTAGGTAGATTGTATCCCACCGTGTACTGTAGGTAGATTGTATCCCACCGTGTACTGTAGGTAGATTGTATCCCATCGTGTACTGTAGGTAGATTGTATCCCACCGAGTACTGTAGGTAGATTGTATCCCACCGAGTACTGTAGGTAGATTGTATCCCACTGTGTACTGTAGGTAGATTGTATCCCACCGTGTACTGTAGGTAGATTGTATCCCACCGTGTACTGTAGGGTAGATTGTATCCCACCGTGTACTGTAGGTAGATTGTATCCCACCGTGTACTGTAGGTAGATTGTATCCCACCGTGTACTGTAGGTAGATTGTATCCCACCGTTTACTGTAGGTAGATTGTATCCCACCGTGTACTGCAGGTAGATTGTATCCCACCGTGTACTGTAGGGTAGATTGTATCCCACCGTGTACTGTCGGTAGATTGTATCCCACCGTGTACTGTCGGTAGATTGTATCCCACCGTGTACTGTAGGTAGATTGTATCCCACCGAGTACTGTAGGTAGATTGTATCCCACCGAGTACTGTAGGTAGATTGTATCCCACCGAGTACTGTAGGGTAGATTGTATCCCACCGTGTACTGTAGGTAGATTGTATCCCACCGTGTACTGTAGGTAGATTGTATCCCACCGTGTACTGTAGGTAGATTGTATCCCACCGTGTACTGTCGGTAGATTGTATCCCACCGTGTACTGTAGGTAGATTGTATCCCACTGTGTACTGTAGGTAGATTGTATCCCATCGTGTACTGTAGGTAGACTGTATCCCACCGTGTACTGTAGGTAGATTGTATCCCACCGTGTACTGTAGGTAGATTGTATCCCACCGTGTACTGTAGGGTAGATTGTATCCCACCGTGTACTGTCGGTAGATTGTATCCCACCGTGTACTGTAGGTAGATTGTATCCCACCGTGTACTGTAGGTAGATTGTATCCCACCGAGTACTGTCGGTAGATTGTATCCCACCGTGTACTGTCGGTAGATTGTATCCCACCGTGTACTGTAGGTAGATTGTATCCCACCGTGTACTGTCGGTAGATTGTATCCCACCGAGTACTGTAGGTAGATTGTATCCCACCGTGTACTGTAGGTAGATTGTATCCCACCGTGTACTGTAGGTAGATTGTATCCCACCGTGTACTGTAGGTAGATTGTATCCCACCGTGTACTGTAGGGTAGATTGTATCCCACCGTGTACTGTCGGTAGATTGTATCCCACCGTGTACTGTCGGTAGATTATATCCCACCGTGTACCGTCGGTAGATTGTATCCCACCGTGTACTGTAGGTAGATTGTATCCCACCGTGTTCTGTCGGTAGACTGTATCCCACCGTGTACTGTAGATAGATTGTATCCCACTGTGTACTGTAGGGTAGATTGTATCCCACCGTGTACTGTAGGTAGATTGTATCCCACCGTGTACTGTTGGTGGATTGTATCCCACCGTGTACTGTAGGTAGATTGTATCCCACCGTGTACTGTAGGGTAGATTGTATCCCACCGTGTACTGTCGGTAGATTGTATCCCACCGTGTACTGTCGGTAGATTATATCCCACCGTGTACCGTCGGTAGATTGTATCCCACCGTGTACTGTAGGTAGATTGTATCCCACCGTGTTCTGTCGGTAGACTGTATCCCACCGTGTACTGTAGATAGATTGTATCCCACTGTGTACTGTAGGGTAGATTGTATCCCACCGTGTACTGTAGGTAGATTGTATCCCACCGTGTACTGTCGGTAGATTGTATCCCACCGTGTACTGTAGGTAGATTGTATCCCACCGTGTACTGTCGGTAGATTGTATCCCACCGTGTACTGTAGGTAGATTGTATCCCACCGTGTACTGCAGATAGATTGTATCCCACTGTGTACTGTAGGGTAGATTGTATCCCACCGTGTACTGTAGGTAGATTGTATCCCACCGTGTACTGTAGGTAGATTATATCCCACCGTGTACTGTAGGTAGATTGTATCCCACCGTGTACTGTAGGTAGATTGTACCCCACCGTGTACTGTAGGTAGATTGTATCCCACCGTGTACTGTAGGTAGATTGTATCCCACCGTGTACTGTAGGTAGATTGTATCCCACCGTGTACTGTAGGTAGATTGTATCCCACCGTGTACTGTAGGTGTATTGTATCCCACCGTGTACTGTAGGTAGATTATATCCCACCGTGTACTGTAGGTAGATTGTATCCCACCGTGTACTGTAGGTAGATTGTATCCCACCGTGTACTGTAGATAGATTGTATCCCACTGTGTACTGTAGGTAGATTGTATCCCACCGTGTACTGTAGGTAGATTGTATCCCACCGTGTACTGTAGGTAGATTGTATCCCACCGTGTACTGTAGGTAGATTGTATCCCACCGTGTACTGTAGATAGATTGTATCCCACTGTGTACTGTAGGTAGATTGTATCCCACCGTGTACTTTAAGGTAGATTGTATCCCACCGTGTACTGTAGGTAGATTGTATCCCACCATGTACTGTCGGTAGATTGTATCCCACCGTGTACTGTAGGTAGATTGTATCCCACCGTGTACTGTAGGTAGATTGTATCCCACCGTGTACTGTAGGGTAGATTGTATCCCACCGTGTACTGTAGGTAGATTGTATCCCACCGTGTACTGTAGGTAGATTGTATCCCACCGTGTACTGTAGGTAGATTGTATCCCACCGTGTACTGTAGGTAGATTGTATCCCACCGTGTACTGTAGGTAGATTGTATCCCACCGTGTACTTTAAGGTAGATTGTATCCCACCGTGTACTGTAGGTAGATTGTATCCCACCGTGTACTGTAGGTAGATTGTATCCCACCGTGTACTGTAGGTAGATTGTATCCCACCGTGTACTGTAGGTAGATTGTATCCCACCGTGTACTGCAGGTAGATTGTATCCCACCGTGTACTGTAGGTAGATTGTATCCCACTGTGTACTGTAGGGTAGATTGTATCCCACTGTGTACTGTAGGTAGATTATATCCCACCGTGTACTGTAGGTAGATTGTATCCCACCGTGTACTGTAGGTAGATTGTATCCCACCGTGTACTGTAGGTAGATTGTATCCCACCGTGTACTGTAGGTAGATTATATCCCACCGTGTACTGTCGGTAGATTGTATCCCACCGTGTACTGTAGGGTAGATTGTATCCCACTGTGTACTGTAGGGTAGATTGTATCCCACTGTGTACTGTAGGTAGATTGTATCCCACCGTGTACTGTCGGTAGATTGTATCCCACCGTGTACTGTAGGTAGATTGTATCCCACCGTGTACTGTAGGTAGATTGTATCCCACCGTGTACTGTAGGTAGATTGTATCCCACCGTGTACTGTAGGTAGATTGTATCCCACCGTGTACTGTAGGTACATTGTATCCCACCGTGTACTGTAGGTAGATTGTATCCCACCGTGTACTGTAGGTAGATTGTATCCCACCGTGTACTGTAGGTAGATTGTATCCCACCGTGTACTGTAGGTACATTGTATCCCACCGTGTACTGTAGGTACATTGTATCCCACCGTGTACTGTAGGTAGATTGTATCCCATCGTGTACTGTAGGTAGATTGTATCCCACCGTGTACTGTAGGTAGATTGTATCCCACTGTGTACTGTAGGTACATTGTATCCCACCGTGTACTGTAGGTACATTGTATCCCACCGTGTACTGTAGGTAGATTGTATCCCACCGTGTACTGTAGGTAGATTGTATCCCACTGTGTACTGTAGGGTAGATTGTATCCCACCGTGTACTGTAGGTAGATTGTATCCCACCGTGTACTGTAGGTAGATTATATCCCACCGTGTACTGTAGGTACATTGTATCCCACCGTGTACTGTAGGTAGATTGTATCCCACTGTGTACTGTAGGGTAGATTATATCCCACCGTGTACTGTAGGTATATTGTATCCCACCGTGTACTGTAGGTAGATTGTATCCCACCGTGTACTGTAGGTAGATTGTATCCCACCGTGTACTGTAGGTAGATTGTATCCCACCGTGTACTGCAGGTAGATTATATCCCACCGTGTACTGTAGGTAGATTGTATCCCACCGTGTACTGTCGGTAGATTGTATCGCACTGTGTACTGTAGGTAGATTGTATCCCACCGTGTACTGTAGGTAGATTATATCCCACCGTGTACTGTAGGTAGATTGTATCCCACCGTGTACTGTAGGTAGATTGTATCCCACCGTGTACTGTCGGTAGATTGTATCGCACCGTGTACTGTAGGTAGATTGTATCCCACCGTGTACTGTAGGTAGATTATATCCCACCGTGTCCTGTAGGTAGATTGTATCCCACCGTGTACTGTAGGTAGATTGTATCCCACCGTGTACTGTAGGTAGATTGTATCCCACCGTGTACTGTAGGTAGATTGTATCCCACCGTGTACTGTAGGTAGATTGTATCCCACCGTGTACTGTAGGTAGATTGTATCCCACCGTGTACTGTAGGTAGATTATATCCCACCGTGTACTGTAGGTAGATTGTATCCCACCGTGTACTGTAGGTAGATTGTATCCCACCGTGTACTGTAGGTAGATTGTATCCCACCGTGTACTGTAGGTAGATTGTATCCCACCGTGTACTGTAGGTAGATTGTATCCCACCGTGTACTGTAGGTAGATTGTATCCCACCGTGTACTGTAGGTAGATTGTATCCCACCGTGTACTGTAGGTAGATTGTATCCCACCGTGTACTGTAGGTAGATTGTATCCCACCGTGTACTGTAGGTAGATTGTATCCCACCGTGTACTGTAGGTAGATTGTATCCCACCGTGTACTGTAGGTAGATTGTATCCCACCGTGTACTGTAGGTAGATTGTATCCCACCGTGTACTGTAGGTAGATTGTATCCCACCGTGTACTGTAGGTAGATTGTATCCCACCGTGTACTGTAGGTAGATTGTATCCCACCGTGTACTGTAGGTAGATTGTATCCCACCGTGTACTGTAGGTAGATTGTATCCCACCGTGTACTGTAGGTAGATTGTATCCCACCGTGTACTGTAGGTAGATTGTATCCCACCGTGTACTGTAGGTAGATTGTATCCCACCGTGTACTGTAGGTAGATTGTATCCCACCGTGTACTGTAGGTAGATTGTATCCCACCGTGTACTGTAGGTAGATTGTATCCCACCGTGTACTGGAGGTAGATTGTATCCCACCGTGTACTGTAGGTAGATTGTATCCCACCGTGGACTGTAGGTAGATTGTATCCCACCGTGTACTGTAGGTAGATTGTATCCCACCGTGTACTGTAGGTAGATTGTATCCCACCGTGTACTGTCGGTAGATTATATCCCACCGTGTACTGTAGGTAGATTGTATCCCACCGTGTACTGTAGGTAGATTGTATCCCACCGTGTACTGTAGGTAGATTGTATCCCACCGTGAACTGTAGGTAGATTGTATCCCACCGTGTACTGTAGGTAGATTGTATCCCACCGTGTACTGTAGGTAGATTGTATCCCACCGTGTACTGTAGGTAGATTGTATCCCACCGTGTACTGTAGGTAGATTGTATCCCACCGTGGACTGTAGGGTAGATTGTATCCCACCGTGTACTGTAGGTAGATTGTATCCCACCGTGTACTGTAGGTAGATTGTATCCCACCGTGTACTGTAGGTAGATTGTATCCCACCGTGTACTGTCGGTAGATTGTATCCCACCGTGTACTGTAGGTAGATTGTATCCCACCGTGTACTGTAGGTAGATTGTATCCCACCGTGTACTGTAGGTAGATTGTATCCCATCGTGTACTGTAGGGTAGATTGTATCCCACCGTGTACTGTAGGTAGATTGTATCCCACCGTGTACTGTAGGTAGATTATATCCCACCGTGTACTGTAGGTAGATTATATCCCACCGTGTACTGTAGGTAGATTGTATCCCACTGTGTACTGTAGGTAGATTATATCCCACCGTGCACTGTAGGTAGATTGTATCCCACCGTGTACTGTAGGTAGATTGTATCCCACCGTGTACTGTAGGTAGATTGTATCCCACCGTGTACTGTAGGTAGATTGTATCCCACCGTGTACTGTAGGTAGATTGTATCCCACCGTGTACTGTAGGTAGATTGTATCCCAACGAGTACTGTAGGTAGATTGTATCCCACCGTGTACTGTAGGTAGATTGTATCCCACCGTGTACTGTAGGTAGATTGTATCCCACCGTGTACTGTAGGTAGATTGTATCCCACCGTGTACTGTAGGTAGATTGTATCCCATCGTGTACTGTAGGTAGATTATATCCCACCGTGTACTGTAGGTAGATTGTATCCCACCGTGTACTGTAGGTAGATTGTATCCCAACGAGTACTGTAGGTAGATTGTATCCCACCGTGTACTGTAGGTAGATTGTATCCCACCGTGTACTGTAGGTAGATTGTATCCCAACGAGTACTGTAGGTAGATTGTATCCCACCGTGTACTGTAGGTAGATTGTATCCCACCGTGTACTGTAGGTAGATTGTATCCCACCGTGTACTGTCGGTACATTGTATCCCACCGTGTACTGTAGGGTAGATTGTATCCCACCGTGTACTGTAGGTACATTGTATCCCACCGTGTACTGTAGGTAGATTGTATCCCACCGTGTACTGTAGGTACATTGTATCCCACCGTGTACTGTCGGTAGATTATATCCCACCGTGTACTGTAGGTAGATTGTAACCCACCGTGTACTGTCGGTACATTGTATCCCACCGTGTACTGTAGGTAGATTGTATCCCACCGTGTACTGTAGGTAGATTGTATCCCACCGTGTACTGTCGGTAGATTGTATCCCACCGTGTACTGTCGGTAGATTGTATCCCACCGTGTACTGTAGGTAGATTGTATCCCACTGTGTACTGTAGGTAGATTGTATCCCACTGTGTACTGTCGGTAGATTGTATCCCACCGTGTACTGTCGGTAGATTGTATCCCACCGTGTACTGTAGGTAGATTGTATCCCACTGTGTACTGTAGGTAGATTGTATCCCACTGTGTACTGTAGGTAGATTGTATCCCACCGTGTACTGTAGGTAGATTGTATCCCACCGTGTACTGTAGGTAGATTGTATCCCACCGTGTACTGTAGGTAGATTGTATCCCACCGTGTACTGTAGGTAGATTGTATCCCACTGTGTACTGTAGGTAGATTGTATCCCACCGTGTACTGTAGGTAGATTGTATCCCACCGTGTACTGTAGGTAGATTGTATCCCACCGTGTACTGTCGGTAGATTATATCCCACCGTGTACTGTCGGTAGATTGTATCCCACCGTGTACTGTCGGTAGATTGTATCCCACCGTGTACTGTAGGTAGATTGTATCCCACCGTGTACTGTAGGGTAGATTGTATCCCACTGTGTACTGTAGGTAGATTGTATCCCACCGTGTACTGTAGGTAGATTGTATCCCACCGTGTACTGTCGGTAGATTATATCCCACCGTGTACTGTAGGTAGATTGTATCCCACCGTGTACTGTAGGTAGATTATATCCCACCGTGTACTGTAGGTAGATTGTATCCCACCGTGTACTGTCGGTAGATTATATCCCACCGTGTACTGTAGGTAGATTGTATCCCACCGTGTACTGTAGGTAGATTGTATCCCACCGTGTACTGTCGGTAGATTATATCCCACCGTGTACTGTAGGTAGATTGTATCCCACCGTGTATTGGAGGTAGATTGTATCCCACCGTGTACTGTAGGTAGATTGTATCCCACCGTGTACTGCAGGTAGATTGTATCCCACCGTGTATTGGAGGTAGATTGTATCCCACCGTGTACTGTAGGTAGATTGTATCCCACCGTGTACTGTAGGTAGATTGTATCCCACCGTGTACTGTAGGTAGATTATATCCCACTGTGTACTGTCGGTAGATTGTATCCCACCGTGTACTGTAGGTAGAATGTAACCCACCGTGTACTGTAGGTAGATTATATCCCACTGTGTACTGTCGGTAGATTGTATCCCACCGTGTACTGTAGGTAGATTATATCCCACTGTGTACTGTTGGTAGATTGTATCCCACCGTGTACTGTAGGTAGATTGTATCCCACCGTGTACTGTAGGTAGATTGTATCCCACCGTGTACTGTAGGTAGATTGTATCCCACCGTGTACTGTAGGTAGATTGTATCCCACTGTGTACTGTCGGTAGATTGTATCCCACCGTGTACTGTCGGTAGATTATATCCCACCGTGTACCGTAGGTAGATTATATCCCACCGTGTACTGTAGGTAGATTGTATCCCACCGTGTACTGTAGGTAGATTGTATCCCACCGTGTACTGTAGGTAGATTGTATCCCACCGTGTACTGTAGATAGATTATATCCCACCGTGTACTGTAGATAGATTATATCCCACCGTGTACTGTAGGTAGATTGTATCCCACTGTGTACTGTCGGTAGATTATATCCCACCGTGGACTGTAGGTAGATTGTATCCCACCGTGTACTGTCGGTAGATTGTATCCCACCGTGTACTGTAGGTAGATTGTATCCCACCGTGTACTGTAGGTAGATTGTATCCCACCGTGTACTGTCGGTAGATTGTATCCCACCGTGTACTGTAGGTAGATTGTATCCCACCGTGTACTGTAGGTAGATTGTATCCCACCGTGGACTGTAGGGTAGATTGTATCCCACCGTGTACTGTAGGTAGATTGTATCCCACCGTGTACTGTAGGTAGATTGTATCCCACCGTGTACTGTAGGTAGATTGTATCCCACCGTGTACTGTAGGTAGATTGTATCCCACCGTGTACTGTAGGTAGATTGTATCCCACCGTGTACTGTAGGTAGATTGTATCCCACCGAGTACTGTAGGTAGATTGTATCCCACCGTGTACTGTAGGTAGATTGTATCCCACCGTGTACTGTAGGTAGATTATATCCCACCGTGTACTGTAGGTAGATTGTATCCCACCGTGTCCTGTAGGTAGATTGTATCCCACCGTGTACTGTAGGTAGATTGTATCCCACCGTGTACTGTAGGTAGATTGTATCCCACCGAGTACTGTAGGTAGATTGTATCCCACCGAGTACTGTAGGTAGATTGTATCCCACTGTGTACTGTAGGTAGATTGTATCCCACCGTGTACTGTAGGTAGATTGTATCCCACCGTGTACTGTAGGGTAGATTGTATCCCACCGTGTACTGTAGGTAGATTGTATCCCACCGTGTACTGTCGGTAGATTGTATCCCACCGTTTACTGTAGGTAGATTGTATCCCACCGTGTACTGTAGGTAGATTGTATCCCACCGTGTACTGTAGGGTAGATTGTATCCCACCGTGTACTGTCGGTAGATTGTATCCCACCGTGTACTGTCGGTAGATTGTATCCCACCGTGTACTGTAGGTAGATTGTATCCCACCGAGTACTGTAGGTAGATTGTATCCCACCGAGTACTGTAGGTAGATTGTATCCCACCGAGTACTGTAGGGTAGATTGTATCCCACCGTGTACTGTAGGTAGATTGTATCCCACCGTGTACTGTAGGTAGATTGTATCCCACCGTGTACTGTAGGTAGATTGTATCCCACCGTGTACTGTCGGTAGATTGTATCCCACCGTGTACTGTAGGTAGATTGTATCCCACCGTGTACTGTAGGTAGATTGTATCCCACCGTGTACTGTCGGTAGATTGTATCCCACCGTGTACTGTAGGTAGACTGTATCCCACCGTGTACTGTAGGTAGATTGTATCCCACCGTGTACTGTAGGTAGATTGTATCCCACCGTGTACTGTCGGTAGATTGTATCCCACCGTGTACTGTAGGTAGATTTTATCCCACCGTGTACTGTAGGTAGATTGTATCCCACCGAGTACTGTCGGTAGATTGTATCCCACCGTGTACTGTCGGTAGATTGTATCCCACCGTGTACTGTAGGTAGATTGTATCCCACCGTGTACTGTCGGTAGATTGTATCCCACCGAGTACTGTAGGTAGATTGTATCCCACCGTGTACTGTAGGTAGATTGTATCCCACCGTGTACTGTAGGTAGATTGTATCCCACCGTGTACTGTAGGTAGATTGTATCCCACCGTGTACTGTAGGTAGATTATATCCCACCGTGTACTGTAGGTAGATTGTATCCCACCGTGTACTGTAGGTAGATTGTATCCCACCGTGTACTGTAGGTAGATTGTATCCCATCGTGTACTGTAGGTAGATTGTATCCCACCGAGTACTGTAGGTAGATTGTATCCCACCGAGTACTGTAGGTAGATTGTATCCCACTGTGTACTGTAGGTAGATTGTATCCCACCGTGTACTGTAGATAGATTGTATCCCACCGTGTACTGTAGGGTAGATTGTATCCCACCGTGTACTGTAGGTAGATTGTATCCCACCGTGTACTGTAGGTAGATTGTATCCCACCGTGTACTGTAGGTAGATTGTATCCCACCGTTTACTGTCGGTAGATTGTATCCCACCGTGTACTGCAGGTAGATTGTATCCCACCGTGTACTGTAGGGTAGATTGTATCCCACCGTGTACTGTCGGTAGATTGTATCCCACCGTGTACTGTCGGTAGATTGTATCCCACCGTGTACTGTAGGTAGATTGTATCCCACCGAGTACTGTAGGTAGATTGTATCCCACCGAGTACTGTAGGTAGATTGTATCCCACCGAGTACTGTAGGGTAGATTGTATCCCACCGTGTACTGTAGGTAGATTGTATCCCACCGTGTACTGTAGGTAGATTGTATCCCACCGTGTACTGTCGGTAGATTGTATCCCACCGTGTACTGTAGGTAGATTGTATCCCACTGTGTACTGTAGGTAGATTGTATCCCATCGTGTACTGTAGGTAGACTGTATCCCACCGTGTACTGTAGGTAGATTGTATCCCACCGTGTACTGTAGGTAGATTGTATCCCACCGTGTACTGTAGGGTAGATTGTATCCCACCGTGTACTGTCGGTAGATTGTATCCCACCGTGTACTGTAGGTAGATTGTATCCCACCGTGTACTGTAGGTAGATTGTATCCCACCGAGTACTGTCGGTAGATTGTATCCCACCGTGTACTGTCGGTAGATTGTATCCCACCGTGTACTGTAGGTAGATTGTATCCCACCGTGTACTGTCGGTAGATTGTATCCCACCGAGTACTGTAGGTAGATTGTATCCCACCGTGTACTGTAGGTAGATTGTATCCCACCGTGTACTGTAGGTAGATTGTATCCCACCGTGTACTGTAGGTAGATTGTATCCCACCGTGTACTGTAGGGTAGATTGTATCCCACCGTGTACTGTCGGTAGATTGTATCCCACCGTGTACTGTCGGTAGATTATATCCCACCGTGTACCGTCGGTAGATTGTATCCCACCGTGTACTGCAGGTAGATTGTATCCCACCGTGTTCTGTCGGTAGACTGTATCCCACCGTGTACTGTAGATAGATTGTATCCCACTGTGTACTGTAGGGTAGATTGTATCCCACCGTGTACTGTAGGTAGATTGTATCCCACCGTGTACTGTTGGTGGATTGTATCCCACCGTGTACTGTAGGTAGATTGTATCCCACCGTGTACTGTAGGGTAAATTGTATCCCACCGTGTACTGTCGGTAGATTGTATCCCACCGTGTACTGTCGGTAGATTATATCCCACCGTGTACCGTCGGTAGATTGTATCCCACCGTGTACTGTAGGTAGATTGTATCCCACCGTGTTCTGTCGGTAGACTGTATCCCACCGTGTACTGTAGATAGATTGTATCCCACTGTGTACTGTAGGGTAGATTGTATCCCACCGTGTACTGTAGGTAGATTGTATCCCACCGTGTACTGTCGGTAGATTGTATCCCACCGTGTACTGTAGGTAGATTGTATCCCACCGTGTACTGTCGGTAGATTGTATCCCACCGTGTACTGTAGGTAGATTGTATCCCACCGTGTACTGTAGATAGATTGTATCCCACTGTGTACTGTAGGGTAGATTGTATCCCACCGTGTACTGTAGGTAGATTGTATCCCACCGTGTACTGTCGGGTAGATTGTATCCCACCGTGTACTGTAGGTAGATTGTATCCCACCGTGTACTGTCGGGTAGATTGTATCCCACCGTGTACTGTAGGTAGATTGTATCCCACCGTGTACTGTAGGTAGATTGTATCCCACCGTGTACTGTAGGTAGATTGTATCCCACCGTGTACTGTAGGTAGATTGTATCCCACCGTGTACTGTAGGTAGATTATATCCCATCGTGTACTGTAGGTAGATTGTATCCCACCGTGTACTGTCGGTAGATTGTATCCCACCGTGTACTGTAGGTAGATTGTATCCCACCGTGTACTGTAGGTAGATTGTATCCCACCGTGTACTGTAGGTAGATTGTATCCCACCGTGTACTGTAGGTAGATTGTATCCCACCGTGTACTGTAGGTAGATTGTATCCCACCGTGTACTGTAGGTAGATTGTATCCCACCGTGTACTGTAGGTAGATTGTATCCCACCGTGTACTGTAGGTAGATTGTATCCCACCGTGTACTGTAGGTAGATTGTATCCCACCGTGTACTGTAGGTAGATTATATCCCACCGTGTACTGTAGGTAGATTATATCCCACCGTGTACTGTAGGTAGATTGTATCCCACCGTGTACTGTGGGTAGATTGTATCCCACCGTGTACTGTAGGGTAGATTGTATCCCACCGTGTACTGTAGGTAGATTGTATCCCACCGTGTACTGTAGGTAGATTGTATCCCACCGTGTACTGTCGGTAGATTATATCCCACCGTGTACTGTCGGTAGATTGTATCCCACCGTGTACTGTCGGTAGATTATATCCCACCGTGTACTGTCGGTAGATTGTATCCCACCGTGTACTGTAGGTAGATTGTATCCCACCGTGTCCTGTAGGTAGATTGTATCCCACCGTGTACTGTAGGTAGATTGTATCCCACCGTGTACTGTAGGTAGATTGTATCCCACCGTGTACTGTAGGTAGATTGTATCCCACCGTGTACTGTAGGTAGATTGTATCCCACCGTGTACTGTAGGTAGATTGTATCCCACCGTGTACTGTAGGTAGATTGTATCCCACCGTGTACTGTAGGTAGATTGTATCCCACCGTGTACTGTAGGTAGATTGTATCCCACCGTGGACTGTAGGTAGATTGTATCCCACCGTGTACTGTAGGTAGATTGTATCCCACCGTGTACTGTAGGTAGATTGTATCCCACCGTGTACTGTAGGTAGATTGTATCCCACCGTGGACTGTCGGTAGATTGTATCCCACCGTGTATTGGAGGTAGATTGTATCCCACCGTGTACTGTCGGTAGATTGTATCCCACCGTGTACTGTAGGTAGATTGTATCCCACCGTGTACTGTCGGTAGATTATATCCCACCGTGTACTGTCGGTAGATTGTATCCCACCGTGTACTGTAGGTAGATTGTATCCCACCGTGTACTGTAGGTAGATTGTATCCCACCGTGTACTGTAGGTAGATTATATCCCACCGTGTACTGTCGGTAGATTGTATCCCACCGTGTATTGGAGGTAGATTATATCCCACCGTGTACTGTAGGTAGATTATATCCCACCGTGTACTGTAGGTAGATTATATCCCACCGTGTACTGTAGGTAGATTGTATCCCACCGTGTACTGTAGGTAGATTGTATCCCACCGTGTACTGTAGGTAGATTGTATCCCACCGTGTACTGTAGGTAGATTATATACCACTGTGTACTGTCGGTAGATTGTATCCCACCGTGTACTGTAGGTAGATTGTATCCCACCGTGTACTGTAGGTAGATTATATCCCACTGTGTACTGTCGGTAGATTATATCCCACCGTGTACTGTAGGTAGATTGTATCCCACCGTGTACTGTAGGTAGATTGTCTCCCACCGTGTATTGGAGGTAGATTATATCCCACTGTGTACTGTAGGTAGATTGTATCCCACCGTGTACTGTAGGTAGATTGTATCCCACCGTGTACTGTCGGTAGATTATATCCCACTGTGTACTGTCGGTAGATTATATCCCACTGTGTACTGTCGGTAGATTATATCCCACCGTGTACTGTAGGGTAGATTGTATCCCACTGTGTACTGTCGGTAGATTATATCCCACCGTGTACTGTAGGGTAGATTGTATCCCACCGTGTACTGTAGGTAGATTGTATCCCACCGTGTACTGTAGGTAGATTGTATCCCACCGTGTACTGTAGGTAGATTGTATCCCACCGTGTATTGGAGGTAGATTATATCCCACTGTGTACTGTCGGTAGATTGTATCCCACCGTGTACTGTAGGTAGATTGTATCCCACCGTGTACTGTAGGTAGATTGTATCCCACCGTGTACTGTAGGTAGATTGTATCCCACCGTGTACTGTAGTTAGATTGTATCCCACCGTGTACTGTAGGTAGATTGTATCCCACCGTGTACTGTAGGTAGATTGTATCCCATCGTGTACTGTAGGTAGATTATATCCCACTGTGTACTGTCGGTAGATTATATCCCACCGTGTACTGTAGGTAGATTGTATCCCACCGTGTATTGGAGGTAGATTATATCCCACTGTGTACTGTCGGTAGATTGTATCCCACCGTGTACTGTAGGTAGATTGTATCCCACCGTGTACTGTAGGTAGATTGTATCCCACCGTGTACTGTAGGTAGATTGTATCCCACTGTGTACTGTAGGTAGATTGTATCCCACTGTGTACTGTCGGTAGATTGTATCCCACCGTGTACTGTCGGTAGATTATATCCCACCGTGTACCGTCGGTAGATTGTATCCCACCGTGTACTGTAGATAGATTGTATCCCACTGTGTACTGTAGGTAGATTGTATCCCACCGTGTACTGTAGATAGATTGTATCCCACTGTGTACTGTAGGTAGATTATATCCCACCGTGTACTGTAGGTAGATTGTATCCCACCGTGTACTGTAGGTAGATTGTATCCCACCGTGTACTGTAGGTAGATTGTATCCCACCGAGTACTGTAGGTAGATTGTATCCCACCGAGTACTGTAGGTAGATTGTATCCCACTGTGTACTGTAGGTAGATTGTATCCCACCGTGTACTGTAGGTAGATTGTATCCCACCGTGTACTGTAGGGTAGATTGTATCCCACCGTGTACTGTAGGTAGATTGTATCCCACCGTGTACTGTAGGTAGATTGTATCCCACCGTGTACTGTAGGTAGATTGTATCCCACCGTTTACTGTAGGTAGATTGTATCCCACCGTGTACTGTAGGTAGATTGTATCCCACCGTGTACTGTAGGGTAGATTGTATCCCACCGTGTACTGTCGGTAGATTGTATCCCACCGTGTACTGTCGGTAGATTGTATCCCACCGTGTACTGTAGGTAGATTGTATCCCACCGAGTACTGTAGGTAGATTGTATCCCACCGAGTACTGTAGGTAGATTGTATCCCACCGAGTACTGTAGGGTAGATTGTATCCCACCGTGTACTGTAGGTAGATTGTATCCCACCGTGTACTGTAGGTAGATTGTATCCCACCGTGTACTGTAGGTAGATTGTATCCCACCGTGTACTGTCGGTAGATTGTATCCCACCGTGTACTGTAGGTAGATTGTATCCCACCGTGTACTGTAGGTAGATTGTATCCCACCGTGTACTGTCGGTAGATTGTATCCCACCGTGTACTGTAGGTAGACTGTATCCCACCGTGTACTGTAGGTAGATTGTATCCCACCGTGTACTGTAGGTAGATTGTATCCCACCGTGTACTGTAGGGTAGATTGTATCCCACCGTGTACTGTCGGTAGATTGTATCCCACCGTGTACTGTAGGTAGATTGTATCCCACCGTGTACTGTAGGTAGATTGTATCCCACCGAGTACTGTCGGTAGATTGTATCCCACCGTGTACTGTCGGTAGATTGTATCCCACCGTGTACTGTAGGTAGATTGTATCCCACCGTGTACTGTCGGTAGATTGTATCCCACCGAGTACTGTAGGTAGATTGTATCCCACCGTGTACTGTAGGTAGATTGTATCCCACCGTGTACTGTAGGTAGATTGTATCCCACCGTGTACTGTAGGTAGATTGTATCCCACCGTGTACTGTAGGTAGATTATATCCCACCGTGTACTGTAGGTAGATTGTATCCCACCGTGTACTGTAGGTAGATTGTATCCCACCGTGTACTGTAGGTAGATTGTATCCCATCGTGTACTGTAGGTCGATTGTATCCCACCGAGTACTGTAGGTAGATTGTATCCCACCGAGTACTGTAGGTAGATTGTATCCCACTGTGTACTGTAGGTAGATTGTATCCCACCGTGTACTGTAGGTAGATTGTATCCCACCGTGTACTGTAGGGTAGATTGTATCCCACCGTGTACTGTAGGTAGATTGTATCCCACCGTGTACTGTAGGTAGATTGTATCCCACCGTGTACTGTAGGTAGATTGTATCCCACCGTTTACTGTAGGTAGATTGTATCCCACCGTGTACTGCAGGTAGATTGTATCCCACCGTGTACTGTAGGGTAGATTGTATCCCACCGTGTACTGTCGGTAGATTGTATCCCACCGTGTACTGTCGGTAGATTGTATCCCACCGTGTACTGTAGGTAGATTGTATCCCACCGAGTACTGTAGGTAGATTGTATCCCACCGAGTACTGTAGGTAGATTGTATCCCACCGAGTACTGTAGGGTAGATTGTATCCCACCGTGTACTGTAGGTAGATTGTATCCCACCGTGTACTGTAGGTAGATTGTATCCCACCGTGTACTGTAGGTAGATTGTATCCCACCGTGTACTGTCGGTAGATTGTATCCCACCGTGTACTGTAGGTAGATTGTATCCCACTGTGTACTGTAGGTAGATTGTATCCCATCGTGTACTGTAGGTAGACTGTATCCCACCGTGTACTGTAGGTAGATTGTATCCCACCGTGTACTGTAGGTAGATTGTATCCCACCGTGTACTGTAGGGTAGATTGTATCCCACCGTGTACTGTCGGTAGATTGTATCCCACCGTGTACTGTAGGTAGATTGTATCCCACCGTGTACTGTAGGTAGATTGTATCCCACCGAGTACTGTCGGTAGATTGTATCCCACCGTGTACTGTCGGTAGATTGTATCCCACCGTGTACTGTAGGTAGATTGTATCCCACCGTGTACTGTCGGTAGATTGTATCCCACCGAGTACTGTAGGTAGATTGTATCCCACCGTGTACTGTAGGTAGATTGTATCCCACCGTGTACTGTAGGTAGATTGTATCCCACCGTGTACTGTAGGTAGATTGTATCCCACCGTGTACTGTAGGGTAGATTGTATCCCACCGTGTACTGTCGGTAGATTGTATCCCACCGTGTACTGTCGGTAGATTATATCCCACCGTGTACCGTCGGTAGATTGTATCCCACCGTGTACTGTAGGTAGATTGTATCCCACCGTGTTCTGTCGGTAGACTGTATCCCACCGTGTACTGTAGATAGATTGTATCCCACTGTGTACTGTAGGGTAGATTGTATCCCACCGTGTACTGTAGGTAGATTGTATCCCACCGTGTACTGTTGGTGGATTGTATCCCACCGTGTACTGTAGGTAGATTGTATCCCACCGTGTACTGTAGGGTAGATTGTATCCCACCGTGTACTGTCGGTAGATTGTATCCCACCGTGTACTGTCGGTAGATTATATCCCACCGTGTACCGTCGGTAGATTGTATCCCACCGTGTACTGTAGGTAGATTGTATCCCACCGTGTTCTGTCGGTAGACTGTATCCCACCGTGTACTGTAGATAGATTGTATCCCACTGTGTACTGTAGGGTAGATTGTATCCCACCGTGTACTGTAGGTAGATTGTATCCCACCGTGTACTGTCGGTAGATTGTATCCCACCGTGTACTGTAGGTAGATTGTATCCCACCGTGTACTGTCGGTAGATTGTATCCCACCGTGTACTGTAGGTAGATTGTATCCCACCGTGTACTGCAGATAGATTGTATCCCACTGTGTACTGTAGGGTAGATTGTATCCCACCGTGTACTGTAGGTAGATTGTATCCCACCGTGTACTGTCGGGTAGATTGTATCCCACCGTGTACTGTAGGTAGATTGTATCCCACCGTGTACTGTCGGGTAGATTGTATCCCACCGTGTACTGTAGGTAGATTGTATCCCACCGTGTACTGTAGGTAGATTGTATCCCACCGTGTACTGTAGGTAGATTGTATCCCACCGTGTACTGTAGGTAGATTGTATCCCACCGTGTACTGTAGGTAGATTATATCCCATCGTGTACTGTAGGTAGATTGTATCCCACCGTGTACTGTCGGTAGATTGTATCCCACCGTGTACTGTAGGTAGATTGTATCCCACCGTGTACTGTAGGTAGATTGTATCCCACCGTGTACTGTAGGTAGATTGTATCCCACCGTGTACTGTAGGTAGATTGTATCCCACCGTGTACTGTAGGTAGATTGTATCCCACCGTGTACTGTAGGTAGATTGTATCCCACCGTGTACTGTAGGTAGATTGTATCCCACCGTGTACTGTAGGTAGATTGTATCCCACCGTGTACTGTAGGTAGATTGTATCCCACCGTGTACTGTAGGTAGATTATATCCCACCGTGTACTGTAGGTAGATTATATCCCACCGTGTACTGTAGGTAGATTGTATCCCACCGTGTACTGTAGGTAGATTGTATCCCACCGTGTACTGTAGGTAGATTGTATCCCACCGTGTACTGTAGGTAGATTGTATCCCACCGTGTACTGTCGGTAGATTATATCCCACCGTGTACTGTCGGTAGATTGTATCCCACCGTGTACTGTCGGTAGATTGTATCCCACCGTGTACTGTCGGTAGATTGTATCCCACCGTGTACTGTAGGTAGATTGTATCCCACCGTGTCCTGTAGGTAGATTGTATCCCACCGTGTACTGTAGGTAGATTGTATCCCACCGTGTACTGTAGGTAGATTGTATCCCACCGTGTACTGTAGGTAGATTGTATCCCACCGTGTACTGTAGGTAGATTGTATCCCACCGTGTACTGTAGGTAGATTGTATCCCACCGTGTACTGTAGGTAGATTGTATCCCACCGTGGACTGTAGGTAGATTGTATCCCACCGTGTACTGTAGGTAGATTGTATCCCACCGTGTACTGTAGGTAGATTGTATCCCACCGTGTACTGTAGGTAGATTGTATCCCACCGTGGACTGTCGGTAGATTGTATCCCACCGTGTATTGGAGGTAGATTGTATCCCACCGTGTACTGTCGGTAGATTGTATCCCACCGTGTACTGTAGGTAGATTGTATCCCACCGTGTACTGTCGGTAGATTATATCCCACCGTGTACTGTCAGTAGATTGTATCCCACCGTGTACTGTCGGTAGATTGTATCCCACCGTGTACTGTAGGTAGATTGTATCCCACCGTGTACTGTAGGTAGATTATATCCCACCGTGTACTGTCGGTAGATTGTATCCCACCGTGTATTGGAGGTAGATTATATCCCACCGTGTACTGTAGGTAGATTATATCCCACCGTGTACTGTAGGTAGATTATATCCCACCGTGTACTGTAGGTAGATTGTATCCCACCGTGTACTGTTGGTAGATTGTATCCCACCGTGTACTGTAGGTAGATTGTATCCCACCGTGTACTGTAGGTAGATTATATACCACTGTGTACTGTCGGTAGATTGTATCCCACCGTGTACTGTAGGTAGATTGTATCCCACCGTGTACTGTAGGTAGATTATATCCCACTGTGTACTGTCGGTAGATTATATCCCACCGTGTACTGTAGGTAGATTGTATCCCACCGTGTACTGTAGGTAGATTGTCTCCCACCGTGTATTGGAGGTAGATTATATCCCACTGTGTACTGTAGGTAGATTGTATCCCACCGTGTACTGTCGGTAGATTGTATCCCACCGTGTACTGTCGGTAGATTATATCCCACTGTGTACTGTCGGTAGATTATATCCCACTGTGTACTGTCGGTAGATTATATCCCACCGTGTACTGTAGGGTAGATTGTATCCCACCGTGTACTGTAGGTAGATTGTATCCCACCGTGTACTGTAGGTAGATTGTATCCCACCGTGTACTGTAGGTAGATTGTATCCCACCGTGTATTGGAGGTAGATTATATCCCACTGTGTACTGTCGGTAGATTGTATCCCACCGTGTACTGTAGGTAGATTGTATCCCACCGTGTACTGTAGGTAGATTGTATCCCACCGTGTACTGTAGGTAGATTGTATCCCACCGTGTACTGTAGGTAGATTGTATCCCACCGTGTACTGTAGGTGGATTGTATCCCACCGTGTACTGTAGGTAGATTGTATCCCATCGTGTACTGTAGGTAGATTATATCCCACTGTGTACTGTCGGTAGATTATATCCCACCGTGTACTGTAGGTAGATTGTATCCCACCGTGTATTGGAGGTAGATTATATCCCACTGTGTACTGTCGGTAGATTGTATCCCACCGTGTACTGTAGGTAGATTGTATCCCACCGTGTACTGTAGGTAGATTGTATCCCACCGTGTACTGTCGGTAGATTGTATCCCACCGTGTACTGTAGGTAGATTGTATCCCACCGTGTACTGTAGGTAGATTGTATCCCACCGTGTACTGTAGGTAGATTGTATCCCACTGTGTACTGTAGGTAGATTGTATCCCACTGTGTACTGTCGGTAGATTGTATCCCACCGTGTACTGTCGGTAGATTATATCCCACCGTGTACCGTCGGTAGATTGTATCCCACCGTGTACTGTAGATAGATTGTATCCCACTGTGTACTGTAGGTAGATTGTATCCCACCGTGTACTGTAGATAGATTGTATCCCACTGTGTACTGTAGGTAGATTATATCCCACCGTGGACTGTAGGTAGATTGTATCCCACCGTGTACTGTAGGTAGATTATATCCCACTGTGTACTGTCGGTAGATTGTATCCCACCGTGTACTGTAGGTAGATTATATCCCACCGTGTACTGTAGGTAGATTGTATCCCACCGAGTACTGTAGGTAGATTGTATCCCACCGTGTACTGTCGGTAGATTGTATCCCACCGTGTACTGTCGGTAGATTATATCCCACCGTGTACTGTAGGTAGATTGTATCCCACCGTGTACTGTAGGTAGATTATATCCCACCGTGTACTGTAGGTAGATTGTATCCCACCGTGTACTGTAGGTAGATTATATCCCACTGTGTACTGTCGGTAGATTGTATCCCACCGTGTACTGTAGGTAGATTGTATCCCACCGAGTACTGTAGGTAGATTGTATCCCACCGTGTACTGTAGGTAGATTGTATCCCACCGAGTACTGTAGGTAGATTGTATCCCACCGTGTACTGTAGGTAGATTATATCCCACCGTGTACTGTAGGTAGATTGTATCCCACCGAGTACTGTAGGTAGATTGTATCCCACCGTGTACTGTCGGTAGATTGTATCCCACCGTGTACTGTAGGGTAGATTGTATCCCACTGTGTACTGTAGGTAGATTGTATCCCACCGTGTACTGTAGGTAGATTGTATCCCACCGTGTACTGTCGGTAGATTATATCCCACCGTGTACCGTCGGTAGATTGTATCCCACCGTGTACTGTAGGGTAGATTGTATCCCACCGTGTACTGTAGGTAGATTGTATCCCACCGTGTACTGTAGGTAGATTATATCCCACCGTGTACTGTAGGTAGATTGTATCCCACCGTGTACTGTAGGTAGATTATATCCCACCGTGTACTGTCGGTAGATTGTATCCCACCGTGTACTGTAGGTAGATTATATCCCACCGTGTACTGTAGGTAGATTATATCCCACCGTGTACTGTAGGGTAGATTGTATCCCACCGTGTACTGTAGGTAGATTGTATCCCACCGTGTACTGTAGGTAGATTGTATCCCACCGTGTACTGCAGTTAGATTATATCCCACCGTGTACTGTAGGTAGATTGTATCCCACCGTGTACTGTAGGTAGATTATATCCCACCGTGTACTGTAGGTAGATTGTATCCCACCGTGTACTGTAGGTAGATTGTATCCCACCGTGTACTGTAGGTAGATTATATCCCACCGTGTACTGTAGGTAGATTGTATCCCACCGTGTACTGTAGGTAGATTATATCCCACCGTGTACTGTAGGTAGATTGTATCCCACCGTGTACTGTAGGTAGATTGTATCCCACCGTGTACTGTAGGTAGATTGTATCCCACCGTGTACTGTAGGTAGATTATATCCCACCGTGTACTGTAGGTAGATTGTATCCCACCGTGTACTGTAGGTAGATTGTATCCCACCGTGTACTGTAGGTAGATTATATCCCACCGTGTACTGTAGGTAGATTGTATCCCACCGTGTACTGTAGGTAGATTGTATCCCACCGTGTACTGTAGGTAGATTGTATCCCACCGTGTACTGTAGGTAGATTGTATCCCACCGTGTACTGTAGGGTAGATTGTATCCCACCGTGTACTGTAGGTAGATTGTATCCCACCGTGTACTGTCGGTAGATTGTATCCCACCGTGTACTGTAGGTAGATTGTATCCCACCGTGTACTGTCGGTAGATTGTATCCCACCGTGTACTGTAGGTAGATTGTATCCCACCGTGTACTGTAGGTAGATTATATCCCACCGTGTACTGTCGGTAGATTGTATCCCACCGTGTACTGTAGGTAGATTGTATCCCACCGTGTACTGTAGGTAGATTGTATCCCACCGTGTACTGTAGGTAGATTGTATCCCACCGTGTACTGTCGGTAGATTGTATCCCACCGTGTACTGTAGGTAGATTATATCCCACCGTGTACTGTCGGTAGATTGTATCCCACCGTGTACTGTAGGTAGATTGTATCCCACCGTGTACTGTAGGTAGATTGTATCCCACCGTGTATTGGAGGTAGATTATATCCCACTGTGTACTGTCGGTAGATTGTATCCCACCGTGTACTGTAGGTAGATTGTATCCCACCGTGTACTGTAGGTAGATTGTATCCCACCGTGTACTGTAGGTAGATTGTATCCCACTGTGTACTGTAGGTAGATTGTATCCCACTGTGTACTGTCGGTAGATTGTATCCCACCGTGTACTGTCGGTAGATTATATCCCACCGTGTACCGTCGGTAGATTGTATCCCACCGTGTACTGTAGATAGATTGTATCCCACTGTGTACTGTAGGTAGATTGTATCCCACCGTGTACTGTAGATAGATTGTATCCCACTGTGTACTGTAGGTAGATTATATCCCACCGTGGACTGTAGGTAGATTGTATCCCACCGTGTACTGTAGGTAGATTATATCCCACTGTGTACTGTCGGTAGATTGTATCCCACCGTGTACTGTAGGTAGATTATATCCCACCGTGTACTGTAGGTAGATTGTATCCCACCGAGTACTGTAGGTAGATTGTATCCCACCGTGTACTGTCGGTAGATTGTATCCCACCGTGTACTGTAGGTAGATTATATCCCACCGTGTACTGTAGGTAGATTGTATCCCACCGTGTACTGTAGGTAGATTATATCCCACCGTGTACTGTAGGTAGATTGTATCCCACCGTGTACTGTAGGTAGATTATATCCCACTGTGTACTGTCGGTAGATTGTATCCCACCGTGTACTGTAGGTAGATTGTATCCCACCGAGTACTGTAGGTAGATTGTATCCCACCGTGTACTGTAGGCAGATTGTATCCCACCGAGTACTGTAGGTAGATTGTATCCCACCGTGTACTGTAGGTAGATTATATCCCACCGTGTACTGTAGGTAGATTGTATCCCACCGAGTACTGTAGGTAGATTGTATCCCACCGTGTACTGTCGGTAGATTGTATCCCACCGTGTACTGTAGGGTAGATTGTATCCCACTGTGTACTGTAGGTAGATTGTATCCCACCGTGTACTGTAGGTAGATTGTATCCCACCGTGTACTGTCGGTAGATTATATCCCACCGTGTACCGTCGGTAGATTGTATCCCACCGTGTACTGTAGGGTAGATTGTATCCCACCGTGTACTGTAGGTAGATTGTATCCCACCGTGTACTGTAGGTAGATTATATCCCACCGTGTACTGTAGGTAGATTGTATCCCACCGTGTACTGTAGGTAGATTATATCCCACCGTGTACTGTCGGTAGATTGTATCCCACCGTGTACTGTAGGTAGATTATATCCCACCGTGTACTGTCGGTAGATTATATCCCACTGTGTACTGTCGGTAGATTATATCCCACTGTGTACTGTCGGTAGATTATATCCCACCGTGTACTGTAGGGTAGATTGTATCCCACCGTGTACTGTAGGTAGATTGTATCCCACCGTGTACTGTAGGTAGATTGTATCCCACCGTGTACTGTAGGTAGATTGTATCCCACCGTGTATTGGAGGTAGATTATATCCCACTGTGTACTGTCGGTAGATTGTATCCCACCGTGTACTGTAGGTAGATTGTATCCCACCGTGTACTGTAGGTAGATTGTATCCCACCGTGTACTGTAGGTAGATTGTATCCCACCGTGTACTGTAGGTAGATTGTATCCCACCGTGTACTGTAGGTAGATTGTATCCCACCGTGTACTGTAGGTAGATTGTATCCCATCGTGTACTGTAGGTAGATTATATCCCACTGTGTACTGTCGGTAGATTATATCCCACCGTGTACTGTAGGTAGATTGTATCCCACCGTGTATTGGAGGTAGATTATATCCCACTGTGTACTGTCGGTAGATTGTATCCCACCGTGTACTGTAGGTAGATTGTATCCCACCGTGTACTGTAGGTTGATTGTATCCCACCGTGTACTGTCGGTAGATTGTATCCCACCGTGTACTGTAGGTAGATTGTATCCCACCGTGTACTGTAGGTAGATTGTATCCCACCGTGTACTGTAGGTAGATTGTATCCCACTGTGTACTGTAGGTAGATTGTATCCCACTGTGTACTGTCGGTAGATTGTATCCCACCGTGTACTGTCGGTAGATTATATCCCACCGTGTACCGTCGGTAGATTGTATCCCACCGTGTACTGTAGATAGATTGTATCCCACTGTGTACTGTAGGTAGATTGTATCCCACCGTGTACTGTAGATAGATTGTATCCCACTGTGTACTGTAGGTAGATTATATCCCACCGTGGACTGTAGGTAGATTGTATCCCACCGTGTACTGTAGGTAGATTATATCCCACTGTGTACTGTCGGTAGATTGTATCCCACCGTGTACTGTAGGTAGATTATATCCCACCGTGTACTGTAGGTAGATTGTATCCCACCGAGTACTGTAGGTAGATTGTATCCCACCGTGTACTGTCGGTAGATTGTATCCCACCGTGTACTGTCGGTAGATTATATCCCACCGTGTACTGTAGGTAGATTGTATCCCACCGTGTACTGTAGGTAGATTATATCCCACCGTGTACTGTAGGTAGATTGTATCCCACCGTGTACTGTAGGTAGATTATATCCCACTGTGTACTGTCGGTAGATTGTATCCCACCGTGTACTGTAGGTAGATTGTATCCCACCGAGTACTGTAGGTAGATTGTATCCCACCGTGTACTGTAGGTAGATTGTATCCCACCGAGTACTGTAGGTAGATTGTATCCCACCGTGTACTGTAGGTAGATTATATCCCACCGTGTACTGTAGGTAGA
Organism: Heptranchias perlo; assembly: GCF_035084215.1. Classification (NCBI taxonomy): domain Eukaryota; kingdom Metazoa; phylum Chordata; class Chondrichthyes; order Hexanchiformes; family Hexanchidae; genus Heptranchias; species Heptranchias perlo. The sequence continues at coordinate 7,092,370 of NC_090368.1, read as the reverse complement.
TTGTATCCCACCGAGTACTGTAGGTAGATTGTATCCCACCGTGTACTGTCGGTAGATTGTATCCCACCGTGTACTGTAGGGTAGATTGTATCCCACTGTGTACTGTAGGTAGATTGTATCCCACCGTGTACTGTAGGTAGATTGTATCCCACCGTGTACTGTCGGTAGATTATATCCCACCGTGTACCGTCGGTAGATTGTATCCCACCGTGTACTGTAGGGTAGATTGTATCCCACCGTGTACTGTAGGTAGATTGTATCCCACCGTGTACTGTAGGTAGATTATATCCCACCGTGTACTGTAGGTAGATTGTATCCCACCGTGTACTGTAGGTAGATTATATCCCACCGTGTACTGTCGGTAGATTGTATCCCACCGTGTACTGTAGGTAGATTATATCCCACCGTGTACTGTAGGTAGATTGTATCCCACCGTGTACTGTAGGTAGATTGTATCCCACCGTGTACTGTAGGTAGATTATATCCCACCGTGTACCGTCGGTAGATTGTATCCCACCGTGTACTGTAGGTAGATTGTATCCCACCGTGTACTGTCGGTAGATTATATCCCACCGTGTACCGTCGGTAGATTGTATCCCACCGTGTACTGTAGGGTAGATTGTATCCCACCGTGTACTGTAGGTAGATTGTATCCCACCGTGTACTGTAGGTAGATTATATCCCACCGTGTACTGTAGGTAGATTGTATCCCACCGTGTACTGTAGGTAGATTATATCCCACCGTGTACTGTCGGTAGATTGTATCCCACCGTGTACTGTAGGTAGATTATATCCCACCGTGTACTGTAGGTAGATTGTATCCCACCGTGTACTGTAGGTAGATTGTATCCCACCGTGTACTGTAGGTAGATTATATCCCACCGTGTACTGTAGGTAGATTATATCCCACCGTGTACTGTAGGGTAGATTGTATCCCACCGTGTACTGTAGGTAGATTGTATCCCACCGTGTACTGTAGGTAGATTGTATCCCACCGTGTACTGCAGTTAGATTATATCCCACCGTGTACTGTAGGTAGATTGTATCCCACCGTGTACTGTAGGTAGATTATATCCCACCGTGTACTGTAGGTAGATTGTATCCCACCGTGTACTGTAGGTAGATTGTATCCCACCGTGTACTGTAGGTAGATTATATCCCACCGTGTACTGTAGGTAGATTGTATCCCACCGTGTACTGTAGGTAGATTATATCCCACCGTGTACTGCAGGTAGATTGTATCCCACCGTGTACTGTAGGTAGATTGTATCCCACCGTGTACTGTAGGTAGATTGTATCCCACCGTGTACTGTAGGTAGATTATATCCCACCGTGTACTGTAGGTAGATTGTATCCCACCGTGTACTGTAGGTAGATTGTATCCCACCGTGTACTGTAGGTAGATTATATCCCACCGTGTACTGTAGGTAGATTGTATCCCACCGTGTACTGTAGGTAGATTGTATCCCACCGTGTACTGTAGGTAGATTGTATCCCACCGTGTACTGTAGGTAGATTGTATCCCACCGTGTACTGTAGGGTAGATTGTATCCCACCGTGTACTGTAGGTAGATTGTATCCCACCGTGTACTGTCGGTAGATTGTATCCCACCGTGTACTGTAGGTAGATTGTATCCCACCGTGTACTGTCGGTAGATTGTATCCCACCGTGTACTGTAGGTAGATTGTATCCCACCGTGTACTGTAGGTAGATTATATCCCACCGTGTACTGTCGGTAGATTGTATCCCACCGTGTACTGTAGGTAGATTGTATCCCACCGTGTACTGTAGGTAGATTGTATCCCACCGTGTACTGTAGGTAGATTGTATCCCACCGTGTACTGTCGGTAGATTGTATCCCACCGTGTACTGTAGGTAGATTATATCCCACCGTGTACTGTCGGTAGATTGTATCCCACCGTGTACTGTAGGTAGATTGTATCCCACCGTGTACTGTAGGTAGATTGTATCCCACCGTGTATTGGAGGTAGATTATATCCCACTGTGTACTGTCGGTAGATTGTATCCCACCGTGTACTGTAGGTAGATTGTATCCCACCGTGTACTGTAGGTAGATTGTATCCCACCGTGTACTGTAGGTAGATTGTATCCCACTGTGTACTGTAGGTAGATTGTATCCCACTGTGTACTGTCGGTAGATTGTATCCCACCGTGTACTGTCGGTAGATTATATCCCACCGTGTACCGTCGGTAGATTGTATCCCACCGTGTACTGTAGATAGATTGTATCCCACTGTGTACTGTAGGTAGATTGTATCCCACCGTGTACTGTAGATAGATTGTATCCCACTGTGTACTGTAGGTAGATTATATCCCACCGTGGACTGTAGGTAGATTGTATCCCACCGTGTACTGTAGGTAGATTATATCCCACTGTGTACTGTCGGTAGATTGTATCCCACCGTGTACTGTAGGTAGATTATATCCCACCGTGTACTGTAGGTAGATTGTATCCCACCGAGTACTGTAGGTAGATTGTATCCCACCGTGTACTGTCGGTAGATTGTATCCCACCGTGTACTGTAGGTAGATTATATCCCACCGTGTACTGAAGGTAGATTGTATCCCACCGTGTACTGTAGGTAGATTATATCCCACCGTGTACTGTAGGTAGATTGTATCCCACCGTGTACTGTAGGTAGATTATATCCCACTGTGTACTGTCGGTAGATTGTATCCCACCGTGTACTGTAGGTAGATTGTATCCCACCGAGTACTGTAGGTAGATTGTATCCCACCGTGTACTGTAGGCAGATTGTATCCCACCGAGTACTGTAGGTAGATTGTATCCCACCGTGTACTGTAGGTAGATTATATCCCACCGTGTACTGTAGGTAGATTGTATCCCACCGAGTACTGCAGGTAGATTGTATCCCACCGTGTACTGTCGGTAGATTGTATCCCACCGTGTACTGTAGGGTAGATTGTATCCCACTGTGTACTGTAGGTAGATTGTATCCCACCGTGTACTGTAGGTAGATTGTATCCCACCGTGTACTGTCGGTAGATTATATCCCACCGTGTACCGTCGGTAGATTGTATCCCACCGTGTACTGTAGGGTAGATTGTATCCCACCGTGTACTGTAGGTAGATTGTATCCCACCGTGTACTGTAGGTAGATTATATCCCACCGTGTACTGTAGGTAGATTGTATCCCACCGTGTACTGTAGGTAGATTATATCCCACCGTGTACTGTCGGTAGATTGTATCCCACCGTGTACTGTAGGTAGATTATATCCCACCGTGTACTGTAGGTAGATTGTATCCCACCGTGTACTGTAGGTAGATTGTATCCCACCGTGTACTGTAGGTAGATTATATCCCACCGTCTACTGTAGGTAGATTATATCCCACCGTGTACTGTAGGGTAGATTGTATCCCACCGTGTACTGTAGGTAGATTGTATCCCACCGTGTACTGTAGGTAGATTGTATCCCACCGTGTACTGTAGTTAGATTATATCCCACCGTGTACTGTAGGTAGATTGTATCCCACCGTGTACTGTAGGTAGATTGTATCCCACCGTGTACTGTAGGTAGATTGTATCCCACCGTGTACTGTAGGTAGATTATATCCCACCGTGTACTGTAGGTAGATTGTATCCCACCGTGTACTGTAGGTAGATTGTATCCCACCGTGTACTGTAGGTAGATTATATCCCACCGTGTACTGTAGGTAGATTGTATCCCACCGTGTACTGTAGGTAGATTGTATCCCACCGTGTACTGTAGGTAGATTGTATCCCACCGTGTACTGTAGGTAGATTGTATCCCACCGTGTACTGTAGGGTAGATTGTATCCCACCGTGTACTGTAGGTAGATTGTATCCCACCGTGTACTGTCGGTAGATTGTATCCCACCGTGTACTGTAGGTAGATTGTATCCCACCGTGTACTGTCGGTAGATTGTATCCCACCGTGTACTGTAGGTAGATTGTATCCCACCGTGTACTGTAGGTAGATTATATCCCACCGTGTACTGTCGGTAGATTGTATCCCACCGTGTACTGTAGGTAGATTGTATCCCACCGTGTACTGTAGGTAGATTGTATCCCACCGTGTACTGTAGGTAGATTGTATCCCACCGTGTACTGTCGGTAGATTGTATCCCACCGTGTACTGTAGGTAGATTATATCCCACCGTGTACTGTCGGTAGATTGTATCCCACCGTGTACTGTAGGTAGATTGTATCCCACCGTGTACTGTAGGTAGATTGTATCCCACCGTGTACTGTAGGTAGATTGTATCCCACCGTGTACTGTAGGTAGATTGTATCCCACCGTGTACTGTAGGTAGATTGTATCCCACCGTGTACTGTAGGTAGATTATATCCCACCGTGTACTGTAGGTAGATTGTATCCCACCGTGTACTGTCGGTAGATTGTATCCCACCGTGTACTGTAGGTAGATTGTATCCCACCGTGTACTGTAGGTAGATTATATCCCACCGTGTACTGTCGGTAGATTGTATCCCACCGTGTACTGTAGGTAGATTGTATCCCACCGTGTACTGTAGGTAGATTGTATCCCACCGTGTACTGTAGGTAGATTGTATCCCACCGTGTACTGTCGGTAGATTGTATCCCACCGTGTACTGTAGGTAGATTATATCCCACCGTGTACTGTCGGTAGATTGTATCCCACCGTGTACTGTAGGTAGATTGTATCCCACCGTGTACTGTAGGTAGATTGTATCCCACCGTGTACTGTAGGTAGATTGTATCCCACCGTGTACTGTAGGTAGATTGTATCCCACCGTGTACTGTAGGTAGATTGTATCCCACCGTGTACTGTAGGTAGATTGTATCCCACCGTGTACTGTAGGTAGATTGTATCCCACCGTGTGCTGTAGGTAGATTGTATCCCACTGTGTACTGTAGGTAGATTGTATCCCACCGTGTACTGTAGGTAGATTGTATCCCACTGTGTACTGCAGGTAGATTGTATCCCACCGTGTACTGTAGGTAGATTGTATCCCACTGTGTACTGTAGGTAGATTGTATCCCACCGTGTACTGTAGGTAGATTGTATCCCACCGTGTACTGTAGGTAGATTGTATCCCACCGTGTACTGTCGGTAGATTGTATCCCACCGTGTACTGTAGGTAGATTGTATCCCACTGTGTACTGTATGTAGATTATATCCCACCGTGTACTGTAGGTAGATTGTATCCCACCGTGTACTGTAGGTAGATTGTATCCCACCGTGTACTGTAGGTAGATTGTATCCCACCGTGTACTGTAGGTAGATTATATCCCACCGTGTACTGTAGGTAGATTGTATCCCACCGTGTACTGTAGGTAGATTGTATCCCACTGTGTACTGTAGGTAGATTATATCCCACCGTGTACTGTAGGTAGATTGTATCCCACCGTGTACTGTAGGTAGATTGTATCCCACCGTGTACTGTAGGTAGATTGTATCCCACCGTGTACTGTAGGGTAGATTATATCCCACCGTGTACTGTAGGTAGATTGTATCCCACCGTGTACTGTAGGTAGATTGTATCCCACCGTGTACTGTAGGTAGATTATATCCCACCGTGTACTGTAGGTAGATTGTATCCCACCGTGTACTGTAGGTAGATTGTATCCCACCGTGTACTGTAGGTAGATTGTATCCCACCGTGTACTGTAGGTAGATTGTATCCCACCGTGTCCTGTAGGTAGATTGTATCCCACCGTGTACTGTAGGGTAGATTGTATCCCACCGTGGACTGTAGGTAGATTGTATCCCACCGTGTACTGTAGGTAGATTGTATCCCACCGTGTACTGTAGGTAGATTATATCCCACTGTGTACTGTAGGTAGATTGTATCCCACCGTGTACTGTAGGTAGATTATATCCCACTGTGTACTGTAGGTAGATTATATCCCACCGTGTACTGTAGGTAGATTGTATCCCACCGTGTACTGTAGGTAGATTGTATCCCACCGTGTACTGTCGGTAGATTGTATCCCACCGTGTACTGTAGGTAGATTGTATCCCACCGTGTACTGTAGGGTAGATTATATCCCACCGTGTACTGTCGGTAGATTGTATCCCACCGTGTACTGTAGGTAGATTGTATCCCACCGTGTACTGTCGGTAGATTGTATCCCACCGTGTACTGTAGGTAGATTGTATCCCACCGTGTACTGTCGGTAGATTGTATCCCACCGTGTACTGTAGGTAGATTGTATCCCACCGTGTACTGTCGGTAGATTGTATCCCACCGTGTACTGTAGGTAGATTGTATCCCACCGTGTACTGTAGGTAGATTGTATCCCACCGTGTACTGTCGGTAGATTGTATCCCACCGTGTACTGTAGGTAGATTGTATCCCACCGTGTACTGTAGGGTAGATTATATCCCACCGTGTACTGTAGGTAGATTGTATCCCACCGTGTACTGTAGGGTAGATTATATCCCACCGTGTACTGTAGGTAGATTGTATCCCACCGTGTACTGTAGGTAGATTGTATCCCACCGTGTACTGTAGGGTAGATTATATCCCACCGTGTACTGTAGGTAGATTATATCCCACCGTGTACTGTAGGTAGATTGTATCCCACCGTGTACTGTAGGTAGATTGTATCCCACCGTGTACTGTAGGTAGATTATATCCCACCGTGTACTGTAGGTAGATTGTATCCCACCATGTACTGTAGGTAGATTGTATCCCACCGTGTACTGCAGGTAGATTGTATCCCACCGTGTACTGTAGGTAGATTGTATCCCACCGTGTACTGTAGGTAGATTGTATCCCACCGTGTACTGTAGGTAGATTGTATCCCACCGTGTACTGTAGGTAGATTGTATCCCACCATGTACTGTAGGTAGATTGTATCCCACCGTGTACTGTAGGTAGATTGTATCCCACCATGTACTGTAGGTAGATTGTATCCCACCGTGTACTGTAGGTAGATTGTATCCCACCGTGTACTGTAGGTAGATTGTATCCCACCATGTACTGTAGGTAGATTGTATCCCACCGTGTACTGTAGTGTAGATTGTATCCCACCGTGGACTGTAGGGTAGATTGTATCCCACCGTGTACTGTCGGTAGATTGTATCCCACCGTGTACTGTCGGGTAGATTGTATCCCACCGTGTACTGTAGGTAGATTATATCCCACTGTGTACTGTAGGTAGATTGTATCCCACCGTGTACTGTAGGTAGATTGTATCCCACCGTGTACTGTAGGTAGATTGTATCCCACCGTGTACTGTAGGTAGATTGTATCCCATCGTGTACTGTAGGTAGATTGTATCCCACCGTGTACTGTAGGTAGATTGTATCCCACCGTGTACTGTAGGTAGATTGTATCCCATCGTGTACTGTAGGTAGATTATATCCCACCGTGTACTGTAGGTAGATTGTATCCCACCGTGTACTGTAGGTAGATTGTATCCCACCGTGTACTGTAGGTAGATTGTATCCCACCGTGTACTGTAGGTAGATTGTATCCCACCGTGTACTGTAGGTAGATTGTATCCCACTGTGTACTGTAGGTAGATTGTATCCCACCGTGTACTGTAGGTAGATTGTATCCCACTGTGTACTGTAGGCAGATTGTATCCCACCGTGTACTGTAGGTAGATTGTATCCCACCATGTACTGTAGGTAGATTGTATCCCACTGTGTACTGTCGGTAGATTGTATCCCACTGTGTACTGTCGGTAGATTGTATCCCACCGTGTACTGTAGGTAGATTATATCCCACTGTGTACTGTAGGTAGATTATATCCCACCGTGTACTGTAGGTAGATTGTATCCCATCGTGTACTGTAGGTAGATTGTATCCCACCGTGTACTGTAGGTAGATTGTATCCCACCGTGTACTGTAGGTAGATTGTATCCCATCGTGTACTGTAGGTAGATTGTATCCCACCGTGTACTGTAGGTAGATTGTATCCCACCGTGTACTGTAGGTAGATTGTATCCCACCGTGTACTGTAGGTAGATTGTATCCCATCGTGTACTGTAGGTAGATTATATCCCACCGTGTACTGTAGGTAGATTGTATCCCACCGTGTACTGTAGGTAGATTGTATCCCACCGTGTACTGTAGGTAGATTGTATCCCACTGTGTACTGTAGGGTAGATTGTATCCCACCGTGTACTGTAGGTAGATTGTATCCCACTGTGTACTGTAGGGTAGATTGTATCCCACCGTGTACTGTAGGTAGATTGTATCCCACCGTGTACTGTAGGTAGATTGTATCCCACTGTGTACTGTAGGTAGATTGTATCCCACCGTGTACTGTAGGTAGATTGTATCCCACCGTGTACTGTAGGTAGATTGTATCCCACCGTGTACTGTAGGTAGATTGTATCCCACTGTGTACTGTAGGTAGATTGTATCCCACCGTGTACTGTAGGTAGATTGTATCCCACTGTGTACTGTAGGCAGATTGTATCCCACCGTGTACTGTAGGTAGATTGTATCCCACCATGTACTGTAGGTAGATTGTATCCCACTGTGTACTGTCGGTAGATTGTATCCCACTGTGTACTGTCGGTAGATTGTATCCCACCGTGTACTGTAGGTAGATTATATCCCACTGTGTACTGTAGGTAGATTATATCCCACCGTGTACTGTAGGTAGATTGTATCCCACTGTGTACTGTCGGTAGATTGTATCCCACCGTGTACTGTAGGTAGATTATATCCCACTGTGTACTGTAGGTAGATTGTATCCCACCGTGTACTGTAGGTGTATTGTATCCCACTGTGTACTGTAGGTAGATTGTATCCCACCGTGTACTGTAGGTAGATTGTATCCCACCGTGTACTGTCGGTAGATTGTATCCCACCGTGTACTGTAGGTAGATTGTATCCCACCGTGTACTGTCGGTAGATTGTATCCCACCGTGTACTGTAGGTAGATTGTATCCCACCGTGTACTGTAGGTAGATTGTATCCCACCGTGTACTGTAGGTAGATTGTATCCCACCGTGTACTGTAGGTAGATTGTATCCCACCGTGTACTGTAGGTAGATTGTATCCCACCGTGTACTGTAGGTGTATTGTATCCCACTGTGTACTTTAGGGTAGATTGTATCCCACCGTGTACTGTAGGTAGATTGTATCCCACCGTGTACTGTAGGTAGATTGTATCCCACCGTGTACTGTAGGTAGATTGTATCCCACCGTGTACTGTAGGTAGATTGTATCCCACCGTGTACTGTAGGTAGATTGTATCCCACCGTGTACTGTAGGTAGATTGTATCCCACCGTGTACTGTCGGTAGATTATATCCCACCGTGTACTGTAGGTAGATTGTATCCCACCGTGTACTGTAGGTAGATTGTATCCCACCGTGTACTGTAGGTAGATTGTATCCCACCGTGTACTGTAGGTAGATTATATCCCACCGTGTACTGTAGGTAGATTGTATCCCACCGTGTACTGTAGGTAGATTGTATCCCACCGTGTACTGTAGGTAGATTGTATCCCACCGTGTACTGTCGGGTAGATTGTATCCCACCGTGTACTGTAGGTAGATTGTATCCCACCGTGTACTGTAGGTAGATTGTATCCCACCGTGTACTGTAGGTAGATTGTATCCCACCGTGTACTGTAGGTAGATTATATCCCACCGTGTACTGTAGGTAGATTGTATCCCACCGTGTACTGTCGGGTAGATTGTATCCCACCGTGTACTGTAGGTAGATTATATCCCACCGTGTACTGTAGGTAGATTGTATCCCACCGTGTACTGTAGGTAGATTGTATCCCACCGTGTACTGTAGGTAGATTGTATCCCACCGTGTACTGTAGGTAGATTGTATCCCACCGTGTACTGTAGGTAGATTGTATCCCACCGTGTACTGTAGGTAGATTGTATCCCACCGTGTACTGTAGGTAGATTGTATCCCACCGTGTACTGTAGGTAGATTGTATCCCAACGTGTACTGTAGGTAGATTGTATCCCACCGTGTACTGTAGGTAGATTGTATCCCACCGTGTACTGTAGGTAGATTGTATCCCACCGTGTACTGTAGGTAGATTGTATCCCACCGTGTACTGTAGGTAGATTGTATCCCACCGTGTACTGTAGGTAGATTGTATCCCACCGTGTACTGTAGGTAGATTGTATCCCACCGTGTACTGTAGGTAGATTGTATCCCACCGTGTACTGTAGGTAGATTGTATCCCACCGTGTACTGTAGGTAGATTGTATCCCACCGTGTACTGTCGGTAGATTGTATCCCACCGTGTACTGTAGGTAGATTGTATCCCACCGTGTACTGTAGGTAGATTGTATCCCACCGTGTACTGTAGGTAGATTGTATCCCATCGTGTACTGTAGGTAGATTGTATCCCACCGTGTACTGTAGGTAGATTGTATCCCACCGTGTACTGTAGGTAGATTGTATCCCACCGTGCACTGTAGGTAGATTGTATCCCACCGTGTACTGTCGGTAGATTGTATCCCACCGTGTACTGTAGGTAGATTGTATCCCACCGTGTACTGTAGGTAGATTGTATCCCACCGTGTACTGTAGGTAGATTGTATCCCACCGTGTACTGTAGGTAGATTGTATCCCACCGTGTACTGTAGGTAGATTGTATCCCACCGTGTACTGTAGGTAGATTATATCCCACCGTGTACTTTCGGGTAGATTGTATCCCACCGTGTACTGTAGGTAGATTGTATCCCACCGTGTACTGTAGGTAGATTGTATCCCACCGTGGACTGTAGGTAGATTGTATCTCACTGTGTACTGTAGGTAGATTGTATCCCACCGTGGACTGTAGGTAGATTGTATCCCACCGTGTACTGTAGGGTAGATTGTATCCCACCGTGTACTGTAGGGTAGATTGTATCCCACCGTGTACTGTAGGTAGATTGTATCCCACCGTGTACTGTCGGTAGATTGTATCCCACCGTGTACCGTAGGTAGATTGTATCCCACCGTGTACTGTAGGTAGATTGTATCCCACCGTGTACTGTCGGTAGATTGTATCCCACCGTGTACTGTAGGTAGATTGTATCCCACCGTGTACTGTAGGTAGATTGTATCCCACCGTGTACTGTAGGTAGATTGTATCCCACCGTGTACTGTAGGTAGATTGTATCCCACTGTGTACTGTAGGTAGATTGTATCCCACCGTGTACTGTAGGTAGATTGTATCCCACCGTGTACTGTAGGTAGATTGTATCACACCGTGTACTGTAGGTAGATTGTATCCCACCGTGTACTGTCGGGTAGATTGTATCCCACCGTGTACTGTAGGTAGATTGTATCCCACCGTGTACTGTAGGTAGATTGTATCTCACTGTGTACTGTAGGTAGATTGTATCCCACCGTGTACTGTAGGTAGATTGTATCCCACCGTGTACTGTAGGTAGATTGTATCCCACCGTGGACTGTAGGTAGATTGTATCTCACTGTGTACTGTAGGTAGATTGTATCCCACCGTGGACTGTAGGTAGATTGTATCCCACCGTGTACTGTAGGGTAGATTGTATCCCACCGTGTACTGTAGGGTAGATTGTATCCCACCGTGTACTGTAGGTAGATTGTATCCCACCGTGTACTGTCGGTAGATTGTATCCCACCGTGTACCGTAGGTAGATTGTATCCCACCGTGTACTGTAGGTAGATTGTATCCCACCGTGTACTGTCGGTAGATTGTATCCCACCGTGTACTGTAGGTAGATTGTATCCCACCGTGTACTGTAGGTAGATTGTATCCCACCGTGGACTGTAGGTAGATTGTATCTCACTGTGTACTGTAGGTAGATTGTATCCCACCGTGTACTGTCGGTAGATTGTATCCCACCGTGTACTGTAGGTAGATTGTATCCCACCGTGTACTGTAGGGTAGATTGTATCCCACTGTGTACTGTAGGTAGATTGTATCCCACCGTGTACTGTAGGTAGATTGTATCCCACCGTGTACTGTAGGGTAGATTGTATCCCACTGTGTACTGTAGGTAGATTGTATCCCACTGTGTACTGTAGGTAGATTGTATCCCACCGTGTACTGTAGGTAGATTGTATCCCACCGTGTACTGTCGGTAGATTGTATCCCACCGTGTACTGTCGGTAGATTGTATCCCACCGTGTACTGTAGGTAGATTATATCCCACCGTGTACTGTCGGTAGATTGTATCCCACCGTGTACTGTCGGTAGATTGTATCCCACCGTGTACTGTAGGTAGATTGTATCTCACCGTGTACTGTAGGTAGATTGTATCCCACCGTGTACTGTAGGTAGATTGTATCCCACCGTGTACTGTAGGTAGATTGTATCCCACCGTGTACTGTAGGTAGATTGTATCCCACTGTGTACTGTAGGTAGATTGTATCCCACCGTGTACTGTAGGTAGATTGTATCCCACCGTGTACTGTAGGTAGATTGTATCTCACCGTGTACTGTAGGTCGATTGTATCCCACCGTGTACTGTAGGTAGATTGTATCCCACCGTGTACTGTAGGTAGATTGTATCCCACCGTGTACTGTAGGTAGATTGTATCTCACCGTGTACTGTAGGTCGATTGTATCCCACCGTGTACTGTAGGTAGATTGTATCCCACCGTGTACTGTCGGTAGATTGTATCCCACCGTGTACTGTAGGTAGATTGTATCCCACCGTGTACTGTAGGTAGATTGTATCCCACCGTGTACTGTAGGTAGATTGTATCCCACCGTGTGCTGTAGGTAGATTGTATCCCACCGTGTACTGTAGGTAGATTATATCCCACTGTGTACTGTAGGTAGATTATATCCCACCGTGTGCTGTAGGTAGATTATATCCCACCGTGTACTGTAGGTAGATTGTATCCCACCGTGTACTGTCGGTAGATTGTATCCCACCGTGTACTGTAGGTAGATTATATCCCACCGTGTACTGTAGGTAGATTATATCCCACCGTGTACTGTAGGTAGATTGTATCCCACCGTGTACTGTCGGGGAGATTGTATCCCACCGTGTACTGTAGGTAGATTGTATCCCACCGTGTACTGTAGATAGATTGTATCCCACCGTGTACTGTCGGTAGATTGTATCCCACCGTGTACTGTAGGTAGATTGTATCCCACCGTGTACTGTAGGTAGATTGTATCCCACCGTGTACTGTCGGTAGATTGTATCCCACCGTGTACTGTAGGTAGATTGTATCCCACCGTGTACTGTCGGTAGATTGTATCCCACCGTGTACTGTAGGTAGATTGTATCCCACCGTGTACTGTCGGTAGATTGTATCCCACCGTGTACTGTAGGTAGATTGTATCCCACCGTGTACTGTCGGTAGATTGTATCCCACCGTGCACTGTCGGTAGATTGTATCCCACCGTGTACTGTAGGTAGATTGTATCCCACCGTGTACTGTAGGTAGATTGTATCCCACCGTGTACTGTCGGTAGATTGTATCCCACCGTGCACTGTCGGTAGATTGTATCCCACCGAGTACTGTAGGTAGATTGTATCCCACCGTGTACTGTCGGTAGATTGTATCCCACCGTGCACTGTCGGTAGATTGTATCCCACCGTGTACTGTAGGTAGATTGTATCCCACCGTGTACTGTCGGTAGATTGTATCCCACCGTGTACTGTCGGTAGATTGTATCCCACCGTGCACTGTCGGTAGATTGTATCCCACCGTGTACTGTAGGTAGATTGTATCCCACCGTGTACTGTAGGTAGATTGTATCCCACCGTGTACTGTAGGTAGATTGTATCCCACCGTGTACTGCAGGTAGATTGTATCCCACCGTGTACTGTAGGTAGATTGTATCCCACCGTGTACTGTAGGTAGATTGTATCCCACCGTGCACTGTCGGTAGATTGTATCCCACCGAGTACTGTAGGTAGATTGTATCCCACCGTGTACTGTAGGTAGATTGTATCCCACCGTGCACTGTCGGTAGATTGTATCCCACCGTGTACTGTAGGTAGATTGTATCCCACCGTGTACTGTAGGTAGATTGTATCCCACCGTGTACTTTAAGGTAGATTGTATCCCACCATGTACTGTAGGTAGATTGTATCCCACCGTGTACTGTAGGTAGATTGTATCCCACCGTGTACTGTAGGTAGATTGTATCCCACCGTGTACTGTAGGTAGATTGTATCCCACCGTGTACTGTCGGTAGATTGTATCCCACCGTGTACTGTCGGTAGATTGTATCCCACCGTGTACTGTAGGTAGATTGTATCCCACCGTGTACTGTAGGTAGATTGTATCCCATCGTGTACTGTAGGTAGATTATATCCCACCGTGTACTGTAGGTAGATTGTATCCCACCGTGTACTGTAGGTAGATTGTATCCCACCGTGTACTGTAGGTAGATTGTATCCCACTGTGTACTGTAGGGTAGATTGTATCCCACCGTGTACTGTAGGTAGATTGTATCCCACTGTGTACTGTAGGGTAGATTGTATCCCACCGTGTACTGTAGGTAGATTGTATCCCACCGTGTACTGTAGGTAGATTGTATCCCACTGTGTACTGTAGGTAGATTGTATCCCACCGTGTACTGTAGGTAGATTGTATCCCACCGTGTACTGTAGGTAGATTGTATCCCACCGTGTACTGTAGGTAGATTGTATCCCACTGTGTACTGTAGGTAGATTGTATCCCACCGTGTACTGTAGGTAGATTGTATCCCACTGTGTACTGTAGGCAGATTGTATCCCACCGTGTACTGTAGGTAGATTGTATCCCACCATGTACTGTAGGTAGATTGTATCCCACTGTGTACTGTCGGTAGATTGTATCCCACTGTGTACTGTCGGTAGATTGTATCCCACCGTGTACTGTAGGTAGATTATATCCCACTGTGTACTGTAGGTAGATTATATCCCACCGTGTACTGTAGGTAGATTGTATCCCACTGTGTACTGTCGGTAGATTGTATCCCACCGTGTACTGTAGGTAGATTATATCCCACTGTGTACTGTAGGTAGATTGTATCCCACCGTGTACTGTAGGTGTATTGTATCCCACTGTGTACTGTAGGTAGATTGTATCCCACCGTGTACTGTAGGTAGATTGTATCCCACCGTGTACTGTCGGTAGATTGTATCCCACCGTGTACTGTAGGTAGATTGTATCCCACCGTGTACTGTCGGTAGATTGTATCCCACCGTGTACTGTAGGTAGATTGTATCCCACCGTGTACTGTAGGTAGATTGTATCCCACCGTGTACTGTAGGTAGATTGTATCCCACCGTGTACTGTAGGTAGATTGTATCCCACCGTGTACTGTAGGTAGATTGTATCCCACCGTGTACTGTAGGTGTATTGTATCCCACTGTGTACTTTAGGGTAGATTGTATCCCACCGTGTACTGTAGGTAGATTGTATCCCACCGTGTACTGTAGGTAGATTGTATCCCACCGTGTACTGTAGGTAGATTGTATCCCACCGTGTACTGTAGGTAGATTGTATCCCACCGTGTACTGTAGGTAGATTGTATCCCACCGTGTACTGTAGGTAGATTGTATCCCACCGTGTACTGTAGGTAGATTGTATCCCACCGTGTACTGTCGGTAGATTATATCCCACCGTGTACTGTAGGTAGATTGTATCCCACCGTGTACTGTAGGTAGATTGTATCCCACCGTGTACTGTAGGTAGATTGTATCCCACCGTGTACTGTAGGTAGATTATATCCCACCGTGTACTGTAGGTAGATTGTATCCCACCGTGTACTGTAGGTAGATTGTATCCCACCGTGTACTGTAGGTAGATTGTATCCCACCGTGTACTGTCGGGTAGATTGTATCCCACCGTGTACTGTAGGTAGATTGTATCCCACCGTGTACTGTAGGTAGATTGTATCCCACCGTGTACTGTAGGTAGATTGTATCCCACCGTGTACTGTAGGTAGATTATATCCCACCGTGTACTGTAGGTAGATTGTATCCCACCGTGTACTGTCGGGTAGATTGTATCCCACCGTGTACTGTAGGTAGATTATATCCCACCGTGTACTGTAGGTAGATTGTATCCCACCGTGTACTGTAGGTAGATTGTATCCCACCGTGTACTGTAGGTAGATTGTATCCCACCGTGTACTGTAGGTAGATTGTATCCCACCGTGTACTGTAGGGAGATTGTATCCCACCGTGTACTGTAGGTAGATTGTATCCCACCGTGTACTGTAGGTAGATTGTATCCCACCGTGTACTGTAGGTAGATTGTATCCCACCGTGTACTGTAGGTAGATTGTATCCCAACGTGTACTGTAGGTAGATTGTATCCCACCGTGTACTGTAGGTAGATTGTATCCCACCGTGTACTGTAGGGTAGATTGTATCCCACCGTGTACTGTAGGTAGATTGTATCCCACCGTGTACTGTAGGTAGATTGTATCCCACCGTGTACTGTAGGTAGATTGTATCCCACCGTGTACTGTAGGTAGATTGTATCCCACCGTGTACTGTAGGTAGATTGTATCCCACCGTGTACTGTAGGTAGATTATATCCCACCGTGTACTGTAGGTAGATTGTATCCCACCGTGTACTGTAGGTAGATTGTATCCCACCGTGTACTGTAGGTAGATTGTATCCCACCGTGTACTGTCGGTAGATTGTATCCCACCGTGTACTGTAGGTAGATTGTATCCCACCGTGTACTGTAGGTAGATTGTATCCCACCGTGTACTGTAGGTAGATTGTATCCCATCGTGTACTGTAGGTAGATTGTATCCCACCGTGTACTGTAGGTAGATTGTATCCCACCGTGTACTGTAGGTAGATTGTATCCCACCGTGCACTGTAGGTAGATTGTATCCCACCGTGTACTGTCGGTAGATTGTATCCCACCGTGTACTGTAGGGAGATTGTATCCCACCGTGTACTGCAGGTAGATTGTATCCCACCGTGTACTGTAGGTAGATTGTATCCCACCGTGTACTGTAGGTAGATTGTATCACACCGTGTACTGTAGGTAGATTGTATCCCACCGTGTACTGTAGGTAGATTATATCCCACCGTGTACTTTCGGGTAGATTGTATCCCACCGTGTACTGTAGGTAGATTGTATCCCACCGTGTACTGTAGGTAGATTGTATCCCACCGTGTACTGTAGGTAGATTGTATCCCACTGTGTACTGTAGGGTAGATTGTATCCCACCGTGTACTGTAGGTAGATTGTATCCCACTGTGTACTGTAGGGTAGATTGTATCCCACCGTGTACTGTAGGTAGATTGTATCCCACCGTGTACTGTAGGTAGATTGTATCCCACTGTGTACTGTAGGTAGATTGTATCCCACCGTGTACTGTAGGTAGATTGTATCCCACCGTGTACTGTAGGTAGATTGTATCCCACCGTGTACTGTAGGTAGATTGTATCCCACTGTGTACTGTAGGTAGATTGTATCCCACCGTGTACTGTAGGTAGATTGTATCCCACTGTGTACTGTAGGCAGATTGTATCCCACCGTGTACTGTAGGTAGATTGTATCCCACCATGTACTGTAGGTAGATTGTATCCCACTGTGTACTGTCGGTAGATTGTATCCCACTGTGTACTGTCGGTAGATTGTATCCCACCGTGTACTGTAGGTAGATTATATCCCACTGTGTACTGTAGGTAGATTATATCCCACCGTGTACTGTAGGTAGATTGTATCCCACTGTGTACTGTCGGTAGATTGTATCCCACCGTGTACTGTAGGTAGATTATATCCCACTGTGTACTGTAGGTAGATTGTATCCCACCGTGTACTGTAGGTGTATTGTATCCCACTGTGTACTGTAGGTAGATTGTATCCCACCGTGTACTGTAGGTAGATTGTATCCCACCGTGTACTGTCGGTAGATTGTATCCCACCGTGTACTGTAGGTAGATTGTATCCCACCGTGTACTGTCGGTAGATTGTATCCCACCGTGTACTGTAGGTAGATTGTATCCCACCGTGTACTGTAGGTAGATTGTATCCCACCGTGTACTGTAGGTAGATTGTATCCCACCGTGTACTGTAGGTAGATTGTATCCCACCGTGTACTGTAGGTAGATTGTATCCCACCGTGTACTGTAGGTGTATTGTATCCCACTGTGTACTTTAGGGTAGATTGTATCCCACCGTGTACTGTAGGTAGATTGTATCCCACCGTGTACTGTAGGTAGATTGTATCCCACCGTGTACTGTAGGTAGATTGTATCCCACCGTGTACTGTAGGTAGATTGTATCCCACCGTGTACTGTAGGTAGATTGTATCCCACCGTGTACTGTAGGTAGATTGTATCCCACCGTGTACTGTAGGTAGATTGTATCCCACCGTGTACTGTCGGTAGATTATATCCCACCGTGTACTGTAGGTAGATTGTATCCCACCGTGTACTGTAGGTAGATTGTATCCCACCGTGTACTGTAGGTAGATTGTATCCCACCGTGTACTGTAGGTAGATTATATCCCACCGTGTACTGTAGGTAGATTGTATCCCACCGTGTACTGTAGGTAGATTGTATCCCACCGTGTACTGTAGGTAGATTGTATCCCACCGTGTACTGTCGGGTAGATTGTATCCCACCGTGTACTGTAGGTAGATTGTATCCCACCGTGTACTGTAGGTAGATTGTATCCCACCGTGTACTGTAGGTAGATTGTATCCCACCGTGTACTGTAGGTAGATTATATCCCACCGTGTACTGTAGGTAGATTGTATCCCACCGTGTACTGTCGGGTAGATTGTATCCCACCGTGTACTGTAGGTAGATTATATCCCACCGTGTACTGTAGGTAGATTGTATCCCACCGTGTACTGTAGGTAGATTGTATCCCACCGTGTACTGTAGGTAGATTGTATCCCACCGTGTACTGTAGGTAGATTGTATCCCACCGTGTACTGTAGGGAGATTGTATCCCACCGTGTACTGTAGGTAGATTGTATCCCACCGTGTACTGTAGGTAGATTGTATCCCACCGTGTACTGTAGGTAGATTGTATCCCACCGTGTACTGTAGGTAGATTGTATCCCAACGTGTACTGTAGGTAGATTGTATCCCACCGTGTACTGTAGGTAGATTGTATCCCACCGTGTACTGTAGGGTAGATTGTATCCCACCGTGTACTGTAGGTAGATTGTATCCCACCGTGTACTGTAGGTAGATTGTATCCCACCGTGTACTGTAGGTAGATTGTATCCCACCGTGTACTGTAGGTAGATTGTATCCCACCGTGTACTGTAGGTAGATTGTATCCCACCGTGTACTGTAGGTAGATTATATCCCACCGTGTACTGTAGGTAGATTGTATCCCACCGTGTACTGTAGGTAGATTGTATCCCACCGTGTACTGTAGGTAGATTGTATCCCACCGTGTACTGTCGGTAGATTGTATCCCACCGTGTACTGTAGGTAGATTGTATCCCACCGTGTACTGTAGGTAGATTGTATCCCACCGTGTACTGTAGGTAGATTGTATCCCATCGTGTACTGTAGGTAGATTGTATCCCACCGTGTACTGTAGGTAGATTGTATCCCACCGTGTACTGTAGGTAGATTGTATCCCACCGTGCACTGTAGGTAGATTGTATCCCACCGTGTACTGTCGGTAGATTGTATCCCACCGTGTACTGTAGGGAGATTGTATCCCACCGTGTACTGCAGGTAGATTGTATCCCACCGTGTACTGTAGGTAGATTGTATCCCACCGTGTACTGTAGGTAGATTGTATCACACCGTGTACTGTAGGTAGATTGTATCCCACCGTGTACTGTAGGTAGATTATATCCCACCGTGTACTTTCGGGTAGATTGTATCCCACCGTGTACTGTAGGTAGATTGTATCCCACCGTGTACTGTAGGTAGATTGTATCCCACCGTGTACTGTAGGTAGATTGTATCCCACCGTGTACTGTAGGTAGATTGTATCCCACTGTGTACTGTAGGTAGATTGTATCCCACCGTGTACTGTAGGTAGATTGTATCCCACCGTGTACTGTAGGTAGATTGTATCACACCGTGTACTGTCGGGTAGATTGTATCCCACCGTGTACTGTAGGTAGATTGTATCCCACCGTGTACTGTAGGTAGATTGTATCTCACTGTGTACTGTAGGTAGATTGTATCCCACCGTGTACTGTAGGTAGATTGTATCCCACCGTGTACTGTAGGTAGATTGTATCCCACCGTGTACTGTAGGTAGATTGTATCCCACCGTGTACTGTAGGTAGATTGTATCTCACTGTGTACTGTAGGTAGATTGTATCCCACCGTGTACTGTAGGTAGATTGTATCCCACCGTGTACTGTAGGTAGATTGTATCCCACCGTGTACTGTAGGTAGATTGTATCCCACCGTGTACTGTAGGTAGATTGTATCCCACCGTGTACTGTAGGTAGATTGTATCTCACTGTGTACTGTAGGTAGATTGTATCCCACCGTGTACTGTAGGTAGATTGTATCCCACCGTGTACTGTAGGTAGATTGTATCCCACCGTGGACTGTAGGTAGATTGTATCTCACTGTGTACTGTAGGTAGATTGTATCCCACCGTGGACTGTAGGTAGATTGTATCCCACCGTGTACTGTAGGGTAGATTGTATCCCACCGTGTACTGTAGGGTAGATTGTATCCCACCGTGTACTGTAGGTAGATTGTATCCCACCGTGTACCGTAGGTAGATTGTATCCCACCGTGTACTGTAGGTAGATTGTATCCCACCGTGTACTGTCGGTAGATTGTATCCCACCGTGTACTGTAGGTAGATTGTATCCCACCGTGTACTGTAGGTAGATTGTATCCCACCGTGGACTGTAGGTAGATTGTATCTCACTGTGTACTGTAGGTAGATTGTATCCCACCGTGTACTGTCGGTAGATTGTATCCCACCGTGTACTGTAGGTAGATTGTATCCCACCGTGTACTGTAGGGTAGATTGTATCCCACTGTGTACTGTAGGTAGATTGTATCCCACCGTGTACTGTAGGTAGATTGTATCCCACCGTGTACTGTAGGGTAGATTGTATCCCACTGTGTACTGTAGGTAGATTGTATCCCACTGTGTACTGTAGGTAGATTGTATCCCACCGTGTACTGTAGGTAGATTGTATCCCACCGTGTACTGTCGGTAGA
Source organism: Heptranchias perlo (assembly GCF_035084215.1). Lineage (NCBI taxonomy): Eukaryota > Metazoa > Chordata > Chondrichthyes > Hexanchiformes > Hexanchidae > Heptranchias > Heptranchias perlo. Next base: position 7,071,318 of record NC_090368.1, on the reverse strand, counting down.
TTGTATCCCACCGTGTACTGTCGGTAGATTGTATCCCACCGTGTACTGTAGGTAGATTATATCCCACCGTGTACTGTCGGTAGATTGTATCCCACCGTGTACTGTCGGTAGATTGTATCCCACCGTGTACTGTAGGTAGATTGTATCTCACCGTGTACTGTAGGTAGATTGTATCCCACCGTGTACTGTAGGTAGATTGTATCCCACCGTGTACTGTAGGTAGATTGTATCCCACTGTGTACTGTAGGTAGATTGTATCCCACCGTGTACTGTAGGTAGATTGTATCCCACCGAGTACTGTAGGTAGATTGTATCTCACCGTGTACTGTAGGTAGATTGTATCCCACCGTGTACTGTAGGTAGATTGTATCCCACCGTGTACTGTCGGTAGATTGTATCCCACCGTGTACTGTAGGTAGATTGTATCCCACCGTGTACTGTAGGTAGATTGTATCCCACCGTGTACTGTAGGTAGATTGTATCCCACCGTGTGCTGTAGGTAGATTGTATCCCACCGTGTACTGTAGGTAGATTATATCCCACTGTGTACTGTAGGTAGATTATATCCCACCGTGTGCTGTAGGTAGATTATATCCCACCGTGTACTGTAGGTAGATTGTATCCCACCGTGTACTGTCGGTAGATTGTATCCCACCGTGTACTGTAGGTAGATTATATCCCACCGTGTACTGTAGGTAGATTATATCCCACCGTGTACTGTAGGTAGATTGTATCCCACCGTGTACTGTCGGGGAGATTGTATCCCACCGTGTACTGTAGGTAGATTGTATCCCACCGTGTACTGTAGATAGATTGTATCCCACCGTGTACTGTCGGTAGATTGTATCCCACCGTGTACTGTAGGTAGATTGTATCCCACCGTGTACTGTAGGTAGATTGTATCCCACCGTGTACTGTCGGTAGATTGTATCCCACCGTGTACTGTAGGTAGATTGTATCCCACCGTGTCCTGTCGGTAGATTGTATCCCACCGTGTACTGTAGGTAGATTGTATCCCACCGTGTACTGTCGGTAGATTGTATCCCACCGTGTACTGTAGGTAGATTGTATCCCACCGTGTACTGTCGGTCGATTGTATCCCACCGTGCACTGTCGGTAGATTGTATCCCACCGTGTACTGTAGGTAGATTGTATCCCACCGTGTACTGTAGGTAGATTGTATCCCACCGTGTCCTGTCGGTAGATTGTATCCCACCGTGCACTGTCGGTAGATTGTATCCCACCGAGTACTGTAGGTAGATTGTATCCCACCGTGTACTGTCGGTAGATTGTATCCCACCGTGCACTGTCGGTAGATTGTATCCCACCGTGTACTGTAGGTAGATTGTATCCCACCGTGTACTGTCGGTAGATTGTATCCCACCGTGTACTGTCGGTAGATTGTATCCCACCGTGCACTGTCGGTAGATTGTATCCCACCGTGTACTGTAGGTAGATTGTATCCCACCGTGTACTGTAGGTAGATTGTATCCCACCGTGTACTGTAGGTAGATTGTATCCCACCGTGTACTGTAGGTAGATTGTATCCCACTGTGTACTGTAGGTAGATTGTATCCCACCGTGTACTGTAGGTAGATTGTATCCCACCGTGTACTGTAGGTAGATTGTATCCCACCGTGTACTGTAGGTAGATTGTATCCCACTGTGTACTGTAGGTAGATTGTATCCCACCGTGTACTGTAGGTAGATTGTATCCCACTGTGTACTGTAGGCAGATTGTATCCCACCGTGTACTGTAGGTAGATTGTATCCCACCATGTACTGTAGGTAGATTGTATCCCACTGTGTACTGTCGGTAGATTGTATCCCACTGTGTACTGTCGGTAGATTGTATCCCACCGTGTACTGTAGGTAGATTATATCCCACTGTGTACTGTAGGTAGATTATATCCCACCGTGTACTGTAGGTAGATTATATCCCACCGTGTACTGTAGGTAGATTATATCCCACCGTGTACTGTAGGTAGATTATATCCCACCGTGTACTGTAGGTAGATTGTATCCCACCGTGTACTGTAGGTAGATTATATCCCACTGTGTACTGTAGGTAGATTATATCCCACCGTGTACTGTAGGTAGATTATATCCCACTGTGTACTGTAGGTAGATTGTATCCCACCGTGTACTGTAGGTGTATTGTATCCCACTGTGTACTGTAGGTAGATTGTATCCCACCGTGTACTGTAGGTAGATTGTATCCCACCGTGTACTGTCGGTAGATTGTATCCCACCGTGTACTGTAGGTAGATTGTATCCCACCGTGTACTGTCGGTAGATTGTATCCCACCGTGTACTGTAGGTAGATTGTATCCCACCGTGTACTGTAGGTAGATTGTATCCCACCGTGTACTGTAGGTAGATTGTATCCCACCGTGTACTGTAGGTAGATTGTATCCCACCGTGTACTGTAGGTAGATTGTATCCCACCGTGTACTGTAGGTGTATTGTATCCCACTGTGTACTTTAGGGTAGATTGTATCCCACCGTGTACTGTAGGTAGATTGTATCCCACCGTGTACTGTAGGTAGATTGTATCCCACCGTGTACTGTAGGTAGATTGTATCCCACCGTGTACTGTAGGTAGATTGTATCCCACCGTGTACTGTAGGTAGATTGTATCCCACCGTGTACTGTAGGTAGATTGTATCCCACCGTGTACTGTCGGTAGATTATATCCCACCGTGTACTGTAGGTAGATTGTATCCCACCGTGTACTGTAGGTAGATTGTATCCCACCGTGTACTGTAGGTAGATTGTATCCCACCGTGTACTGTAGGTAGATTATATCCCACCGTGTACTGTAGGTAGATTGTATCCCACCGTGTACTGTAGGTAGATTGTATCCCACCGTGTACTGTAGGTAGATTGTATCCCACCGTGTACTGTCGGGTAGATTGTATCCCACCGTGTACTGTAGGTAGATTGTATCCCACCGTGTACTGTAGGTAGATTGTATCCCACCGTGTACTGTAGGTAGATTGTATCCCACCGTGTACTGTAGGTAGATTATATCCCACCGTGTACTGTAGGTAGATTGTATCCCACCGTGTACTGTCGGGTAGATTGTATCCCACCGTGTACTGTAGGTAGATTATATCCCACCGTGTACTGTAGGTAGATTGTATCCCACCGTGTACTGTAGGTAGATTGTATCCCACCGTGTACTGTAGGTAGATTGTATCCCACCGTGTACTGTAGGTAGATTGTATCCCACCGTGTACTGTAGGTAGATTGTATCCCACCGTGTACTGTAGGTAGATTGTATCCCACCGTGTACTGTAGGTAGATTGTATCCCACCGTGTACTGTAGGTAGATTGTATCCCACCGTGTACTGTAGGTAGATTGTATCCCAACGTGTACTGTAGGTAGATTGTATCCCACCGTGTACTGTAGGTAGATTGTATCCCACCGTGTACTGTAGGGTAGATTGTATCCCACCGTGTACTGTAGGTAGATTGTATCCCACCGTGTACTGTAGGTAGATTGTATCCCACCGTGTACTGTAGGTAGATTGTATCCCACCGTGTACTGTAGGTAGATTGTATCCCACCGTGTACTGTAGGTAGATTGTATCCCACCGTGTACTGTAGGTAGATTATATCCCACCGTGTACTGTAGGTAGATTGTATCCCACCGTGTACTGTAGGTAGATTGTATCCCACCGTGTACTGTAGGTAGATTGTATCCCACCGTGTACTGTCGGTAGATTGTATCCCACCGTGTACTGTAGGTAGATTGTATCCCACCGTGTACTGTAGGTAGATTGTATCCCACCGTGTACTGTAGGTAGATTGTATCCCATCGTGTACTGTAGGTAGATTGTATCCCACCGTGTACTGTAGGTAGATTGTATCCCACCGTGTACTGTAGGTAGATTGTATCCCACCGTGCACTGTAGGTAGATTGTATCCCACCGTGTACTGTCGGTAGATTGTATCCCACCGTGTACTGTAGGTAGATTGTATCCCACCGTGTACTGTAGGTAGATTGTATCCCACCGTGTACTGTAGGTAGATTGTATCCCACCGTGTACTGTAGGTAGATTGTATCCCACCGTGTACTGTAGGTAGATTGTATCCCACCGTGTACTGTCGGTAGATTGTATCCCACCGTGTACTTTCGGGTAGATTGTATCCCACCGTGTACTGTAGGTAGATTGTATCCCACCGTGTACTGTAGGTAGATTGTATCCCACCGTGTACTGTAGGTAGATTGTATCCCACCGTGTACTGTAGGGTAGATTGTATCCCACCGTGTACTGTAGGTAGATTGTATCCCACTGTGTACTGTAGGTAGATTGTATCCCACCGTGTACTGTAGGTAGATTGTATCCCACCGTGTACTGTCGGTAGATTGTATCCCACCGTGTACTGTCGGTAGATTGTATCCCACCGTGTACTGTAGGTAGATTGTATCCCACCGTGTACTGTCGGTAGATTGTATCCCACCGTGTACTGTCGGTAGATTGTATCCCACCGTGTACTGTAGGTAGATTGTATCTCACCGTGTACTGTAGGTAGATTGTATCCCACCGTGTACTGTAGGTAGATTGTATCCCACCGTGTACTGTAGGTAGATTGTATCCCACCGTGTACTGTAGGTAGATTGTATCCCACCGTGTACTGTAGGTAGATTGTATCCCACCGAGTACTGTAGGTAGATTGTATCTCACCGTGTACTGTAGGTAGATTGTATCCCACCGTGTACTGTAGGTAGATTGTATCCCACCGTGTACTGTCGGTAGATTGTATCCCACCGTGTACTGTAGGTAGATTGTATCCCACCGTGTACTGTAGGTAGATTGTATCCCACCGTGTACTGTAGGTAGATTGTATCCCACCGTGTGCTGTAGGTAGATTGTATCCCACCGTGTACTGTAGGTAGATTATATCCCACTGTGTACTGTAGGTAGATTATATCCCACCGTGTGCTGTAGGTAGATTATATCCCACCGTGTACTGTAGGTAGATTGTATCCCACCGTGTACTGTAGGTAGATTGTATCCCACCGTGTACTGTCGGTAGATTGTATCCCACCGTGCACTGTCGGTAGATTGTATCCCACCGAGTACTGTAGGTAGATTGTATCCCACCGTGTACTGTCGGTAGATTGTATCCCACCGTGCACTGTCGGTAGATTGTATCCCACCGTGTACTGTAGGTAGATTGTATCCCACCGTGTACTGTCGGTAGATTGTATCCCACCGTGTACTGTCGGTAGATTGTATCCCACCGTGCACTGTCGGTAGATTGTATCCCACCGTGTACTGTAGGTAGATTGTATCCCACCGTGTACTGTAGGTAGATTGTATCCCACCGTGTACTGTAGGTAGATTGTATCCCACCGTGTCCTGTCGGTAGATTGTATCCCACCGTGCACTGTCGGTAGATTGTATCCCACCGAGTACTGTAGGTAGATTGTATCCCACCGTGTACTGTAGGTAGATTGTATCCCACCGTGCACTGTCGGTAGATTGTATCCCACCGTGTACTGTAGGTAGATTGTATCCCACCGTGTACTGTAGGTAGATTGTATCCCACCGTGTACTTTAAGGTAGATTGTATCCCACCATGTACTGTAGGTAGATTGTATCCCACCGTGTACTGTAGGTAGATTGTATCCCACCGTGTACTGTAGGTAGATTGTATCCCACCGTGTACTGTAGGTAGATTGTATCCCACCGTGTACTGTCGGTAGATTGTATCCCACCGTGTACTGTAGGTAGATTGTATCCCACCGTGTACTGTCGGTAGATTGTATCCCACCGTGTACTGTAGGTAGATTGTATCCCACCGTGTACTGTAGGTAGATTATATCCCACCGTGTACTGTAGGTAGATTGTATCCCACCGTGTACTGTCGGTAGATTGTATCCCACCGTGTACTGTAGGTAGATTATATCCCACCGTGTACTGTCGGTAGATTGTATCCCACCGTGTACTGTCGGTAGATTGTATCCCACCGTGTACTGTAGGTAGATTGTATCCCACTGTGTACTGTAGGTAGATTGTATCCCACCGTGTACTGTAGGTAGATTGTATCCCACCGTGTACTGTAGGTAGATTATATCCCACCGTGTACTGTCGGTAGATTGTATCCCACCGTGTACTGTAGGTAGATTGTATCCCACCGTGTACTGTAGGTAGATTGTATCCCACTGTGTACTGTAGGTAGATTGTATCCCATCGTGTACTGTAGGTAGATTGTATCCCACCGTGTACTGTAGGTAGATTGTATCCCACTGTGTACTGTAGGTAGATTGTATCCCATCGTGTACTGTAGGTAGATTGTATCCCACCGTGTATTGTAGGTAGATTGTATCCCACCGTGTACTGTAGGTAGATTATATCCCACCGTGTACTGTAGGTAGATTATATCCCACCGTGTACTGTAGGTAGATTATATCCCACCGTGTACTGTAGGTAGATTGTATCCCACCGTGTACTGTAGGTAGATTATATCCCACCGTGTACTGTAGGTAGATTGTATCCCACCGTGTACTGCAGGTAGATTATATCCCACCGTATACTGTAGGTAGATTGTATCCCACCGTGTACTGTAGGTAGATTATATCCCACCGTGTACTGTAGGTAGATTGTATCCCACCGTGTACTGTAGGTAGATTGTATCCCACCGTGTACTGTCGGTAGATTGTATCCCACCGTGTACTGTCGGGTAGATTGTATCCCACCGTGTACTGTAGGTAGATTATATCCCACCGTGTACTGTAGGTAGATTGTATCCCACCGTGTACTGTAGGTAGATTATATCCCACCGTGTACTGTAGGTAGATTGTATCCCACCGTGTACTGTAGGTAGATTGTATCCCACCGTGTACTGTAGGTAGATTGTATCCCACCGTGTACTGTAGGTAGATTGTATCCCACCGTGTACTGTAGGTAGATTATATCCCACCGTGTACTGTAGGTAGATTGTATCCCACCGTGTACTGTAGGTAGATTATATCCCACCGTGTACTGTAGGTAGATTGTATCCCACCGTGTACTGTAGGTAGATTATATCCCACCGTGTACTGTAGGTAGATTGTATCCCACCGTGTACTGTAGGTAGATTGTATCCCACCGTGTACTGTCGGTAGATTGTATCCCACCGTGTACTGTAGGTAGATTGTATCCCACCGTGTACTGTAGGTAGATTGTATCCCACCGTGTACTGTAGGTAGATTATATCCCACCGTGTACTGTAGGTAGATTATATCCCACCATGTACTGTAGATAGATTGTATCCCACCGTGTACTGTAGGTAGATTGTATCCCACCGTGTACTGTCGGTAGATTGTATCCCACCGTGTACTGTAGGGTAGATTGTATCCCACCGTGTACTGTAGGTAGATTGTATCCCATCGTGTACTGTAGGTAGATTGTATCCCACCGTGTACTGTCGGTAGATTGTATCCCACCGTGTACTGTAGGTAGATTGTATCCCATCGTGTACTGTAGGTAGATTGTATCCCACCGTGTACTGTCGGTAGATTGTATCCCACCGTGTACTGTAGGTAGATTGTATCCCACCGTGTACTGTCGGTAGATTGTATCCCACCGTGTACTGTAGGTAGATTGTATCCCACCGTGTACTGTAGGTAGATTGTATCCCACCGTGTACTGTAGGTAGATTATATCCCACCGTGTACTGTAGGTAGATTATATCCCACCGTGTACTGTAGGTAGATTGTATCCCACTGTGTACTGTAGGGTAGATTGTATCCCACTGTGTACTGTAGGTAGATTGTATCCCACCGTGTACTGTAGGTAGATTATATCCCACCGTGTACTGTAGGTAGATTATATCCCACCGTGTACTGTAGGTAGATTGTATCCCACCGTGTACTGTAGGTAGATTGTATCCCACCGTGTACTGTAGGTAGATTGTATCCCACCGTGTACTGTAGGTAGATTGTATCCCACCGTGTACTGTAGGGTAGATTATATCCCACCGTGTACTGTAGGTAGATTGTATCCCACCGTGTACTGTAGGTAGATTATATCCCACCGTGTACTGTAGGTAGATTATATCCCACCGTGTACTGTAGGTAGATTGTATCCCACCGTGTACTGTAGGTAGATTGTATCCCACCGTGTACTGTAGGTAGATTATATCCCACCGTGTACTGTAGGTAGATTGTATCCCACTGTGTACTGTAGGTAGATTATATCCCACCGTGTACTGTAGGTAGATTATATCCCACCGTGTACTGTAGGTAGATTGTATCCCACCGTGTACTGTAGGTAGATTGTATCCCACCGTGTACTGTAGGTAGATTATATCCCACCGTGTACTGTAGGTAGATTGTATCCCACTGTGTACTGTAGGTAGATTATATCCCACCGTGTACTGTAGGTAGATTATATCCCACCGTGTACTGTAGGTAGATTGTATCCCACCGTGTACTGTAGGTAGATTGTATCCCACCGTGTACTGTAGGTAGATTGTATCCCACCGTGTACTGTAGGTAGATTATATCCCACCGTGTACTGTAGGTAGATTATATCCCACCGTGTACTGTAGGTAGATTGTATCCCACCGTGTACTGTCGGTAGATTGTATCCCACCGTGTACTGTCGGTAGATTGTATCCCACCGTGTACTGTAGGTAGATTGTATCCCACCGTGTACTGTCGGTGGATTGTATCCCACCGTGTACTGTAGGTCGATTGTATCCCATCGTGCTTTCTGTCATGGGCGAAGTGGCCTCTCCCGTTGATGTCTGTTCATGTCGCGCGCGACACACTGATCAATGTCAGTTTCATGCGCGGACAGGACCCATTACTGTCAATTACAGCCCGTGGGCATGACTGGGCGGCATGTCCAGCATCGTTAATTACATCTGGTGGATGAGGGGAATGACAGAAACCCGTTCCTGTCAACGTCTGGACTGCAGGAATGGGATCGAATGGGTCCCCATCGTCCTCAGGTCTGTTATTAAGCAGGGACCTTCGTTGTCCTGTGGGCCAGAACAGTCTCAGGGAGAACTTAAATCAATTGTTGCAATCTTCTTGTCTCCTGCTTAACTGTTTTACTGCTTTTTCTGCTCGTGTGTGCGTGCCCAATTAATATCCCCATCCCACATCCTCTTTCCCCCCTCCCTGCATCTCCCAACTGTGGCTCAGTGGGTCTCTCTCTCTCGCCTCTGAGGCACAAGTTCGTGGGTTCGAACCCCACTCCCACCCCGTGATCCAGGCCGACACTCCCAGTGCCAGTACTGAGGGAGTGCCGCACTGTCGGAGGTGCCCGTCTTTCGGATGAGGCGTTAAACCGAGGGCCCCGTCTGCCCCTCTCAGGTGGATGTAAAAGATCCCACGGCCACTATTGGAAGAAGAGCAGGGGGGAGTTCTCCCCGGTGTCCTGGGCCGATATTTATCCCTCAACCAACATCACTAAAAAACAGATTATATGCATCACTATCATATTGCTGTTTGTGGGATCTTGCTGTGCGCAAATTGGCTGCCGCATTTCCTGCGTTACAACAGTGACGACACTTCAAAAAAAGTACTTCATTGGCTGTAAAGCGATTTGGGACGTCCTGAGGTCATGAAAGGTGCTATATAAATGCAGGTCTTTCTGTTCCTTTGACTCTGACTGTGTTGAAATCAAGCCTCGTCCAACTCTTTCTTGCCCAGTTCCTCAGAACTGTGTAACTCCTCAGTCCTCCCTTCCCCTGGCATTTAAAAACCAAAGCTTGGTGTCTCCTAATCCCTCATCATGGAATCTTACAGCACAGGAGGAGGCCATTCGGCCCATCGGGCCTGTGCCGGCTCTTTGAAAGAGCTCTCCAATTAGTCCCACTCCCCCCACAGCCCTGCAAATTTTTCCCCTTCAAGCATTTATCCAATTCCCTTTTGAAAGTTATTATTGAATCTGCTTCCACCGCCCTTTCAGGCAGCGCATTCCAGATCAGAACAACTCACTGCGTAAAAAAAATTCCCCTCATCTCCCCCTCTGGTTATTTTCCCAATTATCTTCAATCTGTGTCCTCTGGTTCCCGACCCTCCTCCTGCCAGTCGTGACGGAACTCTCTCACTCTCATTTTCCCATGTCTCCTTTTTCTCTCTTTCCTTTCTCTTTCTTTTCCTCATTTCTCCCTCTCTTTCCCTTCTTTCTACTTTCTCTCCTCGTTTTTTCATTTCTCTCCCTCACTATCTCTCCCCTCCCTCACTATCTTTCCCCTTTCTCTCTCACTATCTCTCCCTTTTCTCTCTCTCACTATTTCTCTCTCCTTTCTCTCTCTCACTATCTCCCCTCTGTTTCTCTCTCACTATCTCTCCACTTTTTCTCTCTCACTATCTCTCCACTTTTTTTCTCTCACTATCTCTCCCCTTTCTCTCACACTATCTCTCTCTCTCTCTCCCCTTTCTCTCTCTCACTATCTCTCCCCTTTCTCTCTCCCACTTTCTTTCGCTCTCACTATCTTCCCCCTCTCTTTTCTCTCTCTCACTATCTTTCCCTTTTCTCTCTCTCTCAGTATCTTTCCCATTTCTCTCTCTCCTTTCTCTCTCTCCTTTCTCTCTCTCACTATCTTTCTCTCACTATCTCTCCCCTTTCTCTCTCTCACTATCTCTCCCCTTTCTCTCTCACTATCTCTCCCCTTTCTCTCTCTCACTATCTCTCCCCTTTCTCTCTCACTATCTCTCCCCTTTCTTTCTCTCACTATCTCTCTCTCACTATCTCTCCCCTTTCTTTCTCTCACTATCTCTCTCTCACTATCTTTCCCCTTTCTCTCTTTCACTATCTCTCCCCTTTCTCTCTCTCACTATCTCTCCCCTTTCTCTCTCTCACTATCTCTCCCCTTTCTCTCTCACTATCTCTCCCCTTTCTCTCTCACTATCTCTCCCCTTTCTCTCTCACTATCTCTCCCCTTTCTCTCTCTCACTATCTCTCCCCTTTCTCTCTCTCACTATCTCTCCCCTTTCTTTCTTTCTCTCACTATCTCTCTCTCACTATCTCGACCTCACTATCTCTCCCCTTTCTTTCTCTCTCTCACTATCTCTCCCCTTTCTTTCTTTCTCTCACTATCTCTCTCACTATCTCTCTCTCACTATCTCTCTCTCACTATCTCTCCCCTTTCTTTCTTTCTCTCACTATCTCTCCCTCACTATCTCTCCCCTTTCTTTCTTTCTCTCACTATCTCTCTCTCACTATCTTTCCCCTTTCTCTCTCTCACTATCTCTCCCCTTTCTCTCTCACTATCTCTCCCCTTTCTCTCTCTCACTATCTCTCCCCTTTCTCTCTCACTATCTCTCCCCTTTCTCTCTCACTATCTCTCCCCTTTCTCTCTCACTATCTCTCCCCTTTCTCTCTCTCACTATCTCTCCCCTTTCTCTCTCTCACTATCTCTCCCCTTTCTCTCTCTCACTATCTCTCCCCTTTCTCTCTCTCACTATCTCTCCCCTTTCTCTCTCTCACTATCTCTCCCCTTTCTTTCTTTCTCTCACTATCTCTCTCTCACTATCTCTCTCTCACTATCTCTCTCTCACTATCTCTCCCCTTTCTTTCTTTCTCTCACTATCTCTCTCTCACTATCTCTCCCCTTTCTTTCTTTCTCTCACTATCTCTCCCTCACTATCTCTCCCCTTTCTTTCTTTCTCTCACTATCTCTCTCTCACTATCTTTCCCCTTTCTCTCTCTCACTATCTTTCCCCTTTCTCTCTCTCACTATCTCTCCCCTTTCTCTCTCTCACTATCTCTCCCCTTTCTCTCTCTCACTATCTCTCCCCTTTCTCTCTCTCACTATCTCTCCCCTTTCTCTCTCACTATCTTCCCCCTCTCTTTTCTCTCTCTCTATCTTTCCCCTTTCTCTCTCTCACTATCTTCCCCCCTCTCTTTTCTCTCTCTCTCTATCTCTCCCCTTTCTCTCTCTCTCTATCTCTCCCCTTTCTCTCTCTCACTATCTCTCTCCTTTCTCTCTCTCTCTCACTATCTCTCTCCTTTCTCTCTCTCTCTCACTATCTCTCTCCTTTCTCTCTCTCTCTCACTATCTCTCTCCTTTCTCTCTCTCTCTCACTATCTCTCTCCTTTCTCTCTCTCACTATCTCTCTCTCCTTTCTCTCTCTCTCTCACTATCTCTCTCTCCTTTCTCTCTCTCTCTCTCACTATCTCTCTCCTTTCTCTCTCTCTCTCACTATCTCTCTCCTTTCTCTCTCTCTCTCACTATCTCTCTCCTTTCTCTCTCTCTCACTATCTCTCTCCTTTCTCTCTCTCTCTCTCCTTTCTCTCTCTCTCTCTCCTTTCTCTCTCTCTCACTATCTCTCTCACTATCTCTCTCCTATCTCTCTCTCATTATCTTTCCCCTTTCTCTCTCTCACTATCTTTCCCCTTTCTCTCCCTCCTTTCTCTCTCTCTCACTATCTTTCCCCTTTCTCTCTCTCCTTTCTCTCTCTCTCTCATTATCTTTCCCCTTTCTCTCTCTCCCCCTCTCTCTCTCTCATTATCTTTCCCCTTTCTCTCTCTCCCCCTCTCTCTCACTATCTCTCTCCTTTCTCTCTCTCCTTTCTCTCTCTCTCATTCTCTTTCCCCTTTCCCCCTCTCCCCCTCTCTCTCACTATCTCTCTCCTTTCTCTCTCTCCTCTCTCTCTCTCTCTCATTATCTTTCCCCTTTCTCTCTCTCCTTTCTCTCCATCTTTCTGCTTTCTCTCTCTTTCTCCTTTCTCTCCCATTTTTTTTGTTGTCTCCCTCCTCTCCATCTTTTTTTGCTTTCTCTCTCTCCTTTTTCTCTTTCTCTCCATCGATTCGCTTTCTCTCCATCTATTCGCTTTCTCTCTCTCTCTCTCCACCTTTTTTTTTGATTTCCCTCTTCCTCTCTTCCCCCATTCTCTCTCCCCCCCCACCTCCCGGCTCTGGAATTGCGACACTCGATGCCAGGCTGACATAAAACCTTCCCTCTCCCCTCACTCCAAACAGCAGACCAATGTTTGGTGCTGGAGTTGTGAAATAGGCAGTGATCTCTCTCTCCCAGCCACAATGTGTGCTGAAACGTTCGGAATAAATAATTCACAGCAAAAACTCAACTAAATATAGATCAGAGTGTGCCTCTGCGGAATGCCGCCTGGTGCAATGCTCGAAGTCGCTGGGGCTCGGGACCCTCGATGCATGCCATGTTCTGGCCGCTCGAAGGCTCGGCATCGAGTGAATCCCAGCCTTCCCCGGGGTTTGCTCCCCTCCTGAAGGTGCCGACTCCTTGCCTGATGGGGAGGTTTCCAAGGCTCCCCTCGCCCTCCTCTACCTCACCTGCTCCTTTGGGGATGAGGCCAGGCAGTGACTATTCGACTGCAGGAGGCATCGCGGCTCTCCCCCTTCCCCGATGCCTCAAATTCTCATCCTTGTTTTCAAATCCCCCCACGGCCCTCGCCCCCCCCCCTCCCTATCTCTGTAACCTCCTCCAGCCCCTACAACCCTCTGAGATCTCCTCCAACTCTGGCCTCGTGTCCGTCCCCCCGCTCCCATCGCTCCACCATTGGCGGCCGTGCCTTCAGCCACCCAGGTCCCAAGCTCTGGACTTCCCTCCACCTCCCTCTCTCCTCCTTTAAGCCCCTTCTAGGGCACATCCTACGCCCACACGCTTGCTTCGCACTGGGTCGCAACTGGGCTCATCTGAGATGGATGCCGTGAGAAGGAACAGAGTCACTGGTCAGAGGTTCCGGCACAGGAGAAGGCCATTTGGCCCGTCGCTCCTGTGCTAGCTCTTGGACTGGAGCTGCCTACTCTGCTCCAATCAGCTTTTTGGAAAAGAACGAAATTGCATTTATATAGCGCCTTTCACAACCTCAGGACGTCCCAAAGCGCTTTACAGCCAATGAAGTACTTTTTGAAGTGTAGTCACTGTTGTAATGTGGGAAACGCGGCAGCCAATTTGCGCACAGCAAGATCCCACAAACAACAATGTGATAATGACCCAGATCATCTGTTTTCTTTCGTGAACTCCCCCCTGCTCTTCTTCCAATAGTGGCCGTGGGATCTTTTACGTCCACCTGAGAGGGGCAGACGGGGCCCTCGGTTTAACGTCTCATCCGAAAGACGGCACCTCCGACAGTGCAGCACTCCCTCAGTACTGGCACTGGGAGTGTCGGCCTGGATTATGGGCTCGAGTCTCTGGAGTGGGGGCTCGAACCCAAGGCCTTCTGACTCAGAGGCGAGAGAGAGAGACCCACTGAGACACGGGCTGACAAAATTTGAAGGTGAAACAGTTCCTGGCATTTCATGCCTCTCCCCTGAGAGAGAAACACACGCAGCCATCCTCGAAGGGAAGGGAGGGGCCGTGAATTTCCTGGGACCTTCTCCCGCTGCTGTAACTCTGTCGGAAGTGCGACAGAAGGCCCGTTTATCCCCACAGTGCGAGAAAGGCCGAGGAAATTCAAGGCCGACATTTAAAAATTGTTCCCGGCCCGCCAGGGAATAAAGAACTCCACAACAACAACTACCTGCATTTATATAGCGCCTTTAACGTAGTAAAACGTCCCCAAGGCGCTTCACAGGAGCATAAATCAGACAAAATTTGACACCGAGCCACATAAGGAGATATTAGGACAGGTGACCAAAAGCTCGGTCAAAGAGGTAGGTTTTAAGGAGCATCTTAAAGGAGGAGAGAGAGGCGGAGAGGTTTAGGGAGGGAATTCCAGAGCTTAGGGCCCAGGCGGCTGAAGGCACGGCCGCCAATGGTGGAGCGATGGGAATCGGGGGATGGGCAAGAGGCCAGAATTGGAGGAGCGCAGAGATCTCGGAGGGTTTTAGGGCTGGAGGAGGTTACAGAGATAGGGAGGGGGGGCGAGGGACATGGAGGGGATTTGAAGACAAGAATGAGAATTTTAAAATCGAGGCGTTCCCGGACCGGGAGCCAATGGTCAGCGAGCACAGGGGGGTGATGGGTGAACGGGATTCAGTGCATCCTACATCCCATCCTGCGTAAAATCCCGCTCGACTATCAATCCCAATCTTTGCCAATCTCTAATCTTCAGCCCTACAACCTGCGTCCTCCACCTCCAGTCTACTGTTAACCCCAACTCCGCACACTCCAACCAAATGATCGGTTTGTTCCGGATGGCTTTTTGCTATCGATTCTCGGGACGTGGGCAAGGCTGGCGTTTAATGCCCATCCCTCATCGCCCTGAGAAGGTGGTGGTGGGTGTTCTTCTTGAACCACAACTGAGAGACTCACGAGGCCCACTCCAGAGGGCAGTTAAGAGTCAAGCACCTTGACCTGGGGATTGGAGTCAGGTGTAGGCCCGGACCGGGTAAGGACGGCAGGTTTTCGTCCCTGAAGAGAGACATTAGTGAACCCAGTTGGGTTTTTTTTTTTACGCCAATTTGACAGCTTCTGGGTCACTTTCAGCTTGAGATTTCCAGATTCCTCTTGAACTGAATTCAAATTCCTGTGGTGGGATTGTGAACTCAGGTTCTCTGGATTGGTGACTCCGGGCCTCTGGATCCTCTAAGCTGCTAACGGTAACCACTAATCGATAGCCCGTATGATCCCAGGTAGGCTCAATAGCCTTCCTTGCCCATATCGGGAATCCAGTCTGATTTCTTTCTCATAACCCCCCGTCTTGCTACTTCACCCTTGTCCGGAGCAGTCGAGCCAGGGGACACGGCCTGTGCTTCAAGGCCCCCCCTTCAAGCACAGGCCGAGATTTAAAATGAAGCTTTCGGAACAATATTTCAGCGGGCACGTGGTCAATCTATGGAACAGGCTCTCCGGGGAGAAGCTGGGATGAGTTTGTATCGATCCATTCAAATGTAAAATTCTTTCAGAAAATAACCTTTTGCGATATGGTACATGAGTAATTTGAGACATGACATGTGATAAATGTAGTTGCATAGACTGTGCAGCACAGGCCCACACCAGGCTCCACCCCTTCTTTATCCTTCAATTCCTTTCTCCCTCATGTGTTTATCTGGTATTAGCCGGGGCTTAGAGGGTTGCACTATCTCTCTCTCTCTCTCTCTCGTTTTCTGAGTCAGAAGGTCCTGGGTTCGAGCCCCCGCTCCAGAGACTCGAGCTCCATAATCCAGGCCCGACACTCCCCGGTGCCAGTACCGAGGGAGCGCCGCACTGTCGGAGGCGCCGTCTACTCGGACGAGACGTCAAGCCGAGGGCCCCGCCCTCTCGGTAAAAGATCCCACGGCCACTACTGGAAGACGAGCAGGGGCGGGAGAACTACCAGGGTCGTAGGAGGTGAACTTGAAGGACCTGGGTCTTGCGATTCCTGCGTCCCTCGACGTAGGGGCGAGCTGAGGCTTTTTCCCCCCCCCACCCCCCCCCCCCTCCCCCTCCCCCTCTCGCGTCTCCTCCTCACCCAAGGCGGAGAACTGGTGGCTCAGCACAAAGATGGACGGAGAGAAGGAAAGATCGAGGGAGCCACCAGGGCAGGGATGGAATGGAACGACTCCAAGCAAAGGAAAAATGGCCGCCACTTGATTCCGTCTCGAAGCAGGAAGCGAAAAGGGCTTTCTGTCTGGGGCACTTAACTCGATTTCCATCTCGCCGAGTATGGCTGAAACACTTAATGAAATGCCGGCAGCAGAATCTTAATGCAAAAATGATCGTCCACTGTCACGATTTATTTAAAACCCATTACCATGATTTTCACGGCTTTTTCCTCCACATCTGCAGACAGTTTTCAATCTTGTTTGCACTCCCGAGGTTGTCTGATTGTCTCTCCTTTGCTGAAAGGGGAACGGGGGTATATCTCAGTCCTCCGCCGCCTCAATTTGGAGTGGCCTTCTTTTTTAAAATCTGGTTGGACAGTATTGAGGGAGGTTGCATCACATGGCCTCCAGCTGCCACGTCCCCCGCCATTGGTCGCCCAACGGCTCAGCCCTTGCGGAGATCGGTCCACGATGGCGGCTGCAATACCCACGATCCTCTGCACCCCCAGAAACCGCCCTATCTATTGAGGTAGAAGATCAGCCATGATCTGATTGAACGGCGGAGCAGGCTCGAGGGGCCGGACGGCCTTCTCCTGCTCCGATTATGATTTCTCCTGGAGCGCACATGTCCCAGGGCTGCCTTGCATCCTGCAGGGGGGAGGGGGGGCGGGTGGAGTCCCTGCTGTCCGTTGAGAGTCCGGCCGGAACTAAACGGGAGAGGAAATCGCTCCCTCCGATGAAGTCCAGCAACGCCTTGATTTTTAACTTGCGTTCTTGTCTTCAAATCCCTCTGCGGCCTCGCCGTCTCCCTCCCTCCCTATCTCTGTAACCTCCTCCAGCCCCGACAACCCTCCGAGATCTCTGCGCTCCTCCAATTCTGGCCTCTTGCCCATCCCCTGATTTTCATCGCTCCACCATTGGCGGCCGTGCCTTCAGCTGCCTGGGCCCTAAGCTCTGGAATTCCCTCCCTAAACCTCTCCGCCTCTCTCTCCTCCTTTAAGACGCTCCTTAAAACCTCCCTCTTTGACCAAGCTTTTGGTCACCTGTCCTAATATCTCCTTATGTGGCTCGGTGTCAATTTTTTTTGTCTGATTTACGCTCCTGTGAAGCACCTTGGGGACGTTTTACTCCCTTAAAAGCGCTACATAGTTGTTGTTGAGATTAATTTTTAACTCCAGGGGGACTCCAGGTCAAGCCGGTAGGGTTGGCAACTCGAGATATGGCCCTCGAGTTAGGCTTCCCTCCTCGCTAGGCTGCTTCAAGCGGCCCAGAGCAGCTTTGTAGGAAACAGTGGGGTTGAGAGAACGAAAATCCCTCCCTCCCCCATTTCCCGACCCTTGAACTCATTTTGAAATGCTTTTCCTAGAGAGAAAGAAATAACTTGCATTTATATAGCGCCTTTCACGGCCTCAGGACGTCCCAAAGCGCTTTACAGCCAATGAAGTACTTTATTTTTTGAAGTGTGGTCACTGTTGTGATGTAGGAAACGCAGCAGTTGGTTTGCGCACAGCAAGATCCCACAAACAGCGATGAGATAATCTGTTTTTAGTGAGAACTCCCCCCTGCTCTTCTTCCAATAGCGGCCGTGGGATCTTTTACGTCCACCCGAGAGGGGCAGACGGGGCCCTCGGTTTAACGTCTCATCCGAAAGACGGCACCTCCGACAGTGCGGCGCTCCCTCAGTACTGGGCACCGGGAGTGTCGGGCCTGGATTATGGGGCTCGAGTCTCTGGAGTTGGGGCTCGAACCCACAACCTTCCGACTCAGAGGCGAGAGAGACAGAGAGAGACCCACTGAGACATGGCTGGCAAGTAATTGGATGGGGGGGGGGTTAAAAAATAACAAGGTCGCCTTTTCTGCTCGGTGCGTGGCCCAGAGAGGAGGAAAGACCCATTCCCAGGCCGAGTTGAGTTAGTTGATCTTAGTTGGGGGGCAACTGTAGGAGGGCAGCTACTACTGTTGGCACCAAGGCCCCCGACTGCTAATCCAGTGACCCCTCTCCACCCATTGGCAAGGGCGGAGGGCACGGGGATCAGCCTTGCGTCTCGGGAGAGGAACGAGCACACACAGGGAAAAAAAATGGCCGCCTCGGATGGGTGCCAGTCGCCAGGGCAACTCCTCGCCCCCCTCTCTCCAAGCACCCGCAAGGAGACCGGGGAGCAATTCGGCCCCGTTCCCCCAGCGAGGCAGCGCAGGAGGCGAAGAGCAGAGGCCGTGAGGTCAAGGGTGAAATGGCGCTGACGAGCGACAGAGGGCACCTTGGCCTGTAGCGGCCGGACACGGAGGCTCCGAAGAGGCGAAGGCGCAGCAATAAAGCCCGCTCTCTCGGGCACATGGAGCAGAGCCAGTCAGGGGGAAGAAATCGGCCTGTTTTATTCATAAAACAAACAAACACATGAATCTTTTACGCATCATTGAGTTGAATCAACTCCGCTGTTAAAGGAAAAAAAGGCTACATTCGTTTTTTTTTTAAACCTTCTCAGGGACTTGAGTCAACTTGGGCTCATCCAAAACTCTGCTGCCCCCCCCGTGTCCTAACTCGCACCGAGTCCCGTCCCGTCCCCTGTGCTCGCTGACCTACATTGGCTCCCGGTCCGGGAACGCCTCAAATTTAAAATTCTCATCCTCTTGTTCAAATCCCTCGCCCACCATCCCTATCTCTGTAACCTCCTCCAGCCCCTACGACCCTCCGAGATCTCTGCGCTCCTCCAATTCCGGCCTCTTGCCCATCCTCCGATTCCCATCGTCCCACCATTGGCGGCCGTGCCTTCAGCCGCCTGGGCCCTAAGCTCTGGAATTCCCTCCCTAAACCTCTCCGCCTCTCTCTCTCCTCCTTTAAGACGCTCCTTAAAACCTCCCTCTTTGACCGAGCTTTTGGTCACCTGTCCTAATATCTCCTTATGTGGCTCGGTGTCAAATTTTGTTTGATAATCGCTCGTGGGAGGCGCCTTGGGACGTTTTACTATGTTAAAGGCACTATATAAATGCAGGTTATTGTTGTCCAGAGGGTCCCACATCGGTTGGACCCCCGTCCAACGCCAAAAAAGGCTCGGGGAACGTCAGGCGAGTAACGACGTGGATCGGGCTGACGATGACCAGGCCAATCGATCGGCCCTTCTCTCAGTGGGGCCTAGCGAGCAGGCTTGCCTGCTGCAAAACTCTGCCAGAATCCCCACGGTAAACACTAAAAATGGGTGTCAGTCATGTGGAAAACAACAAAGGAGAGAAAATTGAATATATTCCTTTATCACTTGGAAGGATTAATTGACATTTATTGATTCCGACACAGATTCAGTCACTCTGTGTGACATGGAAGGGTCTATCGTTCCAGTGAACGTCCACTGGCCCATGACCCCCGACCCCCACGGGCGAATTGCAGGTCGGAATTCAGCCAGTACTGTACCCCAGTGTTATACAGTGACAGACCTGTACCCACCAGTACTGTACCCCAGTGTTATACAGTGACAGACCTGTACCCACCAGTACTGTACCCCAGTGTTATACAGTGACAGACCTGTACCCACCAGTACTGTACCCCAGTGTTATACAGTGACAGACCTGTACCCACCAGTACTGTATCCCAGTGTTATACAGTGACAGACCTGTACCCACCAGTACTGTACCCCAGTGTTATACAGAGACAGACCTGTACCCACCAGTACTGTACCCCAGTGTTATACAGTGACAGACCTGTACCCACCAGTACTGTACCCCAGTGTTATACAGAGACAGACCTGTACCCACCAGTACTGTACCCCAGTGTTATACAGAGACAGACCTGTACCCACCAGTACTGTACCCCAGTGTTATACAGGGACAGACCTGTACCCACCAGTACTGTACCCCAGTGTTATACAGGGACAGACCTGTACCCACCAGTACTGATCTGCAGTAAGACAGATTCTGATGGTGGGACTCCCTCATTAGGAGGGTCCTGACGGTGGGACTCCCTCATTGGGAGGGTCCTGACGGTGGGACTCCCTCATTGGGAGGGTCTTGATGGTGGGACTCCCTCATTGGGAGGGTCTTGATGGTGGGACTCCCTCATTGGGAGGGTCCTGATGGTGAGAGTCCCTCATTAGGAGGGTCCGGATGGTGAGACTCCCTCATTAGGAGGGTCCTGATGGTGAGAGTCCCTCATTAGGAGGGTCCTGATGGTGAGAGTCCCTCATTAGGAGGGTCCTGATGGTGAGAGTCCCTCATTAGGAGGGTCCTGATGGTGAGAGTCCCTCATTAGGAGGGTCCTGATGGTGAGACTCCCTCATTGGGATGTCCAGCAGGGCTGACCGTTTGGTCCCACACCTTCTGGAGACCGACTGCGAGGAATCGGCCACATCGACCGAGGGAGAGGCGGCCAGAACCACCCGCAAGGAAATCCAGTCGGGACGATCGATTCCCACCTCACTCCCCCCTCGTCCCTGACCCATTTCTGATATCTCGCAGAGTCCTCCACCTCCGGGTGCCTGGCCAGGCAGTGAGGCAGCGGGTGGCCATCGCGCATTCCTGGAGGCCTCGTCACATGACCGCCTGCCTCCAGCCAGCCCCGCCCCCATTCCATCCTCATGGTGCCAATCCCTCCCTCACACTCCCGCCATTGGTCGCCCGACCCGCCCATCCTCAAGGTGCTCACTCTCCCACCATTGGTCGCCTGACCCGCCCATCCTCATGGCACCCTCCCACCATTGGTCGCCTGACCCGCCCATCCTCATGGCACCCTCCCACCATTGGTCGCCTGACCCGCCCATCCTCATGGCACCCTCCCGCCATTGGTCGCCTGACCCGCCCATCCTCATGGCACCCTCCCGCCATTGGTCGCCTGACCCGCCCATCCTCATGGCACCCTCCCGCCATTGGTCGCCTGACCCGCCCATCCTCATGGCACCCTCCCGCCATTGGTCGCCCGACCCGCCCATCCTCATGGTGCTCACTCTCCCACCATTGGTCGCCTGACCCGCCCATCCTCATGGCACCCTCCCACCATTGGTCGCCTGGCACGCCCATCATCGCACTGCCCCACCTTCCCACGGCCAATCGGTAAGCAAATAGCCTTCTCGTCGCCCGATTGGATGATTCTTCACTGTCAGTCAATCAGCTGTTCTCCCATCTCCGATATTTTTATATTTAATGAGCAAAAGCGTTCGAAGAAAACACAATTTACTTTTTTTTTTAACGTCCCTGTGATTTTTTTCTCCCGGGTGCAGTGTCCTGGAAATTAATTCTCAATTCCCGGAGACTCCGGGGACAGGCGGGAGGAATGTGCAGGGACGGAGTCGATGAGGAGATCAGACAGCAATGGAAAAGAGATGAAAGTTTATGCAGGTGGAGACGGGCATTACTTTGAATTGGAATGCTGTGTTGGACCCAGAGAAGCATGGATGTACTGACAGTTAGAGAACATGTCATGCCTGAATGCGATGTAGTGCCAGATAACAGCGGGATTTTGATTGAAAGAAAAAAGCTACTTGTCCATTATGCTTCAAGCCGGCAAGAACAGAAGATTTAATTTTTCGATCAGGGAACTTGTATCTCTATCATGCCTTTCACACAACTGCAGGACGTCCCAAACTGCCTTACAGCCAATGAAGCACTTTTTTTTGAAGTCTACTCACTGTTGTAATGCAGGAAACGCAGCAGCCGATTTGTGCACAGCAAGATCCCACAACCAGCCAGGCGATAAATGGCCGTTCTTGGTTGAGGGATAAATATTGGCCCCGGGGAGAACTCCCCCCTGCTCTTCTTCCAATAGTGGCCATGGGATCTTTTACACCCATCTGAGAGGGGCAGACGGGGCCCTCGGTTTAACGTCTCATCCGAAAGACGGCACCTCCGACAGTGCAGCACTCCCTCAGTACTGGCACTGGGAGAGTCGGCCTGGATTATGGGCTCAAGTATCTGGAGTGGGGCGAACACTTGTTTGATGGGACAGTGTAGAGGGAGCTCTGTATCGAACCCTGTACCTGCACTGGGAGTGTTTGATGGGACAGTGCAGAGGGAGCTTTATAGAATCATAGAATCATAGAAGTTTACAACATGGAAACAGGCCCTTCGGCCCAACATGTCCATGTCGCCCAGTTTATACCACTAAGCTAGTCCCAGTTGCCTGCACTTGGCCCATATCCCTCCATACCCATCTTACCCATGTAACTGTCCAAATGCTTTTTAAAAGACAAAATTGTACCCGCCTCTACTACTGCCTCTGGCAGCTCGTTCCAGACACTCACCACCCTTTGAGTGAAAAAATTGCCCCTCTGGACCCTTTTGTATCTCTCCCCTCTCACCTTAAATCTGTGCCCCCTCGTTATAGACTCCCCTACCTTTGGGAAAAGATTTTGACTATCTACCTTATCTATGCCCCTCATTATTTTATAGACTTCTATAAGATCACCCCTTAACCTCCTACTCTCCAGGGAAAAAAGTCTCAGTCTGTCCAACCTCTCCCTATAAGTCGAACCATCAAGTCCCGGTAGCATCCTAGTAAATCTTTTCTGCACTCTTTCTAGTTTAATAATATCCTTTCTATAATAGGGTGACCAGAACTGTACACAGTATTCCAAGTGTGGCCTTACTAATGTCTTGTACAACTTCAACAAGACATCCAAACTCCTGTATTCAATGTTCTGACCAATGAAACCAAGCATGCCGAATGCCTTCTTCACCACCCTATCCACCTGTGACTCCACTTTCAAGGAGCTATGAACCTGTACTCCTAGATCTCTTTGTTCTATAACTCTCCCCAACGCCCTACCATTAACGGAGTAGGTCCTGGCCCGATTCGATCTACTAAAATGCATCACCTCACATTTATCTAAATTAAACTCCATCTGCCATTCATCGGCCCACTGGCCCAATTTATCAAGATCCCGTTGCAATCCTAGATAACCTTCTTCACTGTCCACAATGCCACCAATCTTGGTGTCATCTGCAAACTTACCAACCATGCCTCCTAAATTCTCATCCAAATCATTAATATAAATAACAAACAGCGGACCCAGCACCGATCCCTGAGGCACACCGCTGGTCACGGGCCTCCAGTTTGAAAAACAACCCTCCACAACCACCCTCTGTCTTCTGTTGTCAATCCAATTTTGTATCCAATTGGCTACCTCACCTTGGATCCCGTGAGATTTAACCTTATGTAACAACCTACCATGCGGTACCTTGTCAAATGCTTTGCTGAAGTCCATGTAGACCACGTCTACTGCACAGCCCTCATCTATCTTCTTGGTTACCCCTTCAAAAAACTCAATCAAATTCGTGAGATGTGATTTTCCTCTCACAAAACCATGCTGACTGTTCCTAATCAGTCCCTGCCTCTCCAAATGCCTGTAGATCCTGTCTCTCAGAATACCCTCTAACAACTTACCCACTACAGATGTCTGTACTCTGTATCTAACCCTGTACCTCCACTGGGAGTGTTTGATGGGACAGTGCAGAGGGAGTTTTACTCTGTATCTAACCCGTGCGTTACCTGCCCTGGGAGTGTTTGATGGGATAGTGTAGAGGGAGCTTTACTCTGTATCGAACCCTGTACCTGCCCTGGGAGTGTTTGATGGGACAGTGTAGAGGGAGCTTTACTCTGTATCTAACCCTGTACCTGCCCTGGGAGTGTTTGACGGGACAGTGTAGAGGGAGCTTTACTCTGTATCTAACCCTGTACCTGCCCTGGGAGTGTTTGATGGGACAGTGTAGAGGGAGCTTTACTCTGTATCTAACCCTGTACCTGCCCTGGGAGTGTTTGATGGGATAGTGTAGAGGGAGCTTTACTCTGTATCTAACCCTGTACCTGCCCTGGGAGTGTTTGATGGGACAGTGTAGAGGGAGCTTTACTCTGTATCTAACCCTGTACCTGCCCTGGGAGTGATTGACGGGACAGTGTAGAGGGAGCTTTACTCTGTATCTAACCCTGTACCTGCCCTGGGAGTGTTTGATGGGATAGTGTAGAGGGAGCTTTACTCTGGAACTATTGCACTAACGTCCCTCATCCTACTGGACATTAAGTTGTTTCATGGAACTATGTCCCAAAACTTTTCCCTACCAGCTCCTTGGAAGACCACGCATACAATACAAAATGTTTAGTGCTTGTTAAATCGGTTATTCCTGTTGCATTATCCATGAGCAGTGCTTCTGAACAACATTTCTGCTGTTATTCAACGCTTAGGAAGTCGCTGTAAGTGCAACCAACTAACTGGGCCGCAGGAGATGGAGGGTTTGGCCTGTCAGCTCTCACGACCAGCTCAACACCTAAACAGTAATTAGGTCGAGATTTTCCTTCAGGCTCTGGTAATTGCACAGGCCTCTCTCTCTTGGAGAGAAGATTCCGGAGAAAAACCAAGGGAAATCGCTAAAGGTCTCTCAGCCTCTGAAGTTAGGCCCCAATGAACTTAATATATTCTCCCTTAAATAGATTTTGATTCATACTCGAGGACTACATGCATGCTAAACAGCGGACGCAACATGCTATAGACAGAGCTAAGCGATTCCACAACCAACGGATCAGATCAAAGCTCTGCAGTCCTGCCACATCCAGTCGTGAATGGTGGTGGACAATTAAACAACTAACGGGAGGAGGAGGCTCTGTAAACATCCCCATCCTCAATGATGGCGGAGTCCAGCACGTGAGTGCAAAAGACAAGGCTGAAGCGTTTGCAACCATCTTCAGCCAGAAGTGCCGAGTGGATGATCCATCTCAGCCTCCTCCCGATATCCCCACCATCACAGAAGCCAGTCTTCAGCCAATTCGATTCACTCCACGTGATATCAAGAAACGGCTGAGTGCACTGGATACAGCAAAGGCTATGGGCCCTGACAACATCCCGGCTGTAGTGCTGAAGACTTGTGCTCCAGAACTAGCTGCGCCTCTAGCCAAGCTGTTCCAGTACAGCTACAACACTGGCATCTACCTGACAATGTGGAAAATTGCCCAGGTATGTCCTGTCCACAAAAAGCAGGACAAACCCAATCCGGCCAATTACCACCTCATCAGTCTACACTCAATCATCAGCAAAGTGATGGAAGGTGTCGTCGACAGTGCTATCAAGTGGCACTTACTCACCAATAACCTGCTCAGCGATGCTCAGTTTGGGTTCCGCCAGGACCACTCGGCTCCAGACCTCATTACAGCCTTGGTCCAAACATGGACAAAAGAGCTGAATTCCAGAGGTGAGGTGAGAGTGACTGCCCTTGACATCAAGGCAGCATTTGACCGAGTGTGGCACCAAGGAGCCCTAGTAAAATTGAAGTCAATGGGAATCAGGGGGAAAACTCTCCAGTGGCTGGAGTCATACCTCGCACAAAGGAAGATGGTAATGATTGTTGAAGGTCAATCATCTCAGCCCCAGGACATTGCTGCAGGAGTTCCTAAAGGCAGTGTCCGAGGCCCAACCATCTTCAGCTGCTTCATCAATGACCTTCCCTCCATCGTAAGGTCAGAAATGGGGATGTTCGCTGATGATTGCACAGTGTTCAGTTCCATTCGCAACCCCTCAGATAATGAAGCAGTCCGAGCCCGCATGCAGCAAGACCTGGACAACATCCAGGCTTGGGCTGATAAGTGGCAAGTAACATTCGCGTCAGACAAGTGCCAGGCAATGACCATCTCCAACAAGAGAGAGTCTAACCAACTCCCCTTGACATTCAACAGCATTACCATCGCCGAATCCCCAACCATCAACATCCTGGGGGTCACTATTGACTAGAAACTTAACTGGACCAGCCATATAAATACTGTGGCTATGAGAGCAGGTCAGAGGCTGGGTATTCTGCGGCGAGTGACTCACCTCCTGACTCTCCAAAGTCTTTCCACCATCGACAAGGCACAAGTCAGGAGTGTGATGGAATACTCTCCACTTGCCTGGATGAGTGCAGCTCCAACAACACTCAAGAAGCTCGACACCATCCAGGACAAAGCAGCCCACTTGATTGGCACCCCATCCACCGCCCTAAACATTCACTCCCTTCACCACCGGCGCCCTGTGGCTGCAGTGTGCACCATCCACAGGATGCACTGCAGCAACTCGCCAAGGCTTCTTCGACAGCACCTCCCAAATCCACGACCTCTACCACCTAGAAGGACAAGAGCAGCAGGTACATGGGAACAACACCACCTGCACGTTCCCCTCCAAGTCACACACCATCCCGACTTGGAAATATATCGGCCGTTCCTTCATCGTTGCTGGGTCAAAATCCTGGAACTCCCTTCCTAACAGCACTGTGGGAGAACCTTCACCACACGGACTGCAGCGGTTCAAGAAGGCGGCTCACCACCACCTTCTCAAGGGGCAATTAGGGATGGGCAATAAATGCCGGCCTCGCCAGCGACGCCCACATCCCATGAACGAATAATAAAAAAAACACTCCATGACACTCAGAGACAAGAGAGAGAGCTACCCACTGAGCCACAACTCAGGTGCTGCTTAATGGGAGTGCTGCACTGTCGGAGGTGCCGTCTTTCAGATGAGACGTTAAACCGAGGGCCCCGTCTGCCCCTCTCAGGTGGATGTGAAAGATCCCACGGCCGCTATTGGAAGAAGAGCAGGGGGGAGTTCTCCCCAGGACTCTCTCCTCTGATGGAGTCACCTGTGACTGTCACGTAAACTCATAGTTAGTGCTACAGGGTTTGGGGTAGAAGGTTGAGTGAAGGTACTGTACTATAATATGCTAAGCAGGTCATGAATGATTCATGTGTCCAGGAAGGAGGATATTTGTCCCAGGATGTGGGCGAGGCCGGCATTTATTTCCCATCCCCGAGTTGCCCCTTGAGAAGGTGGTGGTGGGCCGCCTTCTTCTTGCACTGCTGCAGTCCAAGAGGCTTGATACAACCGAGTGGCTCAATTCAGAGGGCAGTTAAGAGTCAACCACGTCGGGAGGGGGTGGTGGGGCTGGAGTCACGTATAGGCCCCAGACTGGTTAAAGATGGCGGGTTTCCTTCCCGAACAGGCTGGGAATCTTTTCTCTAGAAAAGAGAAGGCTGAGGGGTGACCTGATAGAGGCCTTTAAGATTATGAAGGGTCTCGATAGGGTAGACGTAGAGGAGATGTTTCCACTTGTGGGGGAGACCAGAACTAGGGGGCCATAAATATAAGAGAGTCACCAATAAATCCAATCGGGAATTCAGGAGAAACTTCTTTACCCAGAGAGTGGTGAGAATGTGGAACTCACTCCCACATGGAGTGGTTGAGGTGAATAACAGAGATGGATTTAACGGGAAGCTGGATAAACACACGAGGGAGAAAGGAATAGAAGGATAGGGGGAGAGGGTGAGATGAAGTAGGGAGGGAGGAGGCTGGTGTTGGGCCGAGCGGCCTGTTTCTGTGCTGTAAATTCTATGTCACCTCTCCCTGATGTGTCAGCTTGGCTCGGTCAGTCGTACTCTTCGCCTCGGAGTCAAGAGGGGGTTCGTTCCGCGCCCCTCTTGACCACATTGAGGCGTGTGGGATCTTGCTGTGCACAAACATGGCCGCCACGCTCGCTTATCCTCCGACAGTGACTGCGAAGTATTTGGTCGCACGATGCGACATTTACGCTGTGGCTCAGTGGGCCGCACTCTCTCTCTCTCCCCCCGAGGTCAGGAGGTCGTGGGTTCGAGCCCCCACTCCAGAGACTTGAGCGCATAATCCAGGCCGACACTCCCAGTGCCAGCGCTGAGGGAGTGCCGCACTGTCAGAGGCGCCGTCTTTCGGCTGAGACATTAAACCGCCTCTCAGGTGGGCGGAAAAGATCCCATGCCCACTATTTCGAAGAAGGGTTGGGGGGTCTTCTCTCCCCCATAAAGGCCGTGGATGCTGGGGAGCAATTGGAGACTGAGGGGCGATAGATTTTTGTCGGGTGAGTGCATCAAGGGATACAGAGCTAATGCAGGAAAATGGAGTTGAGGAACAGATTGGCCATGATCTAATTGAATGGCAGAACGAGGGGCTGAATGGCCTCCTCCCTTCAAATAGGAGACATTTCCCCTCCGAGGCGCAGGATTAAAAATAATTTGGAACTATCAGGGCTCCTTGATTCTTTGAAACTTTTTCTCTCTCTCTCTCTCTCTCTCTCTCTCTGTGTTCTTGTTCAATTTTTTTCTCCTCCTGAGGTCCAGGGGCAATCTTCGAATTGCATCTATCTCCTCAAGTGTGGAGAGTCGATAATGAAACACGATAAGATCTCTTCAGATATGCGGCCATTCCATCCGTTCCCTGAGACTCAGATTTCAGCCATTGGCGATTGGGCCGAGCGCTGAGTTTTGTCATCTTTTCGTTTTGGCTTGCTGCGTTCGAGAGGGCAAGGGGAATCTATCAGAAATTCTGCGACCAATACAGTGTCGTCAGGCGCGCTGGTCGGGGGGGGCGGGGTGGGCAATGAACGGGGGCAGCAGGAAAAATGGCCGGAGCCGTTTCACAGCTGAGGAAACTGCCAGCTCGGAGAGGCCAGAGAAGCTGGGATTGTTCTCCTTCGAGACGAGAAGGTTAAGGGGAAGGTTTAATCGAGGTGTTCAAAATCACGAGGGGGATTCGATTGAGTAAATAACATCGGAACAGAAGGAGGCCATTCAGCCCCTCGAGCCTATTCCGCCGTTCAATTAGATCATGGCTGATCTGTATCTTAACCATGTCCCTTCATACCCTCGCCTAACAAAAATCTATCGATCTGAGCTTTGACATTTCCAATTGACCCCCAGCCTCAATGGCATTTTGGGGGAGAGAGTTCCAGATTTCCACTCCCCTTTGTGTGAGGAAGTGCTTCCTGACATCACCCCTGAACGGCCCGGCTCTAATTTTAAGGTTCTGGACTCCCCCCACCAGAGGAAATAGTTTCTCTCTATCGACCCTATCAAATCCTTTAATCATCTTAAACACCTCAATTAGATCACCCCTTAATCTTCTACACTCGAGGGAATACAAGCCCAGTCTGTGCAACCTGTCCTCGTAATTTAACCCTCCGAGTCACACACACCCCATCCCCGACTTGGAAATATATCGGCCGTTCCTTCATCGTCGCTGGGTCAAAATCCTGGAACTCCCTTCCTAACAGCACTGTGGGAGAACCGTCACCACATGGACTGCAGCGGTTCAAGAAGGCGGCTCACCACCACCTTCTCAAGGGGCAATTAGGGATGGGCAATAAATGCCGGCCTCACCAGCGAGGCCCAGAATGACTTTTAAAGAAACTTTGCACAAGCAATGTGACACCATTCTAAGTTTGGGAAAGAACATTGGAGAGCCAAGAGCTAGAAAAAATTATTCAAGCAGTTGATACGAAGAGTATGCTCCATTATATTGACAGTTGCTTGGAATAAATGATCCATCTTAATGGTTAGAAAGTCCCCAAAGTTCTATTAACTGATCCGAGCCAAGTCTATATTTTTGACACAACCATTCCTTATTTCAAATACTCCCAATGAGCCTGAATTGGAGAGGCCTGGAATCCATAGTTTAATCATTTGATGGGAGTGGTATTATAGGAGGCCACATTGCTTCAATATTCTGTTGCAAGCTCACAGAAACAGCAACTTGCATTTATATAACGTAGTAAAACGTCCCAAGGCGCTTCCCAGGAGCGATTATCAGACAAAATTTGACACCGAGCCACATAAGGAGATATTAGGACAGGTGACCAAAAGCTCGGTCAAAGAGGTAGGTTTTAAGGAGCGTCTTAAAGGAGGAGAGAGAGGCGGAGAGGTTTAGGGAGGGAATTCCAGAGCTTAGGGCCCAGGCAGCTGAAGGCACGGCCGCCAATGGTGGAGCGATGGGAAGAGGCCAGAATTGGAGGAGCGCAGAGATCTCGGAGGGTTGTAGGGGCTGGAGGAGGTTATAAGAGAGAGGGAGGTGGGGGGCGAGGGCCATGGAGGGATTTGAATACAAGGATGAGAAGTTTAACGTTGAGAAGCAGTCACTTTTCTCAAGTGAGTTTACACTGTGAGTGTTGTGAGCTGTTTCACCCTAAAGCGGGGGGAGGAAATCATGGTCAAATCTCACACTGTCCGCACTCAGTGATCAGCAATGGACAGGGACTGAGAGGGGAAAAATTGTAATGCTCTCCGATATATCCCACACCCCTCACTGTAACACTCTGATATACCCCACACCCCTCACTGTAACACTCTGATATACCCCACACCCCTCACTGTAACACTCTGATATATCCCACACCCCTCACTGTAACACTCTGATATATCCCACACCCCTCACTGTAACACACTGATATACCCCACACCCCTCACTGTAACACTCTGATATACCCCACACCCCTCACTGCAACACTCTGATATATCCCACACCCCTCACTGTAACACACTGATATACCCCACACCCCTCACTGTAACACTCTGATATACCCCACACCCCTCACTGCAACACTCTGATATACCCCACACCCCTCACTGTAACACTCTGATATACCCCACACCCCTCACTGTAACACTCTGATATAACCCACACCCCTCACTGTAACACTCTGATATACCCCACACCCCTCACTGTAACACTCTGATATATCCCACACCCCTCACTGCAACACTCTGATATACCCCACACCCCTCACAGTAACACTCTGATATACCCCACACCCCTCACTGTAACACTCTGATATACCCCACACCCCTCACTGTAACACACTGATATACCCCACACCCCTCACAGTAACACTCTGATATACCCCACACCCCTCACTGTAACACTCTGATATACCCCACACCCCTCACTGCAACACTCTGATATACCCCACACCCCTCACTGTAACACTCTGATATAACCCACACCCCTCACTGTAACACTCTGATATACCCCACACCCCTCACTGTAACACTCTGATATATCCCACACCCCTCACTGCAACACTCTGATATACCCCACACCCCTCACAGTAACACTCTGATATACCCCACACCCCTCACTGCAACACTCTGATATACCCCACACCCCTCACAGTAACACTCTGATATACCCCACACCCCTCACTGTAACACTCTGATATACCCCACACCCCTCACTGCAACACTCTGATATACCCCACACCCCTCACTGTAACACACTGATATACCCCACACCCCTCACTGCAACACTCTGATATACCCCACACCCCTCACTGTAACACTCTGATATACCCCACACCCCTCACTGCAACACTCTGATATACCCCACACCCCTCACTGTAACACACTGATATACCCCACACCCCTCACTGTAACACTCTCCTTTGCTTTTATCTGTGGATGAAGGGCAAGAGATGGAGGTTGCAGTATCCCAGCATGCACATCATGTGTGACGTCCCTCTATTCAATCTATTGCTCCTGTCATTCCCAGAGCCTTCGGCCCGGGCACTACAAAGACCACGAGCGAGGGGAAACAGAGGAACGGGAGAGGAAATACAGGAGAGACAGAATGTGCAGAGAAGCATACACTGGCCATTTGGCCATTCCCTGTGGCCCAGATGACCGATGCTCTTGCCTCGGGTGACTGAAAAACTTTCGGCTGGAACACGCCAATCGGCCTGGCGTTTCCAAGGCAACGAGCAGGCCTGGAGCCCTCGACAGGCCTGGTGTCAAGGCGTTAATCGGAATCAGCCCGCTGCCCTGCACCCCCAGAGTTGTCCGGGCGCGCGTTCAAGACCTGACGGAGGAAATCACCTTCCGGAAGGTTCCGGGGCGGAATGTTTTGGAGCGAACCTAATGGTTTGTGCACTGGGAAGGGAAGAACTGCCTCTAATTTGCTCTGTGCTGCTCGATGCTTAATCAGGCGGCAGTCAGCTCCGCACAGTCGCACCCCAGTGACTTTCATCGAGGTGATTTATACGTTCTTTCCAACACAATGAATCCCTAATTATATCCCTGGGATATCAGAATGGTAAATGGCACCTTACTCACTTGAATTCAATCCTGCGAGAAAGGATTCTAAGCGACTAGGCCCAAAAAGCCTGCCTGTATTTTTGATTGATCTCAGCCCCACCCGCCTACCTCCTCCCCATATCCCTCCATCCCTTCCCTCCCCAGGATCACATCTGCTTGCCTCTTGACCTCAGTTACGCTGTCCGCTTCACTCTCCTACCCTGATTCAACAACTCGATTCCCCTTTTGGGTGGGTTTCTCCAAAACTCTGCTGCCCCCCCGTATCCTAACTCGCACCGAGTCCCGTTCACCCATCGCCCCCCTGTGCTCGCTGACCTACATCGGCTCCCTCTACACTGTCCCATCAAACACTCCCAGGGCAGGTACAGGGTTAGATACAGAGTAAAGCTCCCTCTACACTGTCCCATCAAACACTCCCAGGGCAGGTACAGGGTTAGATACAGAGTAAAGCTCCCTCTACACTGTCCCGTCAAACACTCCCAGGGCAGGTACAGCACAGGTTAGATACAGAGTAAAGCCGATTTTAAAATGCTGGTGTTCAAATCACCTCCATGGCCCTCGTTCCCCCCCTCCCTATCTCTGTAACCTCCTCCAGCCCCTACAAGCCTCCGAGATCTCTGCGCTCCTCCAATTCTGGCCTCTTGCCCATCCCTGATTTTCATCGCTCCACCATTGGCGGCCGTGCCTTCAGCCGCCTGGGCCCTAAGCTCTGGAATTCCCTCCCTAAACCTCTCCGCCTCTCCCTCCTCCTTTAAGACGCTCCTTAAAACCTACCTCTTTGACTGAGCTTTTGGTCGCCTGTCCTAATATCTCCTTATGACGCGTTAGATTCTGTCTGATTTACCCTCCTGTGGGGTGCATGCACATTGAGACAGGGACAGACAGGGTGAAACAGAGAGACACAGAGAGAGAGAGAGAGAGAGAGAACAAGAGAGGGTAGCAGAGAGCGTTCTGTCCAAGGTCAAAGAATTGTGTGAAGAAAGACACACACAGAGAGGGGAATTGTGTTGTTTTTTTGAAGACTCTGCTCCGAGTTGGATCTACTGCTGGCCAGTGTTACAATGCAGAGCGAGAACCCCTCAGCTCCACTGAAAGACAGACGTCATTCTGGGCCATTGTTGCAAGCCCATTACTTGATGCTATTCCTGCCATTGTTCAGTCTGCTAATCTTTAACGCCAGAGCACTTGCTGCCCTGAACTACGCAGGCAATGGAAGACCACAGTGCTCCTCCCTGTCCCTGCCAAGGACTCAGCTCTTGTTGGACCAGGACACTTGGGGCTGTGAATAGTTAATAATTGATATTTGTGTCTCGCTGCCGGGGTGAGGGTGAGGCGAATAGGGAGGGGGGACGATTTCCGATCTGGCGTTCCATCCTGAGGTTGGCAATTCCTTCTCTTTGCTCGCCTGCAGGCGCTGGGTCTCGCTGGGGTATACATGGGGTGTTAGGGGGGCTCTGCTACTCCCTCCACACACACACACACCCACCCAACAAACACTCCCAGGGCAGGTCCAGGGTTAGATACAGAGTAAAGCTCCCTCTACACTGTCCCATCAAACACTCCCAGGGCAGGTACAGGGTTAGATACAGAGTAAAGCTCCCTCTACACTGTCCCATCAAACACTCCCAGGGCAGGTACAGGGTTAGATACAGAGTAAAGCTCCCTCTACACTGTCCCATCAAACACTCCCAGGGCAGGTACAGGGTTAGATACAGAGTAAAGCTCCCTCTACACTGTCCCATTGTTGTCTGCTCCCCAAGCTCCATTGACCTCCTCCATTGCCCCGTGCGGGACATCTTTCCATCCTGTGGCCATGTCCTGTGGCGTTGGACCACTGGGAACTCGCCTGAGAGTGGCCAAACGTGGGACCCTGGCAGTCAGCAGAGCGCAGAAGGCGAAGGCACAAAGGTTCAAAGCTGAAAGCAGTGCCCCACACACAAACACCCCTCCTCGCATCCCCTCTGCAAAACCGGGCCTACTGCAAGGAGCGGAAAGAGGCCTGAAGACTAGAGTGCATCGTAAAGTGAGCATGAGGGCCTTACTCTGCCCCTGACTGTGACAGCACTGAGCAACGAAGCGGACTGAATAATTTACGTGTTGTCAGCTTGCATCAGGCAAGATACTCTGATTCTGACTCTTCCCTCCGCTCCTACGAGGCTCTTGGCCTTCTCTCAGTTCCCCAGTGGGACGCTGAAGGATTCCTCGCATCGAGAGAGGTTCGACTGAAACAGCGACAGAAAGCTCGAGTCAACGGATATCAGGGAGGGAGTGGGAGAGAAACTTTAATCAACAAACTACATCTCCTCAATAAACCATCAGGCGCGACATTATGTGTTTCTTGGGCCCGCCTGCATTTTCGCTCCCTGTGATCTTAGCAACAGAGGAACAGGAGGAGGCCATTCAGCCCCTCGGGCCTGTTCCGCCATTCAATTAGATCATGGCTGATCTGTGTCTTAACTCCATTTACCCGCCTTGGTTCCATCACCCATAATACCCAACAAAAATCTATCAATCTCAGTCTTGACATTTCCAATTGACCCCCAGCCTCCACAGCGTTTCGGGGGGAGAGAGTTCCAGATTCCCACTCCCCTTTGTGTGAGGAAGTGCTTCCTGACATCACCCCTGAACGGCCTGGCTCTAATTTTAAGGTTCTGCCCCCTTGTTCTGGACTCCCCCCACCAGAGGAAATAGTTTCTCTCTCTCGACCCCATCAAATCCTTTAATCATCTCAAACACCTCGATCAGATCACCCCTTAATCTTCTACACTCAGCAACTACCTGCATTTATATAGCGCCTTTAACGTCCCCAAGACACTTCGCAGGAGCGATTATCAAACAAAATTTGACACCGAGCCACATGAGGAGATATTAGGACAGGTGACCAAAAGCTCGGTCAAAGAGGTAGGTTTTAAGGAGCGTCTTAAAGGAGGAGAGAGAGGCGGAGAGGTTTAGGGAGGGAATTCCAGAGCTTAGGGCCCAGGTGGCTGAAGGCACGGCCGCCAATGGTGGAGCGATGGAAATCGGGGATGGGCAAGAGGCCAGAATTGGAGGAGCGCAGAGATCTCGGAGGGTTGTAGGGGCTGGAGGAGGTTACAGAGGATGAGAATTTTAAAATCGAGGAATACAAGCCAAGTCTGTGCAACCTGGCCTCGTAATTTAACCCTTTTAGCCCTGGTATCATTCTGGTGAATCTGCACTGCACCCCCTCCAAGGCCGATATATCCTTCCTTTGTTTCACATGGTGGGTATGGATTGGGCCTATCCTAATTCAAGACAGCCCCGACAATTCCCCCCTCCCTCACTCTCCCATCACGGAATCCAACACTTCCTTCAAAGATTGCGAGGATGCTGTCAACCAGACCCATTATCCTTGGATGGGAGGTGGAGCGGGTGGGGGCAGGGCCTAATTGGTTACGTAGGGGTGGGGCCCTGGTACGATTGACACCAGCAGGACCGAGAGAGGAGGAGGGGGAACCACCGATTGAAGGCAAGAGCCCCCCCACTGAAGGCTTGAGAGGATCTTGAAGACTTTGGACAGGGCCAAGGCTTCGAAGTAATGGTTGCCAACCCTCCAGGATTGGCCCTGGCGTCTCCAGGAATTGAAGAGTGATCTCCAGGACACTGTTGGGAACAAAAACCCAGGATAAAAGTCACAGGGGGCGTAAATCAAAATTGGAGACGGGGGAGCAAAGTCTGTTTTGGCTGATGCTCAAGAATCATCCAATCGGGTAAGGAAGAGTCTGTTCGCTTTCCGATTGGCTGGGGGAGGGGCGGGGCTCCCCGGTGATGGGCGTATCGGCCAACCAATGGCGGGAGAGTGTGGGGGCGGGGCCTGTTGGAGGCAGGAGGTCGTGTGACGACCCCCTCCAGGAATGCGGCCAACCGGAGTTGGCAACCCTTTCCATTCAGGCGTTTGTTGGCCTGGACAGAGGGACGAGTGCCTTCTGCCGCGGTCCCCGCTCCTGATGGCGCCCGGGACGGGCGATGGTCGAAGCAGAAAGCAGGGGGTTTGGGCTGGGCTATCTAGGCCCCACTCCCCACCCTCCCCCTGGTATTTACAGGCCGCCTGCCCTGCTGGATGCCGGTCGGGGACAGGCAGGCAGAAGTAGGCCTTGCTGCCGCACTGCCTGATTTCGGGCAGCATGGCAGAGGGGAAAATCCGGCCCCAGGCTTTCGGCCTCCACCAGCCCACCCCAGGGTTCCATTCCACGTGCCAATCGCTCCCGGATGAAGAGAGAAACAGGGGAACAGAATACACCCGCCTCGCTCATCCTCATATCAGTAGGCCGCACTCTGGGTCAGGAGGTCGTGGGTTCGAACCCCACTCCAGAGACTTGAGCCCCATAATCCAGGCCGACGCTCCCGGTGCCCGGTACTGAGGGAGTGCCGCACTGTCGGAGGTGCCGTCTTTCGGATGAGACGTTAAACCGAGGGCCCCGTCTGCCCCTCTCAGGTGGATGTAAAAGATCCCACGGCCACTATTGGAAGAAGAGCAGGAGGGAGTTCTCCCCGGTGTCCTGGGGCCGATATTTATCCCTCAACCAACATCACCAAAAACAGGTTATCTGATCATTATCACATTGCTGTTTGTGGGATCTTGCTGTGCATAAATTGGCTGCTGCGTTTCCCACATTACAACAGTGATTACACTTCAAAAAAGTGCTTCATTGTCTGTAAAGCGCTTTGGGGCGTCCTGAGGTGGTCAAAGGCGCGATAGAAATGCTATGTTTTTCCTTTGATCAGCCGCGAGGCTCCACTCTGCGATGCCTCCAGCAGTCGAATGTCTCCCTTGTGTCTCGGTGCCCACAATCGGACCCAGTGCTGGAGGTGCAGGGGTGGGACGGTGAGGGGCGCACTCACTCAGCCTGCGCCCCCGCAGTAAGTCCGTCCGTTCAGAGGCCCTCGAAGGAAGGGATTCACTCAGGCAGGCCGGGGTCCTGGACAGGGCCGAGCACATGCAGGAGGCTGGGCGAGACATGGGCCTAGTGTTCTTTAAAGACAACCTGAGAAATCCCTGAACTCTCTCCCCACTGACACACTCCCGGGGACCCCCCTGTAAATACTGACACACTCCCGGGGACCCCCTGTAAATACTGACACACTCCCGGGGCCCCCCTGTAAATACTGACACACTCCCGGAGACCCCCTGTAAATACTGACACACTCCCGGGGACCCCCTGTAAATACTGACACACTCCCGGGGACCCCCTGTAAATACGGACACACTCCCGGGGACCCCCCTGTAAATACAGACACACTCCCGGGGACCCCCCTGTAAATACAGACACACTCCCGGGGACCCCCCTGTAAATACTGACACACTCCCGGGGACTCCCTGTAAATACTGACACACTCCCGGGGACCCCCTGTAAATACTGACACACTCCCGGGGACCCCCTGTAAATACTGACACACTCCCGGGGACCCCCTGTAAATACGGACACACTCCCGGGGCCCCCCTGTAAATACTGACACACTCCCGAGGACCCCCTGTAAATACCGACACACTCCCGGGGACTCCCCTGTAAATACTGACACACTCCCGGGGCCCCCCTGTAAATACTGACACACTCCCGGGGCCCCCCTGTAAATACTGACACACTCCCGGAGACTCCCTTTAAATACTGACACACTCCCGGGGACCCCCTGTAAATACTGACACACTCCCGGAGACTCCCTTTAAATACTGACACACTCCCGGGGCCCCCCTGTAAATACTGACACACTCCCGGAGACTCCCTTTAAATACTGACACACTCCCGGAGACCCCCTGTAAATACGGACACACTCCCGGGGACCCCCTGTAAATACTGACACACTCCCGGGGACCCCCTGTAAATACGGACACACTCCCGGGGAGCCCCTGTAAATACGGACACACTCCGGGGGACCCCCTGTAAATACAGACACACTCCCGGGGACCCCCTGTAAATACTGACACACTCCCGGGGACCCCCCTGTAAATACAGACACACTCCTGGAGACCCCCTGTAAATAGTGACACACTCCCGGGGACCCCCCTGTAAATAGTGACACACTCCCGGGGACCCCCCTGTAAATACTGACACACTCCCGGGGACCCCCCTGTAAATGCTGACACACTCCCGGGGACCCCCTGTAAATACTGACACACTCCCGGGGACCCCCTGTAAATAGTGACACACTCCCTGGGACCCCCTGTAAATACTGACACACTCCCGGAGACCCCCTGTAAATACGGACACACTCCCGGGGACCCCCTGTAAATACTGACACACTCCCGGGGACCCCCTGTAAATACGGACACACTCCCGGAGACCCCCTGTAAATACGGACACACTCCCGGGGACCCCCGTCCTAACTTTCCAATGATATTGCTCATCCCCCAAGGGAACAGAGTGCTGTCATAACAAGAAGTGTTTACTCGTGTGTAACGAGAGGACGAATATTGACCGAACGGCCAAAATCCGAGCACCGCGGAGACCCACCCTCCCGTGATATAACTGTGGCCCGAGCTGTGGGTCCCCAAGGGCTCGGTGGGGAGAAAGGGTCAGCTCCATTAATTGGGCCTGGTTGAAGTCTTGGCCTGAAAAGCGAAACAATTTTCTGGCGAGTTTTGAAGCTATGAACAGAAGCATCTGTTGAATAATTTATGGCGCCAGCATGGCTCAGAGTGAATTACCTACCGATGCTCTGAATTCAAAGCAGCAGATTAGACCAAATACAGAACCTTAAATTCCGGGCTAAATAGCTGCCACGCAGGACTCTGAACGAGGCTCCCAGATGTCCACACTCAGCGTGGGAGGCAGCTACTCATAACAAGTGTCCAAAATCAGATAGTGGGCAGGGCAGAGAGGGACAGGGCAGGGCAGCGAGGGATGTGGGCGTCGCTGGCGAGGCCGGCATTTATTGCCCATCCCTAATTGCCCCTTGAGAAGGTGGTGGTGAGCCGCCTTCTTGA
This sequence comes from Heptranchias perlo, assembly GCF_035084215.1. NCBI lineage: Eukaryota > Metazoa > Chordata > Chondrichthyes > Hexanchiformes > Hexanchidae > Heptranchias > Heptranchias perlo. The sequence goes on along the minus strand of NC_090368.1, from coordinate 7,032,155 downwards.
ACCGCTGCAGTCCGTGTGGTGAAGGTTCTCCCACAGTGCTGTTAGGAAGGGAGTTCCAGGATTTTGACCCAGCGACGATGAAGGAACGGCCGATATATTTCCAAGTCGGGATGGTGTGTGACTCGGAGGGGAACGTGCAGGTGGTGTTGTTCCCATGTGCCTGCTGCCCTTGTCCTTCTAGGTGGTAGAGGTCGCGGGTTAAGCCTTGAGGAGATACGTCTGACGAAGGTTGGAGAGCGGGACATTGTGGGCTGGGAGGACTTGGGGCTGGGGATGTGGTGGGTCTGGTGGAGGTGGTGACAGATAACTCACAAAGGCATAGAGATGCTAACCCTTGGCGTCAGAGGATTGTTGAACGAGGTGGATGAGGTGGTCAGGACTGTCTCACTTGCATTTCTATCACGCCTTTCATGACCTCAGGATGACCCAACGCGCCTTACGGCCAAAGAAGTACTTTCTGAAGTTAAGTCACTGTTGTAATGTAGGAAACGCAGCAGCCAATTTGCGCACAGCAAGATCCCACGAACAGCAATGTGATCATGACCAGTCAATCGGTTTTATTGACATTGGGTTGAGGGATAAATATCAGCCCAGGGAAGAACTTCCCTGCTTTTCTTCCAACAGTGGCCGTGGGATCTTTTATGTCCACCTGAGGGGGCGGATAACGCCTCGGATTAAGGTCTCATCCGAAAGACGGCACCTCCGACAGTGCGGCACTCCCTCAGTACTGGCACCGGGAGAGTCGGCCTGGATTATGGGGCTCAAGTCTCTGGAGTGGGGGCTGGAACCCACGACCTTCTGACTCAGGGGCGGGAGAGCGTCGAGCCACGGCTGGCACCTTGAGTGATAAGAAGGCAGAGAGAGAGAGAGAGAAATTGTTTCTCTCCCTTTTACTTCTGTCCCAGTGAATCACACACACTACAGCAGTGGATTTTAATCAATAAATCATTCGCAACATCATAAGTCTTGGAAAGAGAGTGATTGCATTGGCTGCCAAAATGCAATTCATCCAAAGGCCTTACTTACTGAAGTCCCAACCTCAACACAGGGACAACTGAGGGGGAAAAGGAACTTCTGCTTTTAGTGTTTTTTTTAATTCTCTCTCGGGATGTGGGCGTCGCTGGCAAGGCTGGCATTTATTGCCCACCCCCTAATTGCCCCTTTGAGAAGGTGGTGGTGAGCCGCCTTCTTGAACCGCTGCAGTCCGTGTGGTGAAGGTTCTCCCACAGTGCTGTTAGGAAGGGAGTTCCAGGATTTTGTTCCAGGATGAAGGAACGGCCGATATATTTCCAAGTCGGGATGGTGTGTGACTTGGAGGGGAACGTGCAGGTGGTGTTGTTCTCATGTGCCTGCTGCCCTTGTCCTTCCAGGTGGTAGAGGTCGCGGGTTTGGGAGGTGCTGTCGAAGAAGCCTTGGCGAGTTGCTGCAGTGCATCCTGTGGATGGTACACACTGCAGCCACGGTGCGCCGGTGGTGAAGGGAGTGAATGTTTAGGGTGGTGGATGGGGTGCCAATCAAGCGGGCTGCTTTGTCTTGGATGGTGTTGAGCTTCTTGAGTGTTGTTGGAGCTGCACTCATCCAGGCAAGTGGAGAGTATTCCATCACACTCCTGACTTGTGCCTTGTAGATGGTGGAAAGGCTTTGGGGAGTCAGGAGGTGAGTCACTCGCCGCAGAATACCCAGCCTCTGATGTGCTCTTGTAGCCACAGTATTTATGTGGCTGGTCCAGTTAAGTTTCTGGTCAATGGTGACCCCCAGGATGTTGATGGTGGGGGATTCGGCGATGGTAATGCGGTTGAATGTCAAGGGGAGGTGGTTGGACTCTCTCTTGTTGGAGATGGTCATTGCCTGGCACTTATCTGGCGCGAATGTTACTTGCCACTTATGAGCCCAAGCCTGGATGTTGTCCAGGTCTTGCTGCATGCGGGCTCGGACTGCTTCATTATTTGAGGGGTTGCGAATGGAACTGAACACTGAGCAATCATCAGCGAACGTCCCCATTTCTGACCTTATGATGGAGGGAAGGTCATTGATGAAGCAGCTGAAGATGGTTGGGCCTCAGACACTGCCCTGAGGAACTCCTGCAGCAATGCCCTGGGGCTGAGATGATTGGCCTCCAACAATCACTACCATCTTCCTTTGTGCTCGGTATGACTCCAGCCACTGGAGAGTTTTCCCCCTGATTCCCATTGACTTCAATTTTACTCGGACTCCTTGGTGCCACACTCGGTCAAATGCTGCCTTGATGTCAAGGGCAGTCACTCTCACCTCACCTCTGGAATTCAGCTCTTTTGTCCATGTTTGGACCAAGGCTGTAATGAGGTCTGGAGCCGAGTGGTCCTGGCAGAACCCAAACTGAGCATCAGTGAGCAGGTTATTGGTGAGTAAGTGCCGCTTGATAGCACTGTCGACGACACCTTCCATCACTTTGCTGATGATTGAGAGTAGACTGATGAGGCGGTAATTGGCCGGATTGGATTTGTCCTGCTTTTTGTGGACAGGACATACCTGGACAATTTTCCACATTGTCGGGTAGATGCCAGTGTTGTAGCTGTACTGGAACAGCTTGGCTAGAGGCGCAGCTAGTTCTGGAGCACAAGTCTTCAGCACTACAGCTGGGATGTTGTCGGGGCCCATAGCCTTTGCTGTATCCAGTGCACTCAGCCATTTCTTGATATCACGTGGAGTGAATCGAACTGGCTGAAGACTGGCTTCCGTGATGGTGGGGATATCGGGAGGAGGATGAGATGGATCGTCCACTCGGCACTTCTGGCTGAAGATGGTTGCAAACGCTTCAGCCTTGTCTTTTGCACTCACGTGCTGGACTCCACCATCATTGAGGATGGGGATGTTTGCAGAGCCTCCTCCTCCCGTTAGTTGTTTAATTGTCCACCACCATTCACGACTGGATGTGGCAGGACTGCAGAGCTTTGATCTGATCCATTGGTTGTGGAATCGCTTAGCTCTGTCTATAGCATGTTGCTTCCGCTGTTTAGCATGAATCTAGTCCTGAGTTGTAGCTTCACCAGGTTGGCACCTCATTTTTAGGTACACCTGGTGCTGCTCCTGGCATGCTCTTCTACACTCCTCATTGAACCAGGGTTGATCCCCTGGCTTGTTGGTAATGGTAGAGTGAGGAATATGCCAGGCCATGAGGTTACAGATTGTGCTGGAATACAATTCTGCTGCTGCAGATGGCCCACAGCGCCTCATGGATTCCCAGTTTTGAGCTGCTAGATCTGTTCTGAATCTATCCCATTTAGCACGGTGGTAGTGCCACACAACACGTTGGATGGTGTCCTCAGTGCGAAGACGGGACTTCGTCTCCACGAGGACTGTGCGGTGGTCACTCCTACCAATACTGTCATGGACAGATGCATTTGCGACAGGTAGATTGGTGAGGACGAGGTCAAGTAGGTTTTTCCCTCATGTTGGTTCGCTCACCACCTGCCGCAGGCCCAATCTGGCAGCTACGTCCTTCAGGACTCGGCCAGCTCGGTCAGTAGTGGTGCTACCGAGCCACTCTTGGTGATGGACATTGAAGTCCCCCACCCAGAGTACATTCTGTGCCCTTGCTACCCTCAGTGCTTCCTCCAAGTGGTATTCAACATGGAGGAGGACTGATTCATCAGCTGAGGGAGGACGGTAGGTGGTAATCAGCAGGAGGTTTCCTTGCCCATGTTTGACCTGATGCCATGAGATTTCATGGGGTCCGGAGTCAATGTTGAGGACTCCCAGGGCCACTCCCTCCTGACTGTATATCACTGTACCGCCACCTCTGGTGGGTCTGTCCTGCCGGTGGGACAGGACATAACCAGGGATGGTGATGGAAGAGTCTGGGACATTGGCTGAAAGGTACGATTCTGTGAGTATGGCTATGTCAGGCTGTTGCTTGACTAGTCTGTGGGACAGCTCTCCCAATTTTGGCACAAGTCCCCAGATGTTAGTAAGGAGGACCTTGCAGGGTCGACTGGGCTTGGTTTGCCTTTGGTCATGTCTGATGCCGGGTGGTCCGTCCGGTTTTATTCTTATGACTTTTTTTAGCGAGATTTTACAACTGAGCGGCTTGCTCGGCCATTTCAGAGGGCGATTAAGAATCAAACACATTGCTGTGGGTCTGGAGTCACATATAGGCCAGACCGGGTAAGGACGGCAGGTTTCCTTCCCTAAAGGACATTCGTGAACCAGATGGGTTTTTACGACAATCTGGTCGTTTCATGGCCATCATTACTGATACTAGCTTTTTATTCCAGATTTTATTTAATTAATTGAATTTAAAATCCCCAGCTGCCGTGGCAGGATTTGAACTCATAACTCCAGATTATTAGTCCAGGCCTCTGGATTGCTCGTCCAGGAACATAACCACTATGCTACCGAGAACATTCGAGAAATCACCAAATTGGACTCGTGGAGATAGCTCAAAAATCAGGCCGCTGATACTCCCGGTTCAGGGCGGGGGCAATCCAGCTAGGCCGAGCTGCTGAGTGTAAAATCACACTGAGGGGGGGACAATAAAGGTCGTGGGTTCGAGCCCCCACTCCAGAGACATGAACCCATAATCCAGGCCGACATTCCCAATGCCAGTACTGAGGGAGTGCTGCACTGTCGGAGGTGCCGTCTTTCGGATGAGACGTTAAACCGAGGGCCCCGTCTGCCCCTCTCAGGTGGATGTCAAAGATCCCACGGCCACTATTGGAAAAAGAGCAGGGGGGAGTTCTCCCCGGTGTCCTGGGGCCGATATTTATCCCTCATCAACAACTACTTGCATTTATATAGCGCCTTTAACGTAGTAAAACGTCCCCAAAGCGCTTCACAGGAGCGTAAATCAGACAAAATGTGACACCGAGCCACATAAGGAGATATTAGGACAGGTGACCAAAAGCTTGGTCAAAGAGGTAGGTTTTAAGGAGCGTCTTAAAGGGGGAGAGAGAGGCGGAGAGGTTTAGGGAGGGAATTCCAGAGCTTAGGGCCCAGGCGGCTGAAGGCACGGCCGCCAATGGTGGAGCGATGGAAATCGGGGGATGCGCAAGAGGCCAGAATTGGAGGAGCGCAGAGATCTTGGAGGGTTGGAGGGGCTGGAGGAGGTTACAGAGATAGGGAGGGGAGGGGTGAGGGCCATGGAGGGGATTTGAACACAAGGATGAGAATTTTAAAATTGAGGCGTTCCCGGACCAGGAGCCAATGTAGGTCAGCGAGCACAGGGGGGTGATGGGTGAACGGGACTCGGTGCGAGTTAGGATACGGGGGCAGCAGAGTTTTGGATGAGCTGGAGGTGGAAGATGGGAGGCCGGCCAGGGGAGCATTGGAATAGTCGGAGTCTGGCAGGGATGAGGGTTTCAGCAGCAGATGGGCTGAGGCAGGGGGCGGAGACGGGCGATGTTCCAGAGGTGGAAGCAACCCTGGAACGGGTTGGCAGAAAGGGTGGGTGATGTCAAGTCACATCTGGATGGTGTAAAAGAGAGTTGGGAGATTTGCGAATCTGGACTAATGCCTCAAATTGGCCTCCTCCATCTGAACCAACCTTTGGGAAAGTCAGTTGAAGAGAAACTTGTTGTGGTCTTAGACGGGGTCGATTGTGAAAAAAACGAATGGGCCTGCAGGGCCATAATGATATATCCGCCTCTCGCTAAATCAATCCGATTCAATCTTCTCCAACACAGCACTTCCCGTGCCCTCTTGTTGCCACCAATTTATTTTACCACTAAAAACAATTCCCCCGGCAAATGATTTCCAGTCAGCTGCACCCAGGCATGGAGTGGAGAAATTTTTTGCCTCCTTTGGTCACCTCATCCTCACAATGCACACGAGCATCAGTAAAAGGCCAATGTGGACTCCAGCCTTCCTCCTATGTATTTCCTTTAATTTAGATTACACAGGGGCTGTCAATCCCATAATATGCACAGGGGCTGTCAATCCCATAATATGCACAGGGGCTGTCAATCCCATAATATGCACTGGGGCTGTCAATCCCATAATATGCACAGGGGCTGTCAATCCCATAATATGCACAGGGGCTGTCAATCCCATAATGTGCACAGGGGCTGTCAATCCCATAATATGCACAGGGGCTGTCAATCCCATAATATGCACAGGGGCTGTCAATCCCATAATATGCACAGGGGCTGTCAATCCCATAATATGCACAGGGGCTGTCAATCCCATAATATGCACAGGGGCTGTCAATCCCATAATATGCACAGGGGCTGTCAATCCCATAATATGCACAGGGGCTGTCAATCTCATAATGTGCACAGGGGCTGTCAATCCCATAATGTGCACAGGGGCTGTCAATCCCATAATGTGCACAGGGGCTGTCAATCCCATAATATGCACAGGGGCTGTCAATCCCATAATATGCACAGGGGCTGTCAATCCCATAATATGCACAGGGGCTGTCAATCCCATAATGTGCACAGGGACTGTCAATCCCATAATATACACGGGGCTGTCAATCCCATAATATGCACAGGGGCTGTCAATCCCATAATATGCACAGGGGCTGTCAATCCCATAATATACACGGGGGCTGTCAATCCCATAATATGCACAGGGGCTGTCAATCCCATAATATACACAGGAACTGCTATTCTCTATAATATACGCAGGATGCTGCTATTCCCTATACTATACATAGAATCATAGAAAGGTTACAGCGTGGAAGGAGGCCATTCAGCCCATCGAGTCCGTGCTGGCTCTCTGCAAGAGCAATCCAGCTAGTCCCACTCCTCCACCCTATCCCTGTAGCCCTGCAGATTTTTTCCTTTCAAGTACTTATCCAGTTCCCTTTTGAAGGCCACGATTGAATCTGCCTCCACCACCCCCTCGGGCAGTGCATTCCAGATCCTAACCACTCGCTGTGTAAAAAAGTTTTTCCTCATGTCACCTTTGGTTCTTTTGCCAATCACCTTAAATCTATGTCCTCTGGTTCTTGACCCTTCCACCAATGGGAACAGTTCCTCTCTATCTACTCTGTCTAGACCCTTCATGATTTTGAACACCTCGATCAAATCTCCTCGCAACCGTCTGTTCCAAGGAGAACAACCCCAGCTTCTCCAGTCTATCCACGTAACTGAAGACCCTCATCCCTGGAATCATTCTAGTAAATCTCTTCTGCACCCTCTCTATGGCCTTCACATCTTTCCTGAAGTGCGGTGCCCAGAACTGGACACAATACTCCAGTTGTGGCCGAACCAGTGTTTTATAAAGGTTCATCATGACTTCTTTACTTTTGTACTCTATGCCTCTATTTATAAAGCCCAGGATCCCGTATGCTTTTTTAACCACTTCCTCAACCTGCCCTGCCACTTTTCATGATTTGTGCACATATACCCCCAGATCTCTCTGTTCCTGTACCCCTTTTAGAATTGTGCCCTCTAGTTTGTATTGCCTCTCCTCGTTCTTCCTACTGAAATATATTACTTTGCATTTTTCTGCGTTAAACGTCATCTGCCACGTGTCCGCCCATTCCACCAACCTGTCTATATCCTCTTGAAGTCTATCACTATCCTCCTCACTGTTTATTACCCTTCCAAGTTTTGTGTCATCTGCAAGTTTTGAAATTGTGCCCTGTACACCCAAGTCCAAGACATTAATATATATCAAGAAAAGCAGTGGTCCCAGCACTGACCCCTGGGGAACACCACTGTACACCTCCCTCCAGTCCGAAAAACAACCGTTCACCACTACTCTCTGTTTCCTGTTACTTAGCCAACTTTGTATCCATGCTGCTACTGCTCCCTTTATCCCATGTGGTACTTTATCAAACGCCTTTTGAAAGTCCATATCCACCACATCAACCGCATTGCCCTCATCTGCCCTCTCTGTTACCTCATCAAAAAACTCAATCAGTTTAGTTAAACACGATTTGCCTTTAACAAATCCGCGCTGGCTTTCCCTAATCAATCCACACTCGTCCAAGTGACTGTTAATTCTGTCCCGGATTATCGTTTCTAAAAGTTTCCCCACCACTGAGGTTAAACTGACTGACCTATAGTTGCTGGGTTGATCCTTACACCCTTTTTTGAACAAGGGTGTAACATTTGCAATTCTCCAGTCCTCTGGCACCACCCCCCGTATCTACGGATGTTTGGAAGATTATGGCCAGTACCTCCGCAATTTCCACCCTTACTTCCCTCAGCAACCTAGGATGCATCCCATCTAGACCGGGTGACTTATCTACTTTAAGTACAGCCAGCCTTTCTAGTATCTCCTCTTCAGCCCATCCAGTATCTCAACTATATCTTCCTTTACTGAGACTCTGGCAGCATCTTCTTCCTTGGTAAAGACAGATGCAAAGTACTCATTTAGTACCTCGGCCCTGCCCTCTGCCTCCATGAGTAGATTTCCTTTATGGTCCCTAATCGGCCCCACCCCTCCTCTTACTACCCGTTTACTGTTTACATGCCCGGTGAAGACTTTTGGATTCCCTTTTATGTTGGCCGCCAGTCTATTCTTAAACTCTCTCTTTGCCCCTCTTATTTCCTTTTTCAGCCTGGTTCTCACTTGTATTATCAACCTGACATCTGTCAGACACCTCCTTTCTCCTCATCTTACTCTCTATCTCCTTTGTCATCCAGGGAGCTCTGGCTTTAGTTGCCCTACCTTTCTGCCTCGTGGGAATGCACCTAGACAGTACCTGAACCATCTCCTCCTTAAAGGCCACCCGCTGTTCAATTACAGTTTTGCCTGCCAATCTTTGATTTAAATTTACCCGGGTCAGGTCTGTTCTCAACCCACTGAAATTGGCCCTCCTCCAATTGAGTATTTTTACTTTAGAGTGGCCCATGTCCTTTTCCATAACTAATCTAAACCTTATGATATTATGATCGCTGTTCCCTAAATGCTCCCCCACTGACACTTGCTCCACTTGGCCCGTCTCGTTCCCCAGAACCAGATCCAGCAATGCCTCCTTCCTCGCTGGGCATGAAACGTACTGGTCAAGACAGAAATTCCTCCCCCTCTCTGCCCTTCACACTGTTACTATCCCACTCTATATTAGGATAGTTGAAGTCCCCCATGATCACGACTCCATCGTTCTTGCACCTCTCTGTGATTTCCCTGCAAATTTGCTCCTCTATATCCTTCCCACTAGTTGGCGGCCTATAGAATGTTATGGAGACCATTTGTTTCACCTGAATAGGATAGGGGAAATCAAGGGATCACATTCGCAAGATTTGTAAAGACAGAACTAGAATGGCCAAAGAGATGGAGAGAGTAAGATGAAACGGGAAAAAGGGGCGTATGAGAGATGTCAGGTTGACGACACAAGTGGGAGCCAGGCTGAATATAGAAAGTTCAGAGGGAAAGTGAAAAAGGAAATAAGAGGGGCAAAGAGAGAGTTTGAGAATAGACTGGCGGCCAACATAAAAGGGAATCCAAAAGTCTTCTATAGGGGCTGCTATTCCCTATAATATGCACAGGGGCTGCTATTCCCTATAATATGCACAGGGGCTGCTATTCCCTATAATATACACGGGGGCTGCTATTCCCTATAATATACACAGGGGCTGCTATTCCCTATAATATGCACAGGGGCTGCTATTCCCTATAATATGCACAGGGGCTGCTATTCCCTATAATATACACAGGGGCTGCTATTCCCTATAATATACACGGGGGCTGCTATTCCCTATAATATACACAGGGGCTGCTATTCCCTATAGTATACACGGGGGCTGCTGTTCTCTATAGTATACACGGGGGCTGCTGTTCCCTATAGTATACACGGGGGCTGCTGTTCCCTATAGTATACACGGGGGCTGCTATTCCCTATAATATACACAGGGGCTGCTATTCCCTATAGTATACACAGGGGCTGCTATTCCCTATAATATACACAGGGGCTGCTATTCCCTATAATATACACAGGGGCTGCTGTTCCCTATAGTATGCACGGGGGCTGCTGTTCCCTATAGTATGCACGGGGGCTGCTATTCCCTATAATATACACAGGGGCTGCTGTTCCCTATAGTATACACAGGGGCTGCTATTCCCTATAATATACACAGGGGCTGCTGTTCCCTATAGTATACACAGGGCCTGCTATTCTCTATAATATGCACAGGGGCTGCTGTTCCCTATAGTATACACGGGGGCTGCTATTCCCTATAGTATACACAGGGCCTGCTGTTCCCTATAGTATACACGGGGGCTGCTGTTCCCTATAATATACACAGGGGCTGCTGTTCCCTATAATATACACAGGGGCTGCTATTCCCTATAATATACACAGGGGCTGCTGTTCCCTATAATATACACAGGGGCTGCTATTCCCTATAATATACACAGGGGCTGCTATTCCCTATAGTATGCACGGGGGCTGCTATTCCCTATAATATACACGGGGGCTGCTATTCCCTATAATATACACAGGGGCTGCTATTCCCTATAATATACACAGGGGCTGCTATTCCCTATAATATACACGGGGGCTGCTATTCCCTATAATATACACAGGGGCTGCTATTCCCTATAATATACACGGGGGCTGCTGTTCCCTATGATATACACAGGGGCTGCTATTCCCTATAGTATACACAGGGGCTGCTATTCCCTATAATATACACAGGGGCTGCTATTCCCTATAATATACACAGGGGCTGCTATTCCCTATAATATACACAGGGGCTGCTATTCCCTATAATATACACAGGGGCTGCTATTCCCTATAATATACACAGGGGCTGCTATTCCCTATAATATACACAGGGGTTGCTATTCCCTATTCTGTGGGAAAGGATCACCTCTGGACTCGAACTTCCTTCTGTCTTTCCAAATCTTGCGAATGTGACACCTGATTTTCCTTATCCTATTCAGGTGAAACAAACTGTCTCCGCAAACACCATCTAATCCCTTCATGATCTTATAAACCTTGATCAAATCCTACCTAAGTCTCGGCTTCTCTGAAGTATTGAGGTCCCTGCTCTTTTGGCCGTTCTTGGTGACTGAGGTGCTTCAGACTGGGAATTAATCTCGTGGCCCTCCTCTGTACCCTTTCCAAAGCCAAAATATCACCCACCATTTGAGGAGACCAAAACTGGATGCACTATCCCAACTGAGGCCTAACCCAGGTGTCGGCCTAGGTTTTGGACCAGAGTCTCCAGACTCCCACCCAGAGCCAAGGTGACGCTTAAGCAGAAGCGAGGGAATTCCCTAAATGTATTGCAAGCTGCCATTTCAAGGGTAACCTCCTACAAGAACGCTCATAGCTTATGCTCAGCTCCTAATTTCACCTACTGCGTCTTAATAATTTGCGGTATAAAGCGGGGGAACAACAGTGGGGTCAGGAGGGGGTCTAATCTCACTCCGTACACTGCCAGCTAATTTCTAGCTTTAAAAATAATTCATTCTCGGGGACGTGGGCGAGGCCGACATTTATTGCCCATCCCCCAGTTGCCCCCTTGAGAAGGTGGTGGTGAGCCGCCTTCTTGAACCGCTGCAGTCCGTGTGGTGACGGTTCTCCCGAATTCCCCACCATCAACGTCCTGGGGGTCACCATTGACCAGAAACTTAACTGGACCAGCCACATAAATACTGTGGCTACAAGAGCAGGTCAGAGGCTGGGTATTCTGCGGCGAGTGACTCACCTCCTGACTCCCCAAAGCCTTTCCACCATCTACAAGGCACAAGTCAGGAGTGTGATGGAATACTCTCCACTTGCCTGGATGAGTGCTGCTCCAACAACACTCAAGAAGCTCGACAGCACCCAGGACAAAGCAGCCCACTTGATTGGCACCCCATCCACCACCCTAAACATTCACTCCCTTCACCACCGGCACACTGTGGCTGCAGTGTGTACCATCCACAGGATGCACTGCAGCAACTCGCCAAGGCTTCTTCGACAGCACCTCCCAAACCCACGACCTCTACCACCTAGAAGGACAAGGGCAGCAGGTACATGGGAACAACACCACCTGCACGTTCCCCTCCAAGTCACACACCATCCCGACTTGGAAATATATCGGCCGTTCCTTCATTGTCGCTGGGTCAAAATCCTGGAACTCCCTTCCTAACAGCACTGTGGGAGAACCGTCACCACACGGACTGCAGCGGTTCAAGGCGGCGGCTCACCACCACCTTCTCAAGGGGCAATTAGAGATGGGCAATAAATGCCGGCCTCGCCAGCGACGCCCACATCCCGTGAACGAATAAAAAAAGTGCTGTTAGGGAGGGGAGTTCCAGTATTTTGACCCAGCGACGATGAAGGAACGGCCGATATATGTCCAAGTGGGGATAGGAACTGGAGGAGGCCATTCAGCCCCTCGAGGCTGTTCCACCATTCAATTAGATCATGGCTGATCTGTATCTTAACTCCATCTCCCCGCCTTGGTTCCGTCACCCTTAATACCCAACAAAAATCTATTGATCTCAGTTTTGACATTTCCAATTGACCCCCAGTCTCAAAAGCTTTTTGGGGGGAGAGAGTTCCAGATTTCCACTCCCCTTTGTGTGAGGAAGTGCTTCCTGACATCACCCCTGAACGGCCTGGCGCTAATTTTAAGGTTCTGCCCCCTTGTTCTGGACTCCCCCCACCAGAGGAAATAGTTTCCCTCTATCGACCCTATCAAATCCTTTAATCATCTTAAACCCCTCGATTAGATCACCCCTTAATCTTCGAAACTCGAGGGAATACAAGCCCAGTCTGTGCAACCTGGCCTCGTAATTTAACCCTTTTAGGCCCGGTATCATTCTGGTGAATCTGCACTGCACCCCCTCCAAGGCCGATATATCCTTCCCGAGGTGCGGTGCCCAGAACTGAACACAGTGAGAGACTCGGGGGGGTACCCGGAGGTCTCACCGTCTTTCTCCCATTGTCCTTCCACCCGGTGAAACAAAAAGACGGGGAGTGGGCATTCCCAGGGCACAGACGCTGCCTTCTCTCCCCTCAGTCGCCAGAGGCCAGCGGCTTTGAGGGCTCGACGGTTCCTGCAGTTCGTGCAAACTTGGGGTGATCGGAATTGCTTTTAATTAAAAAGAGCAGCAGATTCCCTGGCGGGGAACAGCGCGTGGAGAAGGAAAAAAGGAGCTTACACTGCATTATCACAGGAAACAATCTGACAAATTAACCAGGGTGCATTTGAATGCTTCTCTCATAAATGAGCAGTGATGAAGTATTGTCACTGTTGTAATGTAGGAAACGCAGCCGCCAAATTGTACACAGCAAGATCCCACAAACAGCAATGTGATAATGACCCAGATCATCTGTTTTTTTAGTGATGTTGGTTGAGGGATAAATATCGGCCCCCAGGACACCGGGGAGAACTCCCCCCTGCTCTTCTTCCAATAGTGGCCGTGGGATCTTTTACGTCCACCTGAGAGGGGCAGACGGGGCCCTCGGTTTAACGTCTCATCTGAAAGAGGGCACCTCCGACAGTGCGGCACTCCCTCAGTACTGCACCGGGGGGAGCGTCGGCCTGGATTATGGGCTCAGGTCTCTGGAGTGGGGGCTCGAACCCACGAATCTCTGACTCAGAGACAAGAGAAAGTGCGACTCACTGAGCCACAACTTAGGTGCTGCTTAATGGGAGCGCTGTCTTTCGGATGAGACGTTAAACCGAGTGCCCCCGTCTGCCCCTCTCAGGTGGACGTAAAAGATCCCACGGCCACTATTGGAAGAAGAGCAGGGGGGAGTTCTCCCCGGTGTCCTGGGGCCGATATTTATCCCTCAACCAACATCACTAAAAACAGATTATCTGATCATTATCACGTTGCTGTTTGTGGGATCTTGCTGTGCGCAAATTGGCTGCTGCGTTTCCTACATTACAACAGTGACTACACTTCAAAAAAAATACTTCATTGGTTGTAAAGCGCTTTGGGACATCCTGAAAGGCGCGATAGAAACACAAGATCTTTCTGTCTTGCCTCTCCCCTCTCACTTGGGAGTGTGGTGTAATTTGGGAGTTTGTTTGTGTCTGTTCAGGTTGTAGGATATTGCCCTGGGAGTGTTTGATGGGACAGTGTAGAGGGAGCTTTACTCTGTATCTAACCCTGTACCTGCCCTGGGAGTGTTTGATGGGACAGTGTAGAGGGAGCTTTACTCAGTATCTAACCCTGTACCTGCCCTGGGAGTGTTTGACGGGACAGTGTAGAGGGAGCTTTACTCTGTATCTAACACTGTACCTGCCCTGGGAGTGTTTGATGGGACAGTGTAGAGGGAGCTTTACTCTGTATCTAACCCGTGCTGTACCTGCCCTGGGAGTGTTTGACGGGACAGTGTAGAGGGAGCTTTACTCAACCCTGTACCTGCCCTGGGAGTGTTTGACGGGACAGTGTAGAGGGAGCTTTACTCTGTATCTAACCCTGTACCTGACCTGGGAGTGTTTGACGGGACAGTGTAGAGGGAGCTTTACTCTGTATCTAACCCTGTACCTGCCCTGGGAGTGTTTGATGGGACAGTGTAGAGGGAGCTTTACTCTGTATCTAACCCTGTACCTGACCTGGGAGTGTTTGACGGGACAGTGTAGAGGGAGCTTTACTCTGTATCTAACCCGTGCTGTACCTGCCCTGGGAGTGTTTGACGGGACAGTGTAGAGGGAGCTTTACTCTGTATCTAACCCTGTACCTGCCCTGGGAGTGTTTGATGGGACAGTGTAGAGGGAGCTTTACTCTGTATCTAACCCTGTACCTGCCCTGGGAGTGTTTGATGGGACAGTGTAGAGGGAGCTTTACTCTGTATCTAACCCTGTACCTGCCCTGGGAGTGTTTGATGGCTTCACTCTAAAAGTGAGACTGCGTTGGGAGCTCTGCGAACTTTTGGTTGGATTCAGCCCTAGCGAGTAGGCCCGAGCCGAGCCAGGATTAAGCAGCAGGCACTGGCCTTGTTTACAATTAGATTTTTTTTGGCACAGAGGCAGATTTCCAACTGCTCTGTGCCATCCATTATAATGTCAGGTTGTGCTGCTTTCAGCATCCCATATGGAGAACGGGTTGCTCGGCAACCCCAGCTCCCCAGACAGCAAAGGTCCCTTTGATGGAAGAGCCTCTTTTTAAAGGGGCAGTGAACACATTGGGAGAGAGAGAAAAAAAAAATGTCGCCCAAGAGTTTGACGTTTGCTGGAGGAAATGAAGACAGAAGTGACTTGAGCCCTATAATCCAGGCCGACACTCCCAGTGCCAGTACCGAGGGAGCGCCGCACTGTCGGAGGTGCCGTCTTTCGGATGAGACGTCAAACCGAGGCCCCCTTCTGCCCCCTCTCAGGTGGACGTTATAAAGATTCCCCCAATCGGACCAAAGCCCCTGTGAGAAGCAGCTCTCTAATGAACCAATGCTGCTTTCCCTCATGATCGATGTGCACTTTAAACAAACGTGGATACCATTCTATAATTTAGCTTCGAGCGTTTTCCACACTGAAACAAACCTGAATTCCCCCTCAGGGAATGGTTGACTCATGAAGCTTTACAGCACAGAAAGAGGCCATTCAGCCCATCGCCCCTGTGCCCCCTCTCTCTGAACGAGCTCTCCCCTAAGCCCCATCCCCCTGCCCTTTCGCCAAGGATCTTTAAAATTTTTCTTTTCCAAAGATGTCCCAACTTCCCTTTTAAACCTTGTTCCGGATTCCGATTCTGCCACTGTTTCTGTTTGCACACTCCCAACAAACCCTCTCTGCAAACATGCTGCTGCTACCCTCAACCTTCATTCTTTTGGTGATGATTTTAAATTGGTTCCCCTTCGTTACCAAATCAAAAGGGCCTCAATTTCTCTAGTCTATCCTCATAAGTAACGTCTCTCCTCCCTGGGATCATCTCAGTGACGATGCGGCCTTGACGTCCTTCCTAAAGTTGGGCACAGTTGTCCAATTCTGGCCTCTTGCGCATCCCCCGATTTCCATCGCTCCACCATTGGCGGCCGTGCCTTCAGCCGCCTGGGCCCTAAGCTCTGGAATTCCCTCCCTAAACCTCTCCGCCTCTCTCTCCTCCTTTAAGACACTTCTTAAAATCTACCTCTTTGACCAAGCTTTTGGTCACCTGTCCTAATATCTCCTTATGTGGCTTGGGGTCAAATTTTGAGTGATAATCACTTCACAGGGACGTTTTACTACGTTAAAGGCACCATATAAATGCAGGTGGTTGTCCTCACATGGCCTCTTAGAACCACAGAAAGTCGCTCCCCAAACCTTTTCCCCTCTCTCAACCCTTCCCTCCCCAACTCCTGCGCCCCCAAGGCGTCGTCTCCGGCTGCGAGGTGCTCTCTGGCCGCCAGGCCCATTCGGACATTCTTCAGTTGTGAAGAGCAGCGAGTGCCCGCAAGCTGCTCGACTGTGGAGGGCATCACGGTCCCATCACGAGGCCCACGCACACTTCCCCAGCTGGGTGGGCAGAAGGGGAAATGAACGAGCAATCGTTGAGTGGGCGCCATCTGAGGTCGGGACGTCCTTCTTTGCACAAACAGTCATCAACGCATGCCTCACCTCCTCAACCCCACCCCCCCCGCCGATTTTAAAGTCCGGGGAGGTGGAATTCTGGCCGACCCACTCGCAGGCCGGAGGGCGGGAGCGGGAATTCGGCCAGTCGGAGGCCACAGTCGGGGACCCGGGTAAGTGGGGAGGGGGGGGGTAGGGAAGGGAAGGAGCCAGGGCCAAGGTAGGCCCAAGACTTCCTAGTGAGGCCTAACAGTCAAGAAAACCAATAATGTCAAAATGTCCTGCCTGGTCCTCTTCTGGCCCACGAAACCCCCCTCTCGACAGGCCTGGCCTGAAGGGGAGAAAAGGCTGTCAGTGTCCATAGCCCCATTCCCACCCCAACCCGCTGCTGAGGCCTAGTTAGCTTCGTAGGAGAGACAGCCCAGGGACGTTTAATCCCGGGGAATGGCCAAGTCAGGGCAAGTAATGAACCACCTCGGTCGGAGAGGGAGATGAAGCGGGGCTGACTCCTCCCGGGAGCTGAGTCGGCTCTGCTTATTAATACACCTGTTCCCCCCACCCCTGACAACAGCCATTGGTACCCGGAGCACAGGAAGGGGGAGGGGGAGGGGGAGGGGGAGAGGGAGGGGGGGAGGGGAGGGGAGGGGAGAGGGGTGAGGAGGGGTGGAAGATGGAGAGGCAGGGGGAAGGAAGGGGGTAGAGGGGAGAGAGAGGAAGAGGGGGGAGGGGAGAGAGGGGAGAGGGGAGAGAGGGGGGGGAAGGAAGGGGGAGAGAGGGGGGGAAGGAAGGGGGAGAGAGGGAAGAGGGGGGAGAGGAGAGGGGGTAGAGGGAGAGGGAGGGGGAAGGAAGGGGGTAGAGGGGAGAGAGAGGAGAGAGGGGAAAAGGGGGGGAGGGGAGGGAGGGGAGGAAGGGGAGGGGAGAGAGGAGAGAGGGGGGAGAGGGGGGGAGGGGGCGGAGGGGGCGGGGGGAGGGGGAGGGGGAGGGGAGGGGAGAGGGGTGAGGAGGGGAGGAAGAGGGAGAGGCAGGGGGAAGGAAGGGGGTAGAGGGGAGAGAGAGGAGAGTGGGGAAAGGGGGAGAGGGGAAGATGGGGGAGGGGAGGAAGGGGAGAGGAGAGAGGGGAGGGAGGACGAGGGTGGGGGAAGGAAGAGGGTGGGGGAAGGAAGAGGGTGGGGGAAGGAAGAGGGTGGGGGAAGGAAGAGGGTGGGGGAAGGAAGAGGGTGGGGGAAGGAAGAGGGAGAGGGGAGAGAGAGGGGGATGAAGTGGGAGAGCGGGATGAAGTGGGAGGGAGAGGGAGAGGGGGTGAGGGGGAGAGGGGGAGGGGAGAGGTGGAGGGGAGGGAGAGAGGGAGGGGAGGGAGAGAGGGAGGGGAGGGAGAGAGGGAGGGGAGGGAGAGAGGGAGGGGAGGGAGAGAGGGAGGGGGAGGGGAAGGAGGATGGGGAGGAAGGGGGAGAGTGAGAGGGGAAAGGTGGAGAGAGAAGGGGAGAGGGGGAGAGGAGAGGGCAGGGGGGAAAGGGGCAGGGGATGGGGAGAGGGGGTGGGGGGATGGGGAGAGGGGGTGGGGAGATGGGGAGAGGGGGAGAGAGGGGAGGGGAGAGGGGGAGAGGGAAAGAGTCCTTAATGGCCAGGGAGAGGGGGCTGATAATCCTGTACTTCACAGTTGGCACTGGGCAGCTGGTTCACCCCTCAGTGGGCTGCTGTCCGATTTCTTGAGCGGGTGGGACGTCTCCTGAGCGAGAAGGTTCCGGGTTCGAGAGCGGAGTAGAGCGCAACGCCCTCCACAGTCGAATAGCCGGTCGGTATTCACTGGCCAGGCTCACATCGTTAGCTTGGTAAGCTCTCTCACCTCAGAGTCAGAGGGCGTGGATTCAAGAGACTTTACATAGAATTACATCGAGTGGGCAGCACAGAAACAGGCCATTCGGCCCAACTGGTCTATCCCGGTGTTTATGCTCCACACGAGCCTCCTCCCTCCCTACTTTATCTCCCCCTCTCCCCCTATCCTTCTATTCCTTTCTCCCTCATGTGTTTATCCAGCTTCCCCTTAAATCAATCTACACTATTCCCCTCAACCGCTGCACGAGCGCATAACCCAGGCCGGCACTTCCGGTACATTACCGAGGGAGTGCCGCACTGTCGGAGGTGCCGTCTTTTGGCTGAGACGGGGGGAGACGTACTCCCCTGTGCCCTGGGCCAACACTCCTCCCGCGACAGGCACCATCGATAAACTGTCGCGGGAGGAGTGTTTGGCCCACAGCCCTATGACAGAGCAAGAGCAGTGGTGCGGGTGGTCACAGGACTAGTGATCCAGATGACGAGAGTTCAAATCCCACCGGAGCAGCTCGAGAATTTAAACTGACCGCGTAATTTCAAACCGCGACACGGCTGTTGGAGTCCGAGAAAGTTACGGCACACAGAAGGAGGCCACTCGGCCCATTGTGTCCGTGCCGGCCGAGAAAGAGCCACCCGGCTTAATCCCACTTTCCAGCTCTTGGTCCGTAGCCCTGTGGGTTACGTAGTGCACATCCAGGTACCTTTTAAATGAGTTGAGGGTTTCTGCCTCTCCCACCCTCTCGGGCAGTGAGTTCCAGACCCCCACCGCCCTCTGGGTGAAAACATTTCTCCTCAGCTCCCCTCTAATCCTTCTACCAATTACTTTAAATCTATGCCCCCTGGTCACCGACCCCTCTGCTAAGGGAAATAGATCCTCCCTATCCACTCTATCTCGGCCCCTCATAATTTTATACCCCTCAATTAAATCTCCCCTCAGCCTCCTTTGCTCCAAAGAAAACAACCCCAGCCTATCCAATCTTTCCTCATAGCTAAAATTCTCCAGCCTTGTAAATCTCTGTACCCTCTCTAGTGCAATCACATCTTTCCTGTAATGTGGTGACCAGAACTGTACACAGTACTCAAGCTATGGCCTAACCAATGTTTTATACAGTTCCAGCATAACCTCCCTGCTCTTCTATTATATGCCTCGGCTAATAAAGGAAAGTATCCCATATGCCTTTTTAACCACCTTATCTACCTGTCCTGCTCCCTTCAGGGATCTGTGGACATGCACTCCAAGGTCCCTCACTTCCTCTCCACCTCTCAGTATCCTCCCATTTATTGTGTATTCCCTTGCCTTGTTTGCCCTCCCCAAATGCATTCCCTCACACTTCTCCGGATTGAATTCCATTTGCCACTTTCCTGCCCACCTGACCAGTCCATTGATATCTTCCTGCAGTCTACAGCTTTCCTCCTCACTATCAACCACACGGACAATTTTTGTATCATCTGAAAACGTCTTGATCAAGCCCCCCACATTCAAGTCCAAATTATTAATATATACCACAAAAAGCATGGGACCCAGGACTGAGCCCTGCGGGATCCCATTGGAACCAGCCTTCCAGTCACAAATGCATTACCCTCATCGACCCTCCTCGTTAACTGCTCAAAAAATCCAATCAAGTTAGTCAGACACGACCTTCCCTTAACAAATCCATGCTGACTGCCCTTGATTAACCCGTGCCTTTCTAAATGACGATTTATCCTGTCCCTCAGAATTGATTCCAATAATTTGCCCACCGCCGAGGTTAGACTGACTGGCCCATAATTACTCGGTCTATCTCTTTCTCCCTTTTAAAACGACAGTACAATGTTAGCAGTCCTCCAATCCTCCGACAACACGCCTGTAAGCCAGGGAAGATTGGAAAATGATTGTTAAAGCCTCCGCTATTTCCTCCCTTGCTTCTCAACAGCCTGGGATACATTTCATCCGGGCCTGGCGATTTATCCACTTTCAAAGATGCTAATCCCCTTAATACTTCCTCTCTCACTCTGTTTATCCCGTCCAATATCTCACACTCCTCCTCCTTAACTACAATCTCTGCATCGATCCCTCTCTTTTGTGAAGACAGACACAAAGTATTCATTAAGAACCATACCCACATAGGTTACCTTTTTGGTCTTTAATAGGCCCTACTCTTTCCTTAGTTATCCTCTTGCTCTTTATCGAACATTTTTGGGTTTTCCTTAATTTTACTTGTCCGTATTTTTCATGCCCTCTCTTTGCTTTCCTAATTTCCTGTTTAATTTCACCCCTGCACTTTCTATACTCCTCGATGCTTTCTGCAGCATTGAACTCTTGGTGTCGGATATAACCTTCCCCGTTTCGAGAATCCAGCACAAAGATTGGGAACAACACCACCTGCACGTTCCCCCTCCGAGTCTCACACCATCCCGACTTGGAAATATATCGGCCGTTCCTTCATCGTCGCTGGGTCAAAATCCTGGAACTCGCTCCCGAACAGCACTGTGGGAGAACCTTCACCACACGGACTGCAGCGGTTCAAGAAGGCGGCTCACCACCACCTTCTCAAGGGGCATTTAGGGATGGGCAATAAATGCCGGCCTTGCCCACCTCCCCAGAATGAACAGAAAAAAAAGAGTGCTACTGACTGAGCCAAGCTGACAAGGTACCGCATAAACACAAGTCTAGCACGCGAGCAGATGTTTAACAGCTGCAATACTGATGGGTTCCAGCCTCTGTAAACTTGAACTCATCCAAAACTCTGCTGCCCCCCGTATCCTAACACGCACCGAGTCCCGTTCACCCATCACCCCCACAGTGCTCGCTGACCTACACTGGCTCCCGGCCCTGCAACCCCTCGAATTTAAAATTCTCATCCTCGTGTTCAAATCCCTCCATGGCCCTCACCCCCCTCCCTATCTCTGTAACCTCCTCCAGCCCCGACAACCCTCCGAGATCTCTGCGCTCCTCCAATTCCAGCCTCTTGCGCACTCCCCGATTTCCATCGCTCCACCATTGGCGGCCGTGCCTTCAGCCGCCTGGGCCCTAAGCTCTGGAATTCCCTCCCTAAACCTCTCCGCCTCTCTCTCCTCCTTTAAGACGCTCCTTAAAACCTCCCTCTTTGACCGAGCTTTTGGTCGCCTGTCCTAATATCTCCTCATGTGGCTCGGTGTTAAAGTTTGGTTGATAATCGCTCCTGTGAAGCGCCTTGGGGACGTTTTACGATGTTAAAGGCGCTATATAAATGCAGGCTGTAGTTATTGTGGAGCCGAAACTGAGCAGGAGAGATGTCAGGAGGTGTTAATCGTGGCTCAGTAGTTGTACTCTCGCCTGTGTTATGAATAACTATAACATTGATCCCAAACCACAAATGTTGACTTTCAGGGTTTTTATGGGGAATAGTCTTGTTGAAGTTAATTACCTTTCCAAACTCTGGACTTTTGCTGAAATCACTAAAATAATCACTCGTAGGCCTCACAGCAACGAAGGGCTGATTCATCGCAACGCCATAGATCAATCTGCTAGTCCGCTTGGGAGTCGATATCGTGTGTCTATCATAATTTTATTACAGTATTGAGATACGAGGCAGACCTCAGGGTCTCCCAGAGCGCTTTACAGCCAATGTGCGCACAGCAAGATCCCACGCACAAATGAGACAGTGACCCAGATCGTCTGTTTTTTTTTTAAGCAATGTTGGTTGAGGGATAAATATCGGCCCCAGGACCCCGGGGAGAACTCCCCCCTGCTCTTCTTCCAAAAGCGGCCGTGGGATCTTCTGCATCCACCTGTCAGTTTGACCTCCGAAAGACGGCGCCTACCGACAGTGCAGCGCTCCCGCAGTGCTGGGAGCGCGGATTATGGGGCTCAAGTCTCTGGAGTGGGGTTTGAACCCACAATCGTCTGACTCATCAGGTGAGAGACTGCTACCCATTGAGGACGGCTAACCCATCGATCTGGACCCTCACTGAGGATGTGTCAAGCCAAGTTCGAACGTTCTGTTTAAGACACATCCCAGATGGGTCAAACCACCTCCCCCTCCTGAATTTTCCAGTCAGGAGATTATTCGCTCTCCTCCCCCCTGGATCGTCAGGGCAGGGGCTACTTGGAATCTTAATTCCATCGATATTGTGGGCTCGTCCACTTGTGGGACCTTCCCCCAATTTAAACCCCAACCAGGCACCGGTATCCTGGCTGGCTGTCGCTCCCCAGCTCAGGACACCCTCCCGGTAACGACCTTCACTGTTGCCCCCACTGGGACGAGTTCCGCACGGGCCAGAGCTCGAGCGATGGGGCGTCTCCTGGTCTGCGCGGTACACCAGCTCACTGCGCAGCGGACTTCCTGTCTGAGCTGCGAGGGCCGCATCTGTATCACAGCTGTATCGTACGCAGTCAGGGCTTTTAATCCCTCGCTGAGCGCAAAACGGTTTTACACCATGTGGAGGAAATGTAATCAATCGCATTCACTCCGTTAATCTATATATAAACCCCCCCGAACCCCTCGATTAGATTCCAGCCTGTAACTCACTCCCGGGTATCTGTTATTCTATATATAAACCCCTCGAACCCCTCGATTAGATTCCAGCCTGTAACTCACTCCCGGGTATCTGTTATTCTATATATAAACCCCCCCGAACCCCTCGATTAGATTCCAGCCTGTAACTCACTCCCGGGTATCTGTTATTCTATATATAAACCCCCCGAACCCCTCGATTAGATTCCAGTCTGTAACTCACTCCCGGGTATCTGTTATTCTATATATAAACCTCCCCGAACCCCTCGATTAGATTCCAGCCTGTAACTCACTCCCGGGTATCTGTAATTCTATATATAAACCCCCCGAACCCCTCGATTAGATTCCAGCCTGCGTCATAATTTTTCTTTATATATCTGGGACTGGAATGGGTAATTGCTGCTGTTATCCTGTGCTTTTAGCTGCGTTGTGAATACATGATATGAAAGTCATGCTGACAGTTATTGCTCAGAGCTCTGCAATTCCCGGGAGTCCAGGTCTGTTCCTTTTAAATTCCACACTTGCTTCCTCGGGCCTGGGTAAGGCGCCAACACACAGCGTTTTCTCTCTTCAAAGAAACTTATTTTTAGAACACTGACAGTCAAGAATAGGCGGAAAATTTTTCTCACTTGGAGCTAGAAGTGTTTAAATGCTGTTCCTTCCCACCTTCTGCCAGAACCGTTGAAAAAAAAATGTCCCTACTTTGCTTCCCTCCGTCCAGCATTCACACTGAGGAACACCCTGGAAACCAGTGCCAATTCCCGCTTAGGCCCGGTTCCCATGGTGATGGCGGCCACCTTGCCCTTCGATCCCAATCGACACTGACCGCCCTGAGAGACGGGCAGACCCAGCGGGGGTTTAACCCGCCCTTTCCTCCTGCGTCGTTCCTTCGTTCTGGGGATGTGGGCGTCGCTGGCAAGGCTGGCATTTATTGCCCATCCCCCAGTTGCCCTGAGAGGGTGGCGGTCGGCCGCCATCTTGAACCGCTGTTAGTGGTTTGATACAACTGAGGGGCTCGCATGGCGACTTCGGAGGGCAGCTACGAGCCAACCACGTTGGTGTGGGACTGGAGTCACATATAGGCCCAGACCGGGTAAGGACGGCAGGTTTCCTTCCCGACATTAGTGAAACAGTTGTGTTTTTTAATGACAATCCGACAGCCTCATGGTCACTTTTACTGATACTAGCTTTTGATTCCTGAATTAAAATCCCCAAACGGCCAGTATTGTACCCCAGTGTTATAAAGGGACAGACCTGTACCCACCAGTACTGTACCCCAGTGTTATACAGAGACAGACCTGTACCCACCAGTACTGTACCCCAGTGTTATACAGAGACAGACCTGTACCCACCAGTACTGTACCCCAGTGTTATACAGTGACAGACCTGTACCCACCAGTACTGTACCCCAGTGTTATACAGAGACAGACCTGTACCCACCAGTACTGTACCCCAGTGTTATACAGGGACAGACCTGTACCCACCAGTACTGTATCCCAGTGTTATACAGGGACAGATCTGTACCCACCAGTACTGTACCCCAGTGTTATACAGTGACAGACCTGTACCCACCAGTACTGTACCCCAGTGTTACAGGGACAGACCTGTACCCACCAGTACTGTACCCCAGTGTTATACAGTGACAGACCTGTACCCACCAGTACTGTACCCCAGTGTTATACAGGGACAGACCTGTACCCACCAGTACTGTACCCCAGTGTTATACAGTGACAGACCTGTACCCACCAGTACTGTACCCCAGTGTTATACAGTGACAGACCTGTACCCACCAGTACTGTACCCCAGTGTTATACAGTGACAGACCTGTACCCACCAGTACTGTACCCGTGTTATACAGTGACAGACCTGTACCCACCTGTACTGTACCCCAGTGTTATACAGGGACAGACCTGTACCCACCAGTACTGTACCCCAGTGTTATACAGGGACAGACCTGTACCCACCAGTACTGTACCCCAGTGTTATATAGTGACAGACCTGTACCCACCAGTACTGTACCCCAGTGTTATACAGTGACAGACCTGTACCCACCAGTACTGTACCCCAGTGTTATACAGAGACAGACCTGTACCCACCAGTACTGTACCCCAGTGTTATACAGTGACAGACCCGTACCCACCAGTACTGTACCCCAGTGTTATACAGAGACAGACCTGTACCCACCAGTACTGTACCCCAGTGTTATACAGTGACAGACCTGTACCCACCAGGACTGTACCCCAGTGTTACAGGGACAGACCTGTACCCACCAGTACTGTACCCCAGTGTTATACAGTGACAGACCTGTACCCACCAGTACTGTACCCCAGTGTTATACAGTGACAGACCTGTACCCACCAGTACTGTACCCGTGTTATACAGTGACAGACCTGTACCCACCAGTACTGTACCCCAGTGTTATACAGGGACAGACCTGTACCCACCAGTACTGTACCCCAGTGTTATACAGAGACAGACCTGTACCCACCAGTACTGTACCCCAGTGTTATACAGTGACAGACCTGTACCCACCAATACTGTACCCCAGTGTTATACAGGGACAGACCTGTACCCACCAGTACTGTACCCCAGTGTTATACAGAGACAGACCTGTACCCACCAGTACTGTACCCCAGTGTTATACAGGGACATACCTGTACCCACCAGTACTGTACCCCAGTGTTATACAGGGACAGACCTGTACCCCAGTGTTATACAGTGACAGACCTGTACCCACCAGTACTGTACCCCAGTGTTATACAGTGACAGACCTGTACCCACTAGTACTGTACCCCAGTGTTATACAGAGACAGACCTGTACCCACCAGGACTGTACCCCAATGTTATACAGGGACAGACCTGTACCCACCAGTACTGTACCCCAGTGTTATACAGAGACAGACCTGTACCCACCAGTACTGTACCCCAGTGTTATACAGAGACAGACCTGTACCCACCAGTACTGTACCCCAGTGTTATACAGAGACAGACCTGTACCCACCAGTACTGTACCCCAGTGTTATACAGTGACAGACCTGTACCCACCAGTACTGTACCCCAGTGTTATACAGAGACAGACCTGTACCCACCAGTACTGTACCCCAGTGTTATACAGGGACATACCTGTACCCACCAGTACTGTACCCCAGTGTTATACAGGGACAGACCTGTACCCCAGTGTTATACAGTGACAGACCTGTACCCACCAGTACTGTACCCCAGTGTTATACAGTGACAGACCTGTACCCACCAGTACTGTACCCCAGTGTTATACAGAGACAGACCTGTACCCACCAGGACTGTACCCCAATGTTATACAGGGACAGACCTGTACCCACCAGTACTGTACCCCAGTGTTATACAGTGACAGACCTGTACCCACCAGTACTGTACCCCAGTGTTACAGGGACAGACCTGTACCCACCAGTACTGTACCCGTGTTATACAGTGACAGACCTGTACCCACCAGTACTGTACCCCAGTGTTATACAGTGACAGACCTGTACCCACCAGTACTGTACCCGTGTTATACAGTGACAGACCTGTACCCACCAGTACTGTACCCCAGTGTTATACAGGGACAGACCTGTACCCACCAGTACTGTACCCCAGTGTTATACAGAGACAGACCTGTACCCACCAGTACTGTACCCCAGTGTTATACAGTGACAGACCTGTACCCACCAATACTGTACCCCAGTGTTATACAGGGACAGACCTGTACCCACCAGTACTGTACCCCAGTGTTATACAGAGACAGACCTGTACCCACCAGTACTGTACCCCAGTGTTATACAGGGACATACCTGTACCCACCAGTACTGTACCCCAGTGTTATACAGGGACAGACCTGTACCCCAGTGTTATACAGTGACAGACCTGTACCCACCAGTACTGTACCCCAGTGTTATACAGTGACAGACCTGTACCCACCAGTACTGTACCCCAGTGTTATACAGAGACAGACCTGTACCCACCAGGACTGTACCCCAATGTTATACAGGGACAGACCTGTACCCACCAGTACTGTACCCCAGTGTTATACAGAGACAGACCTGTACCCACCAGTACTGTACCCCAGTGTTATACAGTGACAGACCTGTACCCACCAGTACTGTACCCCAGTGTTATACAGCTCTAAATGTTCTCTCTAGAACCAACCCGAGTTTGGACGTTATCTAGAATTACAGTGTGGGGCTGTTCCTCACAGCTTAAGGGTGAATTCTCCACTGTCAGTACTGCAATGGGTTGGTATCTCAGTGACAGGGTTGTTATCTCAGTGACAGGGTTGTGCTGAGCGAGTAAAATGTTCAGCATTTAACCCATTTTAAATTCATACAGATGATAATAGTAATTAAACAGGGCAGTTGCTGAGCTCAGAGCTGTGAGTGACATTATCAGGTGAGCAAAGGGGCCGATTGAAAAGCCTGAGATCTCAATTATCTCCAATCAGTGCTCATCTAATGATGAACAGCCCTGTGATAATCAGTGCCACACATTAAATGAACATTCATATCTGTGGTGAGGCCATCTTTGCATCATCGATCCTGCATTACTGGGCCTCAAACAAGTCCTGACACTCGAGTCCAGAATCTAGGCCGAGGCGCCACTACTGAGGGAGTGCTGCACTGTCGGAGGTGCCCGTCTTTCGGATGAGACGTTAAACCGAGGGCCCCGTCTGCCCCTCTCAGGTGGATGAAAAAGATCCCACGGCCACTATTGGAAGAAGAGCAGGGGGGAGTTCTCCCCGGTGTCCTGGGGCCAATATTTATCCCTCGACCAATATCACTAAAATAAACAGATTATCTGGTCATTATCGCATTATGGGATCTTGCTGTGCTGTTTCCTACATTACAACAGTGACTACACTTCAAAAAGTACCTCATTGGCTGTAAAGCACTTTGAGGTGAAAGGCGATTTCTGTGAGAGTGAGAATGAGTGTGAGAGTGAGTGAGTGAGTGAGAGGGAATGTGAGTGATAGTGAGTGAGTGAGGAGAGAGAGTGAGAGTGAGAGTGAGTGAGGTGAGTGAAAAAGGTGAGCTATTGAGAGAGTGAGTGAGCTGAGTGAGAGAGAATGTGAGTGAGAGAGAATGTGAGTGAGCGAGAGTGAGAGAGAGAGAGAGAGAGAGAGAGAGAGAGAGAGAGAGAGAGCGAGAGAGAGAGAGAGAGAGAACGAGAACGAGAATGAGAATGAGAATGAGAACGAGAGAGTGAGAGTGAGAGTGAGAGTGAGAGTGAGCGAGAGCGAGAGCGAGAGAGAGTGAGTGAATGAGTGAGAGTGTGAGTGAATGAGTGAGAGTGTGAGTGAGAGAGAATGTGAGTGAATGAGAGAGAATGTGAGTGAATGAGAGAGAATGTGAGTGAATGAGAGAGAATGTGAGTGAATGAGAGAGAATGTGAGTGAATGAGAGAGAATGTGAGTGAATGAGTGAGAGTGTGAGTGAATGAGTGAGAGTGTGAGTGAATGAGTGAGAATGTGAGTGAATGAGTGAGAGTGTGAGTGAATGAGTGAGAATGTGAGTGAATGAGTGAGAATGTGAGTGAATGAGTGAGAGTGTGAGTGAATGAGTGAGAATGTGAGTGAATGAGTGAGAGTGTGAGTGAATGAGTGAGAATGTGAGTGAATGAGTGAGAATGTGAGTGAATGAGTGAGAGTGTGAGTGAATGAGTGAGAATGTGAGTGAATGAGTGAGAATGTGAGTGAATGAGTGAGAGTGTGAGTGAATGAGTGAGAATGTGAGTGAATGAGTGAGAGTGTGAGTGAATGAGTGAGAGTGTGAGTGAATGAGAGAGAATGTGAGTGAATGAGTGAGAGTGTGAGTGAATGAGAGAGAATGTGAGTGAATGAGTGAGAATGTGAGTGAATGAGTGAGAATGTGAGTGAATGAGTGAGAATGTGAGTGAATGAGTGAGAATGTGAGTGAATGAGTGAGAGTGTGAGTGAATGAGTGAGAGTGTGAGTGAATGAGTGAGAGTGTGAGTGAATGAGAGAGAATGTGAGTGAATGAGTGAGAATGTGAGTGAATGAGTGAGAATGTGAGTGAATGAGTGAGAATGTGAGTGAATGAGAGAGAGTGTGAGTGAATGAGAGAGAGTGTGAGTGAATGAGTGAGAATGTGAGTGAATGAGTGAGAATGTGAGTGAATGAGTGAGAGTGTGAGTGAATGAGTGAGAGTGTGAGTGAATGAGTGAGAGTGTGAGTGAATGAGAGAGAATGTGAGTGAATGAGTGAGAATGTGAGTGAATGAGTGAGAATGTGAGTGAATGAGTGAGAATGTGAGTGAATGAGAGAGAGTGTGAGTGAATGAGAGAGAGTGTGAGTGAATGAGTGAGAATGTGAGTGAATGAGTGAGAATGTGAGTGAATGAGTGAGAGTGTGAGTGAATGAGTGAGAGTGTGAGTGAATGAGTGAGAATGTGAGTGAATGAGTGAGAATGTGAGTGAATGAGTGAGAGTGTGAGTGAATGAGTGAGAGTGTGAGTGAATGAGAGAGAATGTGAGTGAATGAGTGAGAATGTGAGTGAATGAGTGAGAATGTGAGTGAATGAGTGAGAATGTGAGTGAATGAGTGAGAATGTGAGTGAATGAGTGAGAATGTGAGTGAATGAGTGAGAATGTGAGTGAATGAGTGAGAATGTGAGTGAATGAGTGAGAATGTGAGTGAATGAGTGAGAGTGTGAGTGAATGAGTGAGAGTGTGAGTGAATGAGAGAGAATGTGAGTGAATGAGTGAGAATGTGAGTGAATGAGTGAGAATGTGAGTGAATGAGTGAGAATGTGAGTGAATGAGAGAGAGTGTGAGTGAATGAGAGAGAGTGTGAGTGAATGAGTGAGAATGTGAGTGAATGAGTGAGAATGTGAGTGAATGAGTGAGAGTGTGAGTGAATGAGTGAGAGTGTGAGTGAATGAGTGAGAGTGTGAGTGAATGAGTGAGAGTGTGAGTGAATGAGTGAGAATGTGAGTGAATGAGAGAGAGTGTGAGTGAATGAGAGAGAGTGTGAGTGAATGAGTGAGAATGTGAGTGAATGAGTGAGAATGTGAGTGAATGAGTGAGAGTGTGAGTGAATGAGTGAGAGTGTGAGTGAATGAGTGAGAGTGTGAGTGAATGAGTGAGAGTGTGAGTGAATGAGTGAGAGTGTGAGTGAATGAGAGAGAATGAGAGAGAATGTGAGTGAATGAGTGAGAATGTGAGTGAATGAGTGAGAATGTGAGTGAATGAGTGAGAATGTGAGTGAATGAGTGAGAGTGTGAGTGAATGAGTGAGAATGTGAGTGAATGAGTGAGAATGTGAGTGAATGAGAGAGAATGTGAGTGAATGAGTGAGAATGTGAGTGAATGAGTGAGAATGTGAGTGAATGAGTGAGAGTGTGAGTGAATGAGTGAGAATGTGAGTGAATGAGAGAGAATGTGAGTGAATGAGAGAGAATGTGAGTGAATGAGTGAGAATGTGAGTGAATGAGTGAGAATGTGAGTGAATGAGTGAGAGTGTGAGTGAATGAGTGAGAATGTGAGTGAATGAGAGAGAGTGTGAGTGAATGAGTGAGAATGTGAGTGAATGAGTGAGAGTGTGAGTGAATGAGTGAGAGTGTGAGTGAATGAGTGAGAGTGTGAGTGAATGAGTGAGAGTGTGAGTGAATGAGAGTGAATGAGTGAGAATGTGAGTGAATGAGTGAGAATGTGAGTGAATGAGTGAGAGTGTGAGTGAATGAGTGAGAGTGTGAGTGAATGAGTGAGAATGTGAGTGAATGAGAGAGAGTGTGAGTGAATGAGTGAGAATGTGAGTGAATGAGTGAGAATGTGAGTGAATGAGTGAGAATGTGAGTGAATGAGTGAGAATGTGAGTGAATGAGTGAGAATGTGAGTGAATGAGTGAGAATGTGAGTGAATGAGTGAGAATGTGAGTGAATGAGTGAGAATGTGAGTGAATGAGAGAGAATGTGAGTGAATGAGTGAGAATGTGAGTGAATGAGTGAGAATGTGAGTGAATGAGTGAGTGAGAGAGAGAGAGAGTGAGAGCGAGTCATTCTCTCTTTCTTCCCGAACCTCTCCTCTCTCTCATTCTTTCTCTGTCTGTCTCTCGTTCATCTCCAGTGTTTCAATTTTTCAGCCCTCAGTTGCTGCCTCTACAATCCCAGGCCGGGCCGGGCCAGGCCAGCCTTGAATCCTGCTCCCATGACTTGGAAACCTCTTGTAACCTGCTCCCTTGCTGCAGAGGATCCAGTAAAAGGTGAGTCAGCCAATAGGCAATCCCATTCTCACCTCTGGCCTTCTCCCTCTCCATCACTCCCTTTCAACAACAACAACTTCCATTTACCTCCAGTCTGGACTATCCCAACCCTCTCCTGGCCGGTCTCCCATCTCCCACCCTCCGTAAACTTGAGCTCATCCAAAACTCTGCTGCCCCCGTATCCCAACTCGCACCAAGTCCCGTTCACCCATCACCCGCTGTGCTCGCTGACCTACATTGGCCCCTCCCTATCTCTGTAACTTCCTCCAGCCCTATGACCCTCTGAGATCTCTGCGCTCCTCCAATTCTGGCCTCTTGTCCATCCTCAATTCCCATCGCTCCACCATTGGCGGCCGTGCCTTCAGCCGCCTGGGCCCTAAGCTCTGGAATTCCCTCCCTAAACCTCTCCGCCTCTCTCTCCTCCTTTTAAGACGCTCCTTAAAACCTACCTCTTTGACCGAGCTTATGGTCACCTGTCCTAATATCTCCTTATGTGGCTCGGTGTCAAATTTTGTTTGATAATCGCTCCTGGGAAGTGCCTTGGGGACGTTTTACTCCGTTAAAGGCGCTATATAAATGCAGGTTGGTGTTAATATGAATGTGATTTGATCAGAGTGAAGATGGATCTGTTGCAGTTCATGACGATGGTTAACCAGAATGAAGCAGATGGTTTGTGGCCCTCACAAGGCCTGATGGAAACACATGGGCACTTAAGCGGGGGCCTGATGTGAATGAAAATGAACAGCCATTGGCATGCGTGTTCTAAGAAGCTAATGATTGCAGCTGTAAATTCTTATCAAGAGGTAATTGTGCCTCTCGGAACTGCCCCATAATCCTAAGTGTTATAGACATATCATCAATTTATGGCGTCTATAGATATAGAGATACAGAAAGCTCACACTGAGGAGTTATATTGCATCAGGCAAACTCTCAGTAAAGGGACATTTTTTTGAGAAACTTCATTCTCAGGATGTGGGCGAGGCCGGCATTTATTGCCCATCCCTAGTTGCCCCTTGAGAAGGTGGTGGTGAGCCGCCATCTTGAACCGCTGCAGTCCGTGTGGTGACGGTTCTCCCACAGTGCTGTTAGGAAGGGAGTTCCAGGATTTTGACGCAGCGACGATGAAGGAACGGCCGATATATTTCCAAGTCACCACTGCTTTGCACTGGACACCATCCAGGACAAAGCAGCCCGCTTGATTGGCACCCCATCCACCACCCTAAACATTCACTCCCTTCACCACCGGTGCACAGTGGCTGCAGTGTGTACCATCCACAGGATGCACTGCAGCAACTCGCCAAGGCTTCTTCGACAGCACCTCCCAAACCCGCGACCTCTACCACCTAGAAGGACAAGGGCAGCAGGCACATGGGAACAACACCACCTGCACGTTCCCCTCCGAGTCACACACCATCCCGACTTGGAAATATATCGGCCGTTCCTTCATTGTCGCTGGGTCAAAATCCTGGAACTCCCTCCCTAACAGCACTGTGGGAGAACCGTCACCACACGGACTGCAGCGGTTCAAGAAGGCGGCTCACCACCACCTTCTCAAGGGGCAATTAGGGGATGGGCAATAAATGCCGGCCTCGCCAGCGACGCCCACATCCCACGAACGAATAAAAATAAAAATCGGGAACTCAGAGGTGATGCACCTGCTGCCCTTGTCCTTCTAGGTGGTAGAGGTGGCGGGTTTGGGAGGTGCTGTCGAAGAAGCCTTGGCGAGTTGCTGCAGTGCATCCTGTGGATGGTACACACTGCAGCCACTGTGCGCCGGTGGTGAAGGGAGTGAATGTTAAGGGGAAGAACGACAAGTTCCATCACAGGGGACAGCCCGAGGAAGCTTAAAGCCCTGCAGGTTCTAACCACCTCCCTGGCGGTGGTGCCAGGCAAACCATAGAAAGGTTACAGCACGGAAGGCCATTCGGCCCATCGAGTCCGCGCCGGAATGGTAGAATTGCACCAGCTGGCTCCCGAGTGGCCTCCAAACCAAATAGTGGGTCCCAACAATGTGTAGGACACAATGGTCTAGTGGTTATGGTATTGGACCAGTAATCTGGAGATTGTGAGGTCAAATCCCACCACAGGAACTTGAGAATTTAAATCCTATTAATCTGACAATCCATGAATTGGTAAAGAGAGACCTGCATTTCTATATCCACCTCAGGATGTCCCAAAGTGCTTTACAACCAATGAAGTATATTCACTGTTGTAATGTAGAAAACACAGCGGCCAGTCAATGGGAATCAGGGAGAAAATTCTCCAGTGGCTGGAGTCATACCGAGCACAAAGGAAGATGGTAGTGGTTGTTGGAGGCCAATCATCTCAGCCCCAGGACGTTGCTGCAGGAGTTCCTCAGAGCAGTGTCCTAGGCCCAACCATCTTCAGCTGCTTCATCAATGACCTTCCCTCCATCATAAGGTCAGAAATGGGGATGTTCGCTGATGATTGCACAGTGTTCAGTTCCATTCGCAACCCCTCAGATAATGAAGCAGTCCGAGCCCGCATGCAGCAAGACCTGGACAACATCCAGGCTTGGGCTCATAAGTGGCAAGTAACATTCGTGCCAGGCAATGACCATCTCCAACAAGAGAGAGTCTAACCACCTCCCCTTGACATTCAACGGCATTACCATCGCCGAATCCCCCACCATCAACATCCTGGGGGTCACCATTGACCAGAAACTTAACTGGACCAGCCACATTAATACTGTGGCTACAAGAGCAGGTCAGAGGCTGGGTATTCTGCGGCGAGTGACTCACCTCCTGACTCCCCAAAGCCTTTCCACCATCTACAAGGCACAAGTCAAGAGTGTGATGGAATACTCTCCACTTGCCTGAATGAGGGCAGCTCCAACAACACTCAAGAAGGTCAGGACAAAGCAGCCTGCTTGATTGGCACCCCATCCACCACCCTAAACATTCACTCCCTTCACCACCGGCGCACCGTGGCTGCAGTGTGTACCATCCACAGGATGCACTGCAGCAACTCGCCAAGGCTTCTTCGACAGCACCTCCCAAACCCGCGACCTCTACCACCTAGAAGGACAAGGGCAGCGGGCGCATGGGAACAACACCACCTGCACGTTCCCCTCCGAGTCACACACCTTCTCAACTTGGAAATATATCGGCCGTCGCTGGGTCAAAATCCTGGAACTCCCTTCCTAACAGCACTGTGGGAGAACCTTCACCACACGGACTGCAGCGGTTCAAGAAGGCGGCTCACCACCACCTTCTCAAGGGGCAATTAGGGATGGGCAATAAATGCCAGCGACGCCCATGAATAAAAGAAAAAGCTAATTTGTGCACAGCAAGCTCCCACAAACAGCAATGTGATAATGACCCAGATCATTTGGTTGAGGGATAAATATTGGCCAGGACACCGGGGAGAACTCCCCCCTGCTTTTCTTCCAATAGTGGCCGTGGGATCTTTTACATCCACCTGAGAGGGGCAGACGGGGCCCTCGGTTTAACCTCTCATCCGAGGAATGGCACCTCCGACAGTGCAGCACTCCCTCAGTACTGGGAGTGTCGGCCTGGATTACGGGCTCGAGTCTCTGGAGTGGGGGCTCGAACCCACGACCTTCTGACTCAGAAGCAAGAGCGAGATACCCAACGAGCCACAGCTTGACTCCCAATGGAGTTGACGCCAAGCTTGGCTTTTGAAAGGCGGTGGATTGTCAGAGGCCGGGGTCCCCTGGTTCTCAGTAACTGCTGTGAACCAGTTCCCATCCTTGCTGTGAACAGAGGCAACAAGGCTGTAATCCATCACCAAACTGCTTATAGAGGGACTGCTATTGTTTGTGTGTGGGAGAGTGTTATCCTGCATGTTATAAATCACGACATTAGTAGTCCATTAATCTAGCTACAAGCACTCTTGCTGAAGCAGTCTCCCAGCACCAACAACACTCAGACTTTGCTGATGCTCCTTTTGTTTCAGAGAGAAACTTAACACTCGCCACCTCCCTCCTCCCAGGTCTCACTGCCTGCCAGAGCTCACAGGCTGCATTAACCACCTGGGAATCAATATCTCTCTCTCTCTCTCTCTCTCTCTCTCGCTCTCCTGCTCTCTCTCTCTCCGCCCCCCCCCATCTCTCTCTCTTCCGGTCTCCCTCCCTCCCTCTCTCTTGGTCTCGCGCTCTCCCTCTCTCTCCCCCAGTCTCCCATGCGCGCGCGCTCTCTCTCTCTCTCTCTCTCTCCCCCTCCCTCCCTCCCCACCTCCCTCTCCCTCTCCCTCTCCCTCCCCACCCCGCTCTCCCTCTCTCTTGGTCTCTCTCTCTCTCTCTCTCCCTCCCTCCCTCCCCACCCCGCTCTCCCTCTCCCCCTCTCTCGGTCTCCCTCTCCCTCTCTCTCCCCCTCTCTCTCCCAGTCTCCTACGTGCTCTCTCGGTCTCTCCCCCCTCTCTCCCCTCTCATCTCCCATCTCCCCTCTCCCCCCTCTCCCCTCCCCCTCCGTCTCCTGCTCTCTCTCTCTCCCCGCCTCCCCCAAACCCGGTCTCCCGCTCTCTCTCTCTCTCTCTCTGTCTGTCTTTCTCTGTCTCTCGCTCTCCCTCTTCTTGCTCACTCTACCTCCTCTCTCTCCCAGTCTCCTACGTGCTCTCTCTCTCTCTCTCCCTCCCTCCCTCCCTCCCTCCCCTCGGTCTCCCGCTCGCTCTCTCTCTCTCTCTCTCTCTCCCCTCCCTCCCCCCCGTCTCCCGCTCTCTCTCTCTCCCCGCCTCCCCCAAACCCGGTCTCCCGCTCGCTCTCTCTCTCTCTCTCTCTCTCCCCTCCCTCCCCCCCGTCTCCCGCTCTCTCTTTCTCCCCGCCTCCCCCAAACCCGGTCTCCCACTCTCTCTCTCTCTCTCTCTCTCTCTCTGTCTTTCTCTGTCTCTCGCTCTCCCTACTTCCTCTGTCTCTGTCTCTATCTCGCTCTCTCCCAGTCTCCCTCATTCCTCTAATTAGTTGCTAAAGGTGAGTTTGAGATTCAGGGTCCTCTCCCAAACAATGAAGGGGGACGTTAGTTTCTTTTCACACCGAGGGTCATGAGAACATGGAATCCTTTACCCCAAGTGGCTAACGAGGTGAGATTATAACGTCATTTGAAAGGGAATTGGATAAGTATTTGAACAGGAAGAATGTAAAGATTATGGGGAACGGGCCTGGATTGGAACAGACCGCACCAGTTGAAAAGCTAGCACCAGGGCGGAGGGGCCGAATGGCCACCCTGTGAAATTCCAATCGGGCTCCAACTCATTTTCAGAGGTGAAGTCAAAAGGTCACCGAGGGTCGGCAGCCATGAATGGGTTAAGTCTCGCCCCGTCACGGCCCCAATTACCCACCTCCGAGACCGATGTCCTGGCCACAGTTGTCCAGTTGAGTATTGGGAAGACTGAAGCCATTGTCTTCAGTCCCCTCCTCAAACTCCGTTCCCTCGCCACCGACTCCATCCCTCTCCCCGGCCGCTGTCTGAGGCTGAACCAGGCCGTTCACAACCTCACCGTCCGATTTGACCCCGAGATGAGCTTCTGACCCCATATCCGCTCCATCACCAAGACCGCCTACTTCCACCTCTGTAACATCGCCCGTCTCCGCCCCCTGCCTCAGCTCATCTGCTGCTGAAACTCTCATCAATGCCTTTGTTACCTCCAGACTGGACTATTCCAATGCTCTCCTGGCCGGCCTCCCATCTCCCACCCTCCGTAAACTTCAGCTCATCCAAAACTCTGCTGCCCCCCCGTATCCTAACTCGCACCGAGTCCCGTTCACCCATCACCCCCCTACATTGGCTCCCGGTCCGGGAACGCCTCGATTTTAAAATTCTCATCCTTGTGTTCAAAACCCTCCGCCTCCCTCTCTCTGTGACCTCCTCCAGCCCCTACAACCCTCCGAGATCTCTGCGCTCCTCCAATTCCGGCCTCTTGCCCATCCCCCAAATTCCATCGCTCCACCATTGGCGGCCGTGCCTTCAGCCCCCTGGGCCCTAAGCTCTGGAATTCCCTCCCTAAACCTCTCCGCCTCTCTCTCCTCCTTTAAGACGCTCCTTAAAACCTACCTCTTTGACCGAGCTTTTGGTCACCTGTCCTAATATCTCCTTGTGTGGCTCGGTGTCAGATTTTGTCTGATTTACGCTCCTGTGAAGGGCCTTGGGGACGTTTCACTACGTTAAAGGCGCTATATAAATGCAGGTTGGTGTTGTTTTGTGGGAGAGAGTTCCACACTTCTACTGCCCTTTGTGTGAAGAAATGTTTCTCAACTTCTCTCCTGAACGGCCTGGCTCTGATTTTAAGGTTATGTTCCCTTGTCCTGGACTCCCCCATCAGCAGGAAAAGTTTCTCTCTATCAACCCTATCAATTCCTTTCAAAATCCTAAAAGCCTCAATCAAATCACCCCTTAACCTTCTACATTGTAATCTCTCCTCATAATCTAACCCTTGGAGCCCTGATAACATTCTGGTGAATCCGGGCTGCGCTCCCTCCAAGGCCAATCTATCCTTCTTGAGGTGCGGTGCCCAGAACCGAACTCAGTGTCTCCAGGTGGGGTCTGACCTGGACTCCGTAGAGCTGGAATGGGAGGAGCGGAGGAAATCGGCCAGGGTGTCCGCTCCTCACCAACTGCCCCAGTCGACCCCTGCTGATCAGTGGGAGGGAGCGTGATGCCCCACACAGTCGAATAGCCACCATCGTCTCACACTCCACGAATGGGTGAGGTATTAGTGGCGGGGGTGCTTTCAGGAGGAGAAGGGAGAATCGGGTGGATGGGGGAGGGAGGGAGAGAGAGAGAGAGAGAGAAAAGAACAGTGAGTCGAGCAAGAAACGTAAAATCAACCTCACGGGGGACAAGCTGCAGGGGAAAAAAAAAAATTGCTTTATCCTGCTCTCCATTTGAGGTATAAAACTTTAAACAGGAACTGTCCAATTCAATCGGGTCAGGAGCTGTAATAGGCCGACATCAGCCTTAACAGCACAAGCCAGCTCCAAGCAGTCTGCACTTCCAGATGCACACGACATCTCCGATTGAAAGCTCAGGAGGAACTTGACTCATTTGGGAGGGGCAGGCGGTGTGTGTGTGTGTGTGTGTGTGTGTGTGTGTGTGTACGCCTGTGAGCGTCCATCGATCTCAGTCTTGAAAGCTCCACTGACCTCCACTGCCTTTTCGGGGGGAGAGAGTTCCAGATTCCCACTCCCCTTTGTGTGAGGAAGTGCTTCCTGACATCGCCCCTGAACGGCCTGGCTCTAATTTTAAGGTTCTGCCCCCCTGTTCTGGACTCCCCCCACCAGAGGAAAGAGTTTCTCTCTATCGACCCTCTTACCATTTCAAACACCTTGTTCAGATTCACCCCCATAACCTTCGAAACTCAAGGGAGTACAAGCCGAGTTGATGCAACCTGTCCTCATAACTGAACCCTTCAAGCCTCTGCGCACTGGGTGATGCCCATACCGGCCGGCCGGCCCTCCCTCCCTGGTGCGATCTCCTTGAGCACATCTCATCCATTATGGAGCTATTTTGGGGCCAGTTTGTGGAGCTGTCACCAGCTCTCAATCCCCTCCCCCAGTCTCCCGCGAGGCTGCCAGCACTTAAAAGATGCTGCACTCGCCCTGATAACGCAGCCCGACTCTTTCTCTTAACCCTTCCCTCCTGGACGCGTGGGCTGGGCAGGCCGGAGGGGACGGCCAGTGCCTGCCTTCCCCCATCGAGGGGCTACAGGTAAAGTCGATGGTGTCCCATCCATTGAATAGCGGCTGGTGCCGTACAGACGGCTTGGGTTTGAGATTGGTGACGTCGCAAAGGGATGGGGAACCTTAAATGGGAGATCTTAACACAGGGATGGAATTTTAAGGCGGAATCACTAACAGGGCGTCTCACCATCAGGGACCCCTTTTATAGAGAGAGTCTCTCCATCAGGGACCCCTTTTATAGAGAGAGTCTCTCCATCAGAGACCCCTTTTATAGAGAGAGTCTCTCCATCAGGGACCCCTTTTATAGAGAGAGTCTCTCCATCAGGGACCCCTTTTATAGAGAGAGTCTCTCCATCAGAGACCCCTTTTATAGAGAGAGTCTCTCCATCAGGGACCCCTTTTATAGAGAGTGTCTCTCCATCAGGGACCCCTTTTATAGAGAGAGTCTCTCCATCAGGGACCCCTTTTATAGAGAGAGTCTCTCCATCAGGGACCCCTTTTATAGAGAGAGTCTCTCCATCAGAGACCCCTTTTATAGAGAGAGTCTCTCCATCAGGGACCCCTTTTATAGAGAGAGTCTCTCCATCAGGGACCCCTTTTATAGAGAGAGTCTCTCCATCAGAGACCCCTTTTATTGAGGGAATCTCACCATCAGGGACCCCTTTTATTGAGGGAATCTCACCATCAGAGACCCCTTTTATAGAGTCTCACCATCAGGGACCCCTTTTATAGAGAGAGTCACTCCATCAGGGACCCCTTTTATAGAGAGAGTCTCTCCATCAGAGACCCCTTTTATAGAGAGAGTCTCTCCATCAGAGACCCCTTTTATAGAGAGAGTCTCTCCATCAGGGACCCCTTTTATAGAGAGAGTCTCTCCATCAGGGACCCCTTTTATAGAGAGAGTCTCTCCATCAGAGACCCCTTTTATAGAGAGAGTCTCTCCATCAGGGACCCCTTTTATAGAGAGAGTCTCTCCATCAGGGACCCCTTTTATAGAGAGAGTCTCTCCATCAGGGACCCCTTTTATAGAGAGAGTCTCTCCATCAGAGACCCCTTTTATAGAGAGAGTCTCTCCATCAGGGACCCCTTTTATTGAGGGAATCTCTCCATCAGAGACCCCTTTTATAGAGAGTGTCCCACTATCAGGGACCCCATTTATAAACCTCTCCACCTCTCTCTCCTCCTTTAAGAGTTTTTTGATGAGGTAACAGAGAGGGTCGATGAGGGCAATGCAGTTGATGTGGTGTATATGGACTTTCAAAAAGCATTTGATAAAGTGCCGCATGATAGGCTTATCATCAGGATTGCGGCCCATGGGATAAAGGGGGCAGTAGCAACATGGATACAGAATTGGCTAAGGGACAGGAAACAGAGAGTAGTGGTGAACGGTTGTTTCTCGGACTGGAGGGAGGTGTACAGTGGTGTTCCCCAGGGGTCAGTGCTGGGACCACTGCTTTTCTTGATATATATTAATGACTTGGACTTGGGAGTACAGGGCACAACTTCAAAATTTGCAGATGACATAAAACTTGGAAGGGTAATAAACAGTGAGGAGGATAGTGATAGACTTCAAGAGGATATAGACAGACTGGTGGAATGGGTGGACACGTGGCAGATGAAATTTAACACAGAAAAATGCGGTGCTACATTTCAGTAGGAAGAACGAGGAGAGGCAATATAAACTAGAGGGCACAATTCCAAAAGAAGTACAGAAACAGAGAGATCTGGGGGTATATGTGCACAAATCATTGAAGGTGGCAGGGCAGGTTGAGAAAGTGGTTAAAAAAGCATACGGGATCCTGGGCTTTATAAATAGAGGCATAGAGTACAAAAGTATGGAAGTCATGATGAACCTTTATAAAACACTGGTTCGGCCACAACTGGAGTATTGTGTCCAGTTCTGGGCACCGCACTTTAGGAAAGATGTGAAGGCCTTAGAGAGGGTGCAGAAGAGATTTACTAGAATGATTCCAGGGATGAGGGACTTTAGTTCCGTGGATAGACTGGAGAAGCTGGGGTTGTTCTCCTTGGAACAGAGACGGTTGAGAGGAGATTTGATCGAGGTGTTCAAAATCATGAAGGGTCCAGACAGAGTAGATAGAAAGAAACTGTTCCCATTGGCGGAAGGGTCAAGAACCAGAGGACATAGATTTAAGGTGATTGGCAAAAGAACCAAAGATGACATGAGGAAAAACTTTTTTACACAGCGAGTGGTTCGGATCTGGAATGCACTGCCCGAGGGGGTGGTGGAGGCAGATTCAATCATGGCCTTCAAAAGGGAACTGGATAAGTACTTGAAAGGAAAAAATTTGCAGGGCTACGGGGAAAGGGCGAGGGAGTGGGACTAGCTGGATTGCTCTTGCATGGAGCCGGCGTGGACTCGATGGGCCGAATGGCCTCCTTCCGTGCTGTAACCTTCCTGTGATTCTATCAATTAAAGACGCTCCTTAAAACCCACCTCTTTGACCAAGCTTTTGGTCACCTGTCCTAATATCTCATGTGGCTCGGTGTCAAATTATGTCTGATTTACGCTCCTGCGAAGCGCCTTGGGGACGTTTCACCACGTCAAAGGCGCTATATAAATGCAGGTTGTTGTTTACAGTCGGTCGGTCTGCGGAACTTCAGCCAAGTGGTCAATCTTTACGTGCGAGAAAGACATGCTTTGGTCAGATAATTAGAATTCAGAAACCTCAGAGTATTCCCATATCTCTTCGATTAAAACACACAGGCCCGGTTGCTAGGCAACAGCAGCGCCAAACATGAACGGTTTTGCCCGTGAGAAGGGCTGTCGAGCCTTCGAAACTAGGCCGCAGGATTGAAGGATGATTTGGTTGGACGCCTCCCTTCGAATGGGCCCGTCTGTCCGCGATTCCCCAGGAAGGCAGGAACACACACACCAGAGCTTGACTGTTACAAATCTCTCGTCACTGAACCTGCAGAGCCTTGCTGAGGTTTCCCTGTGAGCTGGGAGACGGTGGGCCTGTTGCCAATGGGCCCCCTGGTGGGACGTACCTGGAGATCGCTGCAAGGTCTCAGGGGGGACATCGCGAACGAGTACCCTCGGCGGGGACGTGTGGAGCAGCGTCGCCCGACCAATCAGAGCGCTCCATGTCACCCAACACTAAACACGGACAAGAAACTGAGCAACAATGTTCAGTCGCGAGTGTTTACAGGTCCCTCTCTGAGGGAGGAACTGTTTCCAACATCGTTCAACATCCAGAACTCACAATACAGTCCCCGTAACACTCTCTAAAATACAATGTTATCCCTCTCTCTAATAGACCGTCCACTCCCCGTAACACTCTCTAAAATACAATGTTATCCCTCTCTCTAATAGACCGTCCACTCCCCGTAACACTCTCTAAAATACAATGTTATCCCTCTCTCTAATACACTGTACACTCCCCATAACACTCTCTAAAATACAATGTTATCCCACTCTCTAATACACCGTACACTCCCCATAACACTCTCTAAAATACAATGTTATCCCTCTCTCTAATACACTGTACACTCCCCGTAACACTCTCTAAAATACAATGTTATCCCTCTCTCTAATAGACCGTACACTCCCCATAACACTCTCTAAAATACAATGTTATCCCTCTCTCTAATACACCGTACACTCCCCATAACACTCTCTAAAATACAATGTTATCCCTCTCTCTAATAGACCGTAAAACCCCCATAACACTCTCTAAAATACAATGTTATCCCTCTCTCTCTCTAATAGACCGTACACTCCCCATAACACTCTCTAAAATACAATGCTACCCCTCTCTCGTTGACAGTCTAGACAGAGTGCTTCCTGGGATGAGAATGTCTAAGGGGAATTTAGACGTAGCGAGGATACAAATTCACAATCCACTTGTTTGCTAAATCCTACTATTTAATCCTACATATCGCATGAAACTTTTGTTTGTATTGTAGCTCATTGAAACATGTCAAAATGTCTCCCGCTGAAATGAATTTTACATCAGGAATATCCCAGAAGCAGGGAGATAAATTACCGGCCTCCATAAACCTCAGCTCATCCAAAACTCCTGCTGCCCCCGTATCCCGAACTCGCACCGAGTCCCGTTCACCCATCACCCCCACTGTGCTCGCTGACCCACATTGGCTCCCGGTCTGGGAACGCCTCGATTTTAAAATTCTCATCCTTGTGTTCAAATCCCTCCTCGCCCCCCTCCTTATCTCCGTAACCTCCTCCAGCCCCTACAACCCTCCGAGATCTCTGCGCTCCTCCAATTCTGGCCTCTTGTCCATCCCCGGTCAGGGGGGGAATAGGAACATGGGAACAGGAGGTGGCCATTCAGCCCCTCGGGCCATTCAAGTGGATCATGGGAGATCTGCATTTTAAATCCAACTCCCCGCCTTGGTTCCGTAAACCTTAACCCAAAAAAAAATCTATCAGTCTCAGTTTTGACATTTCCAATTGACTCCCAGCCTCAACAGCTTTTTGGGGGGAGAGAGTTCCAGATTTCCACTCCCCTTTGTGTGAGGAAGTGCTTCCTGACATCACCCCTGAACGGCCTGGCTCTAATTTTAAGGTTCTGCCCCCTTGTTCTGGACTCCCCCCACCAGAGGAAATAGTTTCTCTCTATCGACCCTATCAAATCCTTTAATCATCTTAAACACCTCGATTAGATCACCCCTTAATCTTCTACACTCGAGGGAATACAAGCCCAGTCTGTGCAACCTGTCCTCGG
The DNA here is from genome assembly GCF_035084215.1 of Heptranchias perlo. NCBI lineage: Eukaryota > Metazoa > Chordata > Chondrichthyes > Hexanchiformes > Hexanchidae > Heptranchias > Heptranchias perlo. The sequence continues at coordinate 6,988,903 of NC_090368.1, read as the reverse complement.
AATTTAACCCTTTTAGCCCCGGTATCATTCTGGTGAATCTGCTCTGCGCCCCCTCCAAGGACGATATATCCTGCCTCAGGTGCGGTGCCCAGAACTGAACGCAGTTGGAATCTGTCCAGAGCTTGGAATTTTAACGAGGACATGAGGGAGAACCCTAGTTCTTTCTCCAGAAGTGCTATGGGATCTTTAATAGGCAAACAGAATCTTGGTCCTACATCTGACCTACAGCTTTTTGCAGAGAGAAGGGATTGAGGGACATGGGAAGATTCACCTGGCTTTGATACATTGAACGGACACTTCTGTTCTTATCTGATGCAGTGACAAAGGAGCAATGGAGGATTTCATAAAATAAAACAAAGACATAGCAACAGGAGGAGGCCACTCAGCCCCTCGAGCCTGTCCCGCCCTTCAATGAGATCATGGCTGATCTGTACCCTTATTCATCCACCCACCCGCCTTGACTCCATCTCCCTTAACACCCTTGGCAAGCAGAAATCCATCGATCGCAGATTTAAAGTTATTAATTGAGCTAGCATCTGCACAGACGTGCGTCGATACAGATGTTTAGTGAAATCTAATGGTCGCAGCGAGCCGGATACAATTGAGGTACTGTTCACTGCACACAATTAACGAGAAAAGGCAATCTGCTGGTGGCAGAGATCTGACTTTTCTTTTTAAAACAATAGAGAGAGAGAGAGAGAATGTCACAGACGGGTAGCGGGTCAGTCAGGGGCAGGAGGAGAGGGATCGCAGATTGACGTTTACAGGAGTGTTACAATATTGGAGAGGGGGTGAAAAGTGTGTGGGGGCAGAGGAAGAAATTCGGGATTCGTTGGATGCGAGAACGACAGGCTCCGAGCTTCTGCCGATTAGTGGCATCCCCCAACGTAACAAGAACAAACTTTCTATCGGGCCTTTCACGACCTCAGGACGTCCCAAAGCGCTTTACAGCCAATGAGGTACTTTCTGAAGTGCAGTCACTGTTGTGATGTAGGAAACGCGGCAGCCAATTTGCGCACAGCAAGATCCCTTCTTTAGAGACGGGCGGCAGGTTTGGCTCTTAGAGCAGAGAAAGGGGGCCATTCTGCCCATCGTGTCTGGTACCGGCTCTTTGTAAGAGCTGTCCAATTAGTCCCACATTCCCCCCACCCCTGCTCTTTCCCCATAGCCCTGCAAATTTTTCCCTTTTCAAGTATTTATCCAATTCCCTTTTGAAAGTTACGATTGAATCTGCTTCCACCGCCCTTTCAGGCAGTGAATTCCAGATCAGAACAACTCGCTGCGTCAAAAAAATTCTCCTCATCTCCCCCCTCTGGTTCTCTTACCAAGTATCTTCGCCGTCCTGCCATTGGAAACAGTTTCTCCTTATTTACTCTATCGAAAACCCCTTCATGATTTTGAACACCTCGATTAAATCTTCCCCTTAACCTTCTCTGCTCTAAGGAGAACAACTCCAGCTTCTCCAGTCTCTGCACGTAACTGAAGTCCCTCATCCCTGGTACCGTTCTGGTAAATCTCCTCTGCCCCCCTCTCTCCAAGGCCTGCGCTGTAAAATTTTATCATTCCGTACCCTCCACGACTCAGATACACCCCTGCGTTTGGCTTTACTGCTGGAGAAACCCGTCCACCTTCCACGTGACTGTCTGTGTTCGGCCCTTCTATATAATCGATATTACTTTGAGGTGGGAGGGGGAGCAGGAATAATCCTGAGAGCACGAAATGCAGTCCAAGTACCAATTACAGCCAGATAAGAAATTGAGAAATTCCAGGCCTTTCTCCTTCTGGGATTCTGCAATATTAAAACACCTCTCGACCCCAACAGGACTCAGCAATCAAATCGGAGAATACATTGCCGCAGGCGGACAGTTTTACAAAAGGAAAGTATAAATATTTCTCTCCTTTTTTTTTGAATATACATGTAAAAGGGGTTGTCTCTCGATTAAAACCCCTGCTTCCTGGCCGCTACGCTTGTCGATTTCAGGTCAGTTTCATCAGCTTGGAAATTAATTATTTCCGTCCTGCGGGAGCTATGTCACTTACCGTCTGTCCCCTCCAAAAGTTTCGGGGAATGAGGCAGCAGGAAAATGGTCTCCCTCTTTAGGTTCAGGTGTCAGGCCCTAAGCTCAGTGGGTCGCTCTCTCCCTCTCTCTCTCTCTCTCTCGCCTCTGGGTCAGAGGGTCGTGAGTTCGAGCCCCCACACTCCAGAGACTCGAGCCCCATAATCATATGAACATACGAACAGGAGTCGGCCATTCAGCCCCTCGGGCCTGCTCCGCCATTTGATAAGATCATGGCTGATCTGTGATCTAACTCCATATACCTGCCTTTGGCCCATATCCCTTAATACCTTTGGTTGCCAAAAAGCTATCTATCTCAGATTTAAATTTAGCAATTGAGCTAGTATCAAATGCCGTTTGCGGAAGAGAGTTCCAAACTTCTACCACCCTTTGTGTGTAGAAATGTTTTCTAATCTCGCTCCTGAAAGGTCTGGCTCTAATTTTTAGACTGTGCCCCCTACTCCTAAAATCCCCAACCAGCGGAAATAGTTTCTCTCTATCCACCCTATCTGTCCCCCTTAATATCTTATAAACTTCGATCAGATCACCCCTTAACCTTCGAAACTCCAGAGAATACAACCCCAGTTTGTGTAATCTCTCCTCGTAACTTAACCCTTGAAGTGCGGGTATCATTCTAGTAAACCTACGCTGCACTCCCTCCAAGGCCAATATGTCCTTCCGAAGGTGCGGTGCCCAGAACTGCTCACAGTGCTCCAGGTGCGGTCTAACCAGGGTTTTGTATTGAATCCAGGCCCGACCCTCCCGGTGCCAGTACTGAGGGAGTGCCGCACTGTCGGAGGTGCCGTCTTTCAGATGAGACGTTAAACCGAGGGCCCCGTCTGCCCCTCTCAGGTGGACGTAAAAGATCCCACGGCCACTATTGGAAGAAGAGCAGGGGGGAGTTCTCCCCGGTGTCCTGGGGCCGATATTTATCCCTCACCCAACATCACCAAAAAACAGATGATCTGGGTCATTATCACATTGCTGTTTGTGGGATCTTGCTGTGCGCAAATTGGCTGCCGTGTTTCCTACATTACAGCAGTGACTACACTTCAGAAGTGCTTCATTGGCTGTAAAGCGCTTTGGGACGTCCTGAGGTTGTGAAAGGCGCGATAGAAATGCAAGTTCATTCATTCTCTCTCTGCCTATCTCTATCTTGAACTCTTTCTGCCCCTCTCTCTCATCTACTCTTCTGTATCTAACCCGTGCTGTACCTGCCCCTGGGAGTGTTTGATGGGACAGTGTAGAGGGAGCTTTACTCTGTATCTAACCCTGTACCTGCCCTGGGAGTGTTTGATGGGACAGTGTAGAGGGAGCTTTACTCTGTATCTAACCCTGTACCTGCCCCGGGAGTGTTTGACGGGACAGTGTAGAGGGAGCTTTACTCTGTATCTAACCCTGTACCTGCCCTGGGAGTGTTTGATGGGACAGTGTAGAGGGAGCTTTACTCTGTATCTAACCCTGTACCTGCCCTGGGAGTGTTTGATGGGACAGTGTAGAGGGAGCTTTACTCTGTATCTAACCCTGTACCTGCCCTGGGAGTGTTTGATGGGACAGTGTAGAGGGAGCTTTACTCTGTATCTAACCCGTGCTGTCCCTACCCTGGGAGCGTTTAATGGGATACAGGGTCGCTGAACAGAGACTGTGTTCCTTCCAGTACTGACAACCGTCACCTTGAAATCAAATTATCAGACTGGTGCAGAATTGTAAAGTGGAATTTATATAATCTTTACTTGGAAAGATTAAATTTCATGAGGCGTTTGCTTTTATTAATATAATTTTCTGCGGGCTGGAGCTGCCTCGCAGTTGGATTTAAATGTAAGGTCAGGGGGTGTTGGCGGTGCCAAGTGCCCAGAGATTGGCACTGAAGGGCAGTGCCTGCTTCTCATCCACACCCATGACTTGGCTTCATTCAGTCGCACAAGGGGGCCGAAAGAGGGAAGGGCAAATTCTGCAGTGATATCAGGATGACCGAGGGGGACGTTTTAATTTTTATTGTCGGGCGGAAAACGGGAATCGGAAGTCCGTTATAAACCTCGTCCGATTTTCCTTAGTGCTTTTCACAACCTCAAGGAATACGGAAAGCCAATGAGGTACTTTTTTTTTTGAAGTGTAGTCACTGTTTTAATGTAGGAAACGCAGCAGCCAATTTGCGCACAGCAAGATCCCACAAACAGCAATCTGATTTTTCATGATGTTGGTCGAGGGATAAATATCGGCCCCCGGACACCGGGGAGAACTCCCCCCTTGCTCTTCTTCCAACAGTGGCCGTGGGATCTTTTACATCCACCCGAGAGGGGCAGACGGGGCCCTCGGTTTAACGTCTCATCCGAAAGACGGCACCTCCGACAGTGCGGCACTCCCTCAGTACTGGCACTGGGAGTGTCGGCCTGGATTATGGGGCTCAAGTCTCTGGAGCGGGGGCTCGAACCCACGACCTTCTGACTCGGTGGATGAGAGGGCTACCCACTGACACATGATGGAGAGGGAGTGTTTGACACATGGGAGGTAAAGGAGGGCCAGAGAACATCCTTGGATCATTTAAGAACCAACTGAATGTTACAATTGGGTGGAAGTCCTGGGCTGGAGGAGGTTACTGAGATAGGGAGGGGGGGGCGAGGTCCATGGAGGGATTTGAACGCAAGGATGAGAATTTTAAAATCGCGGTGTTCCCGGAACGGGAGCCAATGTGGGTCAGCGAGCACAGGGCGACGAGCGAACGAGACTCGGTGCCAGTTAGGATACGGGGGCAGCAGAGTTTTGGACGAGCTGAGGTTGACGGAGGGTGGGAGATGGGAGGCCGGCCAGGAGAGGGTTGGGATAGTAGGAGTCTGGAGGTGAGAGTGGCGCCCAAACTCGCACTATTGCAGATGGGGAACACTTGGTTGGCTTTCATCATCCCAGTCACAGGGGTCTGACGCAGACCATAACACCTGCCCCTCCCCTGACTGAGATCTACGACCGCGGTCCACCGTGGGAATCAATGCTCCATCCTGACCTCAATGGTGGAAAGACAACAGCGCGATTTCAAATTGGCTTCTTTCAACTCGATTGGCTGTTTCTTATTTTCGGTCCGTGAAATTGGTGGGAATTAAAAACTGGGGCCAAAATCAAAGATTTGAGTGGAGCACGCTGAGAATCACAGGTTGTGTATTCCGCAGGAGGGTTAATACTTGGTCACGGCTCAGTGCAGCCGGCAAGTGGGTTTAGAGAGTAAGAGAAAATCTTTCTTTATCACCGAGGCTATTTGCTGTTGAGATTCAGAGAATTGTACAGATAAATCCTTATCCTGAATAAACAGAAACTCTGTACAGTTACACAGTGAGTGACCCTCACTCTGAATAAACACTGACTCTGTACAGTTACACAGCGAGTGACCCTCACCCTGAATAAACACTGACTCTGTACAGTTACACAGTGAGTGACCCTTACCCTGAATAAACAGTGACTCTGTACAGTTACACAGCGAGTGACCCTCACCCTGAATAAACAGTGACTCTGTACAGTTACACAGCGAGTGACCCTCACCCTGAATAAACAGTGACTCTGTACAGTTACACAGCGAGTGACCCTCACCCTGAATAAACAGGGACTCTGTACAGTTACACAGCGAGTGACCCTCACCCTGAATAAACAGGGACTCTGTACAGTTACACAGCGAGTGACCCTTACCCTGAATAAACAGTGACTCTGTACAGTTACACAGCGAGTGACCCTCACCCTGAATAAACACTGACTCTGTACAGTTACACAGCGAGTGACCCTCACCCTGAATAAACAGGGACTCTGTACAGTTACACAGCGAGTGACCCTCACCCTGAATAAACAGGGACTCTGTACAGTTACACAGCGAGTGACCCTTACCCTGAATAAACAGTGACTCTGTACAGTTACACAGCGAGTGACCCTCACCCTGAATAAACAGGGACTCTGTACAGTTACACAGTGAGTGACCCTTACCCTGAATAAACAGTGACTCTGTACAGTTACACAGCGAGTGACCCTTACCCTGAATAAACAGTGACTCTGTACAGTTACACAGCGAGTGACCCTCACCCTGAATAAACAGGGACTCTGTACAGTTACACAGCGAGTGACCCTCACCCTGAATAAACAGGGACTCTGTACAGTTACACAGCGAGTGACCCTTACCCTGAATAAACAGTGACTCTGTACAGTTACACAGCGAGTGACCCTCACCCTGAATAAACACTGACTCTGTACAGTTACACAGCGAGTGACCCTCACCCTGAATAAACACTGACTCTGTACAGTTACACAGTGAGTGACCCTCACCCTGAATAAACACTGACTCTGTACAGTTACACAGCGAGTGACCCTCACCCTGAATAAACGGGAGCAACTTTAAGCAGCCCATTGGAATAAAAGGTGAGGGTCAAAGGTGATGGGGTAAAGGTCAACCTTTTAACCCTTGTTAATTTGGCCTCTCGAGCTGCTTTTGTGGGGCTGTGAGTGAATGAGACAGGTTGGAGTCAGTAACGCAGCTGGTACAAGTCACAGGAGTCTCTCAAAGCCCCAGCTGAGCTCGCCCTCCCCCGCCCCAGTGCCCCGCACACCACGGTGCCCCCCAGCACTGCCGTTCCTATGGCACCCCTTGGCTGCGTGGCACTAACGTCCCAAATCCCCGCCCGCACTCTCCGGGCAAGCTCCGCCTCCCCTCTCCTGAGCTCCTTGGCGAGCCGCCATGTTTACCAGGGGGCAGGGGAGGGGAGGTGGGGGGGGGGGGAGGGCAAGGCGAGGATTTTCCAGCAGGGTTGGCGCCCCCTCGGGACGCTGCTGTGAGGAGCTGTGACGGTTCGGGAGCCGGAGGCCACGGCTCCCAGCACCTCGAAGTGTCAGGGGACACGGACTTGTTTTCTCGCAGAGCGACGGATCTGAAGCACAAACGGCTCCCGCAACCCCTGGCAGCTGAGTTCCGTGTTGGAGCGCGCGGGACAATCTCCTTCCTCTCCCCCCTACCCCCTCCGCCCTGGCCCCCCCACCCCACGGGTATTGTGGGATAGATGACGGTCCGTTAACGACGCAGGGCTGGAATTAACGCGCAAATCGGCAGGTGTGTTCAAGAGATTGAGAGATACATCAAATTTGCAGCACAGAAACAGGCCATTCAGCCCATCTGGTCCGTGCTGGTGTTTATGCTCCCTGCTTCATCTCAGCCTATCAGCATATCCTTCTATTCCTTTCTCCCTCGTGTTGATCCATCTCTGTTATTCACCTCAGTCACTCCATGTGGGAGCGAGTTCCACATTCTCACCACTCTCTGGGTAAAGAGGTTTCTCCCGAATTCCCGATTGGATTCATTGCTGACTGTCTCACATTTATATCAGTGACTAACTCATATGCCCGTCAGCTGCGAATCGCCATTGCTCGCTGGTCCATTTACTCCGTGTCTCGCTCTCATCCTCCCCTTTGAAGAACTGGATGGATTTGCACATTAAACTCGCTGCAGACAGTTAGGGCAAGTAATTAAGAGCGTAAGTACTCGATGAGCGACCTGCAACGCCATTCAAACTCTCCGGCCCAGAAGGGGGACAATTCACTTTCAGGTGGTAAATTGTTCTCCAAGATGGAAAAATGTCAAATTTTACATTTTGATCTTATTTTTACTTTCTCTCTTTCTCTTTCTGTACCTGATTTGACTCTAATTCACCCTCTTTCCTTCTCCATCATTAGCTCGGTTTCTTTCTCAACCCTTAAAGCTCATTGGCTAAAGAGATATCCAATTACATCGAATTTACAGCACAGAAACAGGCCATTCGGCCCAACTGGTCCATGCTCCACACCAGCCTCCTCCCTCCCTACTTCATCTCACCCTCTCCCCCTATCCTTCTATTCCTTTCTCCCTCATGTGTTTATCGAGCTTCCCCTTAAATCCATCTTTGCTGTTCGCCTCAACTACATCCCGGTCGCTCCCTGAATCGCTGGGATTCTCCTGATGGGGGAGCCTTAATCAGTCGGCCATCGGGGGTGCTACCGTATGTGGGAGCCAGGTTCGGTCGGCGTCCTGGTACCTAGGCATTATGGTGAACGTGACAGTTAACGTACGACACTCTCACTGTGGGATAACCTTAGTCCGACAGGTCAGAGAGCTCCAACTCACTGTGACAGACCTGTACCCACCAGTACTGTACCCCAGTGTTATACAGAGACAGACCTGTACCCACCAGTACTGTACCCCAGTGTTATACAGTGACAGACCTGTACCCACCAGTACTGTACCCCAGTGTTATACAGGGACAGACCTGTACCCACCAGTACTGTACCCCAGTGTTATACAGTGACAGACCTGTACCCACCAGTACTGTACCCGTTATACAGCGACAGACCTGTACCCACCAGTACTGTACCCCAGTGTTATACAGTGACAGACCTGTACCCACCAGTACTGTACCCCAGTGTTATACAGTGACAGACCTGTACCCACCAGTACTGTACCCCAGTGTTATACAGGGACAGACCTGTACCCACCAGTACTGTACCCCAGTGTTATACAGGGACAGACCTGTACCCACCAGTACTGTACCCCAGTGTTATACAGAGACAGACCTGTACCCCCCAGTACTGTACCTGTGTTATACAGTGACAGACCTGTACCCACCAGTACTGTACCCGTGTTATACAGTGACAGACCTGTACCCACCAGTACTGTACCCCAGTGTTATACAGTGACAGACCTGTACCCACCAGTACTGTACCCGTGTTATACAGCGACAGACCTGTACCCACCAGTACTGTACCCCAGTGTTATACAGAGACAGACCTGTACCCACCAGTACTGTACCCCAGTGTTATACAGTGACAGACCTGTACCCACCAGTACTGTACCCCAGTGTTATACAGAGACAGACCTGTACCCACCAGTACTGTACCCCAGTGTTACACAGAGACAGACCTGTACCCACCAGTACTGTACCCCAGTGTTATACAGAGACAGACCTGTACCCACCAGTACTGTACCCCAGTGTTATACAGGGACAGACCTGTACCCACCAGTACTGTACCCCAGTGTTATACAGGGACAGACCTGTACCCACCAGTACTGTACCCCAGTGTTATACAGAGACAGACCTGTACCCACCAGTACTGTACCCCAATGTTATACAGTGACAGACCTGTACCCACCAGTACTGTACCCCAGTGTTATACAGAGACAGACTAAGGATAAATGAAGTGTAATATTTATGGGTGACCCTGTTCATCGGAACCACAGTACAATCTGAAACAACAATGTCCCAATGGTGCTTTTAGACGTGGATCTGAGTTTGAAAAATACAGGTCCCTCTCTGTTCGAAACGATGAGGGGATTTGACGAGGTAAATCGAGAAAAAATTATTTCCACAGGTCGGCGAATCGGGAACGGAACGGAATAATTTGAAGATCATCACGAAAAGAACAATGGGAGAGGGTAGAATTTTATTTGTTTTGATATGAAGGGTTGTTAGGACAGGGAATATTCGACCAGAAACAGCGGGGGAATCAGAATCGAGGATAAGCTTTAAAATGGATGTTCATATTTGAAAAAAGAAAGATTAAAAGGGGAAAGGGTAGGGGACCGGGACTCAGGGCAGTGCTTTTTTTTTTTAAAAGAGAGAGAGGGCACAGGGGCAATGGGCTGAACGGCCTCCTTCTGTGCTACAAGAAAGACTTGAATTTATACAGTGTCTTTCACAACCCTCCGGACGTCCCGAACAGCCAATGAAACACATTTGAGGTCTAGTCAGTGTTGTAATGTAGGAAACGCGGCAGCCAATTTGCGCACAGCAAGATCCCACAAACACCGATGTAATAGTGACCCAGATCATCTGTTTTTTAGTGATGTTGGTTGAGGGATAAATATCGGCCCCAGGACACCGGGGAGAACTCCCCCCTGCTCTTCTTCCAATAGTGGCCATGGGATCTTTTACGTCCACCTGAGAGGGGGCAGACGGGGCCCTCGGTTTAACATCTCATCCCGAAAGACGGCGCCTCCGACAGTGCGGCGCTCCCTCAGTACCGGCACCGGGGAGCGTCGGCCTGGATTATGGGGCTCGAACCCACGACCTTCTGACACGGAGGCGCGAGAGAGAGAGAGAGAGAGAGAGTGAGAGAGTGTGAGAGAGCCTCGGCTGCTGCTTGTTTGAGTGATTCTAAGATCCTGACGACAGGGAATTCTGCTCTGTGCCAAGAGTGTCTCTGGTGTTACCGGTCCCACAATAACAGCTTGTGATTGCTTGATCAATGTTGCTTTAAACTACTGCGTGGAGATAATGAGGACTGAGTAGACCAGATGTGCAACAGCCATGTCCCTGTGCAGCCAGACGCGGGCAACACAGAGATGGATCCGTTCGGTTTCTCCCTGCGAGCCGAATGCGAGCTCAGCGAGCGAAGGGTTAAAAAAAATACCTCATCAGCCCTCCTCTGCCTCACCCACCTCCTCTCTCGGCCCCTCCACTGCCTCTGATTTGTCACGTTGCTTGTCTGACATCCAGTGTTGGATGAGCAGATGTTTCCTCCTGCTAAATAGTGGGAAGGCCGAAGCCGTTGACTTCAGTCCCCGTTCCCTCGCCACCGACTCCATCCCTCTCCCCGGCCGCCCTCTGAGGACTGTTCGCGACCTCGGTGGCCTATCTGACCCCGAGATGAGCTTCTGACCCCATATCCGCTCGATCGCCAAGGCCGCCAACCTCCACCTCTGTAACATCGCCCGTCTCCGCCCCCTGCCTCATCTCACCCGAACCCTTTGTCACCTGTAGACTCGGCTATCCCAATGCTCTCCACCCATCTTCCACCCTCCAGAAAATCCTAACTCATCACCCACCCTGTGCTCGCTGACCTACATTGGCTCCCGGTCTGGGAACACCTCAATTATAAAATTCTCCATCCTTGATTTCAAATCCCTCCATGGCCCTCGCCCCCCCTCCCTCTCTCTGTAACCTCCTCCAACCCTCCGAGATCTCTGCGCTCCTCCAATTCTGGCCTCTTGCGCATCCCCCCGATTTCCATCGCTCCACCATTGGCGGCCGTGCCTTCAGCCGCCCGGGCCCTAAGCTCTGGAATTCCCTCCCTAAACCTCTCCGCCTCTCTCTCCTCCTTTAAGATGCTCCTTAAAACCTATCTCTTTGACCTCGCGTGGAGTGAAGAGGGCGAGCAGTCGGTGGGCTATTCGGCTTGGGGTGGCATCACCTGGAATCCTTAACACCTGCACTTTGCAGCAAAGAAAGGACGGGGGAGGTGGGAGAGAGGGAGGATTGGATAGGGGGTCCCAGATGGAGAGACTCCCTATATAAAAGGGGTCCCTGACGGAGAGACTCTCTCCATAAAAGGGGTCCCTGATGGAGAGACTCCCTCCATAAAAGGGGTCCCTGATGGAGAGACTCCCTCCATAAAAGGAGTCCCAGATGGTGAGACTCCCTCCATAAAAGGGGTCCCTGATGGAGAGACTCCCTCCATAAAAGGGGTCCCTGATGGAGAGACTCCCTCCATAAAAGGGGGTCTGTCTGACAGGACGTCGCAATAAGGGGGTGCAGGGACCACCTTTCTTAAAGAGAAAGGCGTTCCTGATTCTGACACCCTCTTTAAAAGGGGGTCCTAAAAGCAGGACCCCCTCAATCTTTGACAAGAAATGGGCAATACTTAAGGAAAAGGGGAATAATGATTCTGAGGCGGAACTGTTCTGAATATAACATCCGCACTGGACAAGCTCGGGGTGTGAAACTCTGAGCGAGAAGCATTTCTTCCAATCTTGTTGTTTGACACACTTTATATAATGCATTAAAAAAGCCATGACATTTCTTCAACATCTGTAACATCACATTTAGCCTGATTTCACACCTAAGCTTCCCGTTAGACATCACTGTGGTAAAAACATCTCTCCGTCCCGCTCCCATTTAAAGCATTGATATCGAAAAATGATAAGTCCTGATATTACCCTCCGCACCTTAATATTGCCAGTCACAAACATCCGTTATTTAAAGGACCTCAGGTCTCTATCTCGAGACGATGGATAGAATCCAAGTCTGTGCCCCCCAAACAGCATCAGCAATTCTGCCATCGCTTGTAACAGAACCAGAATTCGACTTTTTCAGGTACCGTGTGCCAGCTAAATAATCATCCAAAAAACAAACAAGTACAATGTCTCTCACTCTCTCTGACTCACTCTCACTCTCTGTCTGTCTGTTTCTGTCTCACTCTCACTATCACTCCCTCTCGCCTTCCCTCCCCCTCTCTCACACACTCGCTCTCTCGCACGCACGCGCCCGCTCCCTCACGCTTTCCCTCGCACGCACGCACACTCACCCGCCCGCTCTCTCACGCACGCACGCCCGCCCGCTCTCTCACGCACGCACGCACGCCCGATCTCTCACGCACGCACGCACGCCCGCTCTCTCACGCACGCACGCACGCCCGCTCTCTCACGCACGCACGCACGCCCGCTCTCTCACGCACGCACGCACGCCCGCTCTCTCACGCACGCACGCACGCCCGCCCGCTCTCTCACGCACGCACGCACGCCCGCTCTCTCACGCACGCACGCCCGCTCGCTCTCTCACGCACGCACGCACGCCCGCTCTCTCACGCACGCACGCCCGCTCGCCCGCTCTCTCACGCACGCACGCCCGCCCGCTCTCTCACGCACGCACGCACGCCCGCTCTCTCACGCACGCACGCCCGCTCGCCCGCTCTCTCACGCACGCCCGCTCGCCCGCTCTCTCACGCACGCCCGCCCGCTCTCTCACGCACGCACGCACGCCCGCTCTCTCACGCACGCACGCACGCCCGCTCTCTCACGCACGCACGCACGCCCGCTCTCGCACGCACGCCCGCTCGCCCGCTCTCTCACGCACGCCCGCTCGCCCGCTCTCTCACGCACGCCCGCTCGCCCGCTCTCTCACGCACGCACGCACGCACGCCCGCTCTCTCACGCACGCACGCACGCCCGCTCTCTCACGCACGCACGCCCGCTCGCCCGCTCTCTCACGCACGCACGCCCGCTCTCTCACGCACGCACGCCCGCTCGCCCGCTCTCTCGCGCACGCACGCCCGCTCTCTCGCGCACGCACGCCCGCTCTCTCGCGCACGCACGCCCGCTCTCTCGCGCACGCACGCCCGCTCTCTCGCGCACGCACGCCCGCTCTCTCGCGCACGCACGCTCTCTCTCATGCACACGCACGCTCTCTCTCATGCACACGCACGCTCTCTCATGCACACGCACGCTCTCTCTCATGCACACGCACGCTCTCTCTCATGCACACACACACACGCACGCTCGCCCGCTCTCTCTCATGCACACGCTCGCTCGCCCTCTCACACGCTCGCCCTCTCACACGCTCGCCCTCTCACACGCTCGCCCTCTCACACACACACACTCGCTCTCTCACACACAAACACACACTCGCTCTCACGCACACACAGACACACACTCGCTCTCACACAGACAGACACACACTCGCTCTCACTCACACACAGACACACACTCGCTCTCACTCACACACGCTCTCTCACACACAGACACACACTCGCTCTCACACACACAGACACACACTCGCTCTCACACACAGACACACTCGCTCTCACTCACACACAGACACACACTCGCTCTCACTCACACACAGACACACACTCGCTCTCACTCACACACAGACACACACTCGCTCTCACACACAGACACACTCGCTCTCACACGCACAAACACACACTCGCTCTCACACGCACAAACACACACTCGCTCTCACACGCACAAACACACACTCGCTCTCACACGCACAAACACACACTCGCTCTCACATGCACAAACACACACTCGCTCTCACACTCGCTCTCACACGCACAAACACACACTCGCTCTCTCACACGCACAAACACACACACGCTCTCACACGCACAAACACACACTCGCTCTCACACGCACAAACACACACTCGCTCTCACACGCACACACACACACACACACACACACTCGCCCTCTCACACACACACTCGCCCTCTCACACACACACTCGCCCTCTCACACACACACTCGCCCTCTCACACACACACTCGCCCTCTCACACACACACTCGCCCTCTCACACACACACTCGCCCTCTCACACACACACTCGCCCTCTCACACACACACTCGCCCTCTCACACACACACTCGCCCTCTCACACACACACTCGCCCTCTCACACACACACTCGCCCTCTCACACACACACTCGCCCTCTCACACACACACTCGCCCTCTCACACACACACTCGCCCTCTCACACACACAAACACACACTCGCTCTCACACACACACAAACACACACTCGCTCTCACACACACACAGACACACACTCGTTCTCACACACACACAGACACACACTCGCTCTCACTCACACACAGACACACACTTGCTCTCACACACACAAACACACACTCGCTCTCACACACACACAAACACACACTCGCTCTCACGCACACACAAACACACACTCGCTCTCACACACACAAACACACACTCGCTCTCACTCACACAAACACACACTCGCTCTCACTCACACAAACACACACTCGCTCTCACTCACACAAACACACACTCGCTCTCACTCACACAAACACACACTCGCTCTCACACACACAAACACACACTCGCTCTCACTCACACACAGACACACACTCACTCTCACTCACACACAGACACACACTCGCTCTCACTCACACACAGACACACACTCGCTCTCACTCACACACAGACACACACTCGCTCTCACTCACACACAGACACACACTCGCTCTCACTCACACACAGACACACACTCGCTCTCACTCACACACGCTCTCACACACACAAACACACACTCGCTCTCACACACACAAACACACACTCGCTCTCACACACACAAACACACACTCGCTCTCACACACACAAACACACACTCGCTCTCACACACACACAAACACACACACGCTCTCACACGCACAAACACACACACACTCTCACACGCACAAACACACACTCGCTCTCACACGCACACACTCGCTCTCACACACACAAACACACACTCGCTCTCACACTCACACAAACACGCTCTCACACACACACAAACACACACACGCACAAACACACACTCGCTCTCTCACACACACAAACACACACTCGCTCTCTCACACGCACAAACACACACTCGCTCTCTCACACGCACAAACACACACTCGCTCTCTCACACGCACAAACACACACTCGCTCTCACACGCACAAACACACACTCGCTCTCACACGCACAAACACACACTCGCTCTCACACGCACAAACACACACTCGCTCTCACACGCACAAACACACACTCGCTCTCACACGCACAAACACACACTCGCTCTCACACGCACAAACACACACTCGCTCTCACACGCACAAACACACACTCGCTCTCACACGCACAAACACACACTCGCTCTCACACGCACAAACACACACTCGCTCTCACACGCACAAACACACACTCGCTCTCTCACACACAAACACACACTCGCTCTCACACACACACACAAACACACACTCGCTCTCTCACACACACACAAACACACACTCGCTCTCACACACACACAAACACACACACGCTCTCACACACACAAACACACACTCGCTCTCTCACACACAAACACACACTCGCTCTCTCACACACAAACACACACTCGCTCTCTCACACACACACAAACACACACTCGCTCTCTCACACACACACAAACACACACTCGCTCTCTCACACACACACGCTCTCACACGCACAAACACACACTCGCTCTCACACACACACACAAACACACACTCGCTCTCTCACACACACACAAACACACACTCGCTCTCTCACACACAAACACACACTCGCTCTCACGCACACAAACACACACTCGCTCTCTCACGCACACAAACACACACTCGCTCTCACACACACACGCTCTCACACACTCGCTCTCGCACACACACACGCTCTCACACACGCAAACACACACCCGCTCTCTCACACACACAAACACACACACGCTCTCACACACACAAACACACACTCGCTCTCTCACACACACACAAACACACACTCGCTCTCTCACACACACACAAACACACACTCGCTCTCTCACACACACACAAACACACACTCGCTCTCTCACACACACAAACACACACACGCTCTCACACACACACAAACACACACTCGCTCTCACACACACACAAACACACACTCGCTCTCTCACACACACAAACACACACACGCTCTCACACACTCGCTCTCACACACACACACGCTCTCACACGCACAAACACACACTCGCTCTCACGCGCACAAACACACACTCGCTCTCTCACACACACAAACACACACACGCTCTCACACACTCGCTCTCACACACACACTCGCTCTCACGCGCACAAACACACACTCGCTCTCACACGCACACGCGCTCGCTCTCGCACACGCGCTCGCTCTCGCACACACACACACACGCAAACAGACACTCGCTCACACACACTCGCTCACACACACTCGCTCACACACACTCGCTCACACACACTCGCTCACACACACTCGCTCACACACACACATGCATACACACACACATGCAAACACACACACACTCTCTCACACACGCAAACACACACTCGCTCTCACACACGCAAACACACACTCGCTCTCACACACGCAAACACACACTCGCTCTCTCACACACGCAAACACACACACGCTCTCTCACACACGCAAACACACACCCGCTCTCTCACACACGCAAACACACACCCGCTCTCTCACACACGCAAACACACACCCGCTCTCTCACACACGCAAACACACACCCGCTCTCTCACACACGCAAACACACACCCGCTCTCTCACACACGCAAACACACACCCGCTCTCTCACACACGCAAACACACACCCGCTCTCTCACACACACAAACACACACCCGCTCTCTCACACACGCAAACACACACTCGCTCTCTCACACACGCAAACACACACTCGCTCTCTCACACACGCAAACACACACTCGCTCTCTCACACACGCAAACACACACTCGCTCTCTCACACACGCAAACACACACTCGCTCTCTCACACACCCGCTCTCTCACACACGCAAACACACACCCGCTCTCTCACACACACAAACACACACCCGCTCTCTCACACACACAAACACACACCCGCTCTCTCACACACGCAAACACACACCCGCTCTCTCACACACACAAACACACACTCGCTCTCTCACACACGCAAACACACACCCGCTCTCTCACACACGCAAACACACACCCGCTCTCTCACACACGCAAACACACACCCGCTCTCTCACACACACAAACACACACTCGCTCTCTCACACACGCAAACACACACTCGCTCTCTCACACACGCAAACACACACTCGCTCTCTCACACACGCAAACACACACTCGCTCTCTCACACACGCAAACACACACTCGCTCTCTCACACACGCAAACACACACTCGCTCTCTCACACACGCAAACACACACTCGCTCTCTCACACACCCGCTCTCTCACACACGCAAACACACACCCGCTCTCTCACACACACAAACACACACCCGCTCTCTCACACACGCAAACACACACCCGCTCTCTCACACACGCAAACACACACCCGCTCTCTCACACACGCAAACACACACCCGCTCTCTCACACACACAAACACACACTCGCTCTCTCACACACGCAAACACACACACGCTCTCTCACACACGCAAACACACACTCGCTCTCTCACACACCCGCTCTCTCACACACCCGCTCTCTCACACACGCAAACACACACCCGCTCTCTCACACACACAAACACACACCCGCTCTCTCACACACACAAACACACACCCGCTCTCTCACACACACAAACACACACTCGCTCTCTCACACACCCGCTCTCTCACACACGCAAACACACACCCGCTCTCTCACACACACAAACACACACTCGCTCTCTCACACACGCAAACACACACTCGCTCTCTCACACACCCGCTCTCTCACACACGCAAACACACACCCGCTCTCTCACACACGCAAACACACACTCGCTCTCTCACACACGCAAACACACACTCGCTCTCTCACACACCCGCTCTCTCACACACGCAAACACACACTCGCTCTCTCACACACGCAAACACACACTCGCTCTCTCACACACGCAAACACACACTCGCTCTCTCACACACCCGCTCTCTCACACACGCAAACACACACCCGCTCTCTCACACACACAAACACACACTCGCTCTCTCACACACCCGCTCTCTCACACACGCAAACACACACCCGCTCTCTCACACACACAAACACACACTCGCTCTCTCACACACGCAAACACACACTCGCTCTCTCACACACACAAACACACACCCGCTCTCTCACACACACAGTTATTCAAATGAACAGTACTGGGTAATCCAAGGCAGGCTTTACAAAGGAATTGAGCATTAAACACCCTGAAGCAAGTTACTGAGAAGTGGGAGCGTCAGACACTGAAAATTAAACACAATCCTGACCGCTGTATGGAAACAGTGCTTAAAATTACCAGATTCCCGCCCCCCGTTCCTTCCCCTCCGCTTCAGATTCCAAATCACATCTTGGCGAGCGTTACACGGTATCAGACTTGTCACAAACCCCCCCCGCCCGCCCGCCCGCCTCCCCACCTCAAAAGAGGAACTGGCAGCCCACTCAAACCATGAACCGGGAAATGGTTCGCAATTATTTCCTCGAATTTCCCAATCCCCCGTGTATGCAAACATCAGCTGGCAGAATAAATGGTGCGATTTCAACCGAGATTGAGAATAAACATGCAAAAAAAAAAATACAACTTTTGAGTCTGTCGGTGTATAAGCATAAAACAGCAAGGACACAGTCTCTCCACCTCCATGTCTAACTCAGCGATTTGATACATTATGTAAAGGCTGTCTGAGGTAAGGACAAAGAGCAGGTAAATGTACAATTTACCATTTATATTTTCTCAATGATTTCCCAACACTCCAAAAACATGATATTATTTTTTCTTCAGTTAAGAACTTCACATACCTGCGTTCCTGGAACACCCCCATGGCAATTTATCAGATCACAGAGCTAACTTTAAATATTTAAAGATATATACAGTATATATATATATATATATATAGAAAGAGAGAGAGAGAGAGAGAGGGCGCAAGAGCAAGAGAGGGGGAGAGACAGAGAAAAAGCCAGATGGAGAGAGAGAATGAGAAAGATAGAGAGAAATAGAGTCAGGGAAAGAGAGAGAGAGAGAGAGGGAAATAGGGAGGGAGAGAGAGAGGGAAATAGGGAGGGAGAGAGGGAAATAGGGAGGGAGAGAGGGAAATAGGGAGGGAGAGAGGGAAATAGGGAGGGAGAGAGGGAAATAGGGAGGGAGGAAGGGAGGGAGGAAGGGAGGGGGAGAGAGAGAGGGGAATAGGGACGGAGTAAGGGAGGGAAAGAGAGAGAGAGAGAGAGAGAGGGAAACAGGGACGGAGGAAGGGAGGGGGAGAGAGAGAGAGGGGAATAGGGACGGAGTAAGGGAGAGAGAGAGAGAGAGGGAAATAGGGACGGAGGAAGGGAGAGAGAGAGGGAAACAGGGACGGAGGAAGGGAGGGGGAGAGAGAGAGGGGAATAGGGACGGAGTAAGGGAGAGAGAGAGAGAGGGAAATAGGGACGGAGGAAGGGAGAGAGAGAGGGAAACAGGGACGGAGGAAGGGAGAGAGAGAGGGAAACAGGGACGGAGGAAGGGAGGGAGAGAGGGGAATAGGGACGGAGGAAGGGAGGGAGAGAGAGAGGGGAATAGGGACGGAGGAAGGGAGGGAGAGAGAGAGGGGAATAGGGACGGAGGAAGGGAGGGGGAGAGAGAGAGAGGGGAATAGGGACGGAGGAAGGGAGGGAGAGAGGGGAATAGGGACGGAGGAAGGGAGGGAGAGAGAGAGGGGAATAGGGACGGAGGAAGGGAGGGAGAGAGAGAGGGGAATAGGGACGGAGGAAGGGAGGGGGAGAGAGAGGGGAATAGGGATGGAGGAAGGGAGGGGGAGAGAGAGGGGAATAGGGACGGAGGAAGGGAGGGGGAGAGAGAGGGGGAGAAAGAGAGGGGGGAATATCGACAGATAGGAGAGGGAAAGAAAGAGAGAGAGAGAGAAATAGGGACGGAGTGAGGGAGGGAAAGAGAGAGAGAGGGAAAGAGAGACAGAGTAAGAGAGGGAAAGAAAGAGAGAGAGGGGGAATAGAGAGAGGGGGGAAATAGGGACAGAGTAAGAGAGGGATGTATATATATATATCCCTCTCTTACTCTGTCCCTATTTCCCCCCTATATACATATATATATATATATACATATATATATATATATATGTATATATATACATATATATATATAAATATATATATATAGAGAGAGAGAGGAATAGAGACAGAGTAAGAGTGAGATCGAGAAAGAGAGACAGAAATGCTCTTAGAATATACAGACAGAATATACCAGCATATTCGACTGTTCCCCTCCTTCATCTCCAACAAATCCAACAGAGATTAAATGACCATTTTTGTAACCAACAATTCACAAACAAGATTCCTTGTTTGTCCAACTTTTTCAACAATGCAAAAGACTCAAAATAACGTCAACATTAAAAACTTACGCACAGGGAGAGAGGGAGAGGAGATGGAGAATATCTCTCTCTCTCTCTCTTATGTATATTTCTTCCCTCCGGTCCTGCCATCGCCCCTCTCTTTATTCCCTCTCACTTTAAAACAAACCCTCCTCTGAAAAGAGCCAGCGAATTTTCCGCCTGGGAATCTGTACTTACTGGATGTTGGTGCTGTTCCAGTGCACGGAATGTCTATTGCAACGGATGGATCCGGTTAGAGTCAGGAGGACGCTGCATAAAGTCAGGAGCCCAAAGATCACAGACATGTTTTTTGCAAAAAATTAAAATTAATAATTATTATTCTCTCCTGATTTAATAATTCTTCTTTTTTTTGGAGAGGAGGGGGGAGCAAAAATGGGATGGAATTGCTTGCAGACCCCCCCAGACAGACAGACAGACAGAAATTGGATGCACCGAGCGATTTCAGTGCTGACACTGACAGGGTTTTGCATGGTGCGGGTTCCCGGGCGCAGGGGAGGCGCGCCCCCGCCGCGGGGACGCGCGGAGGGAGGGAGATGCGCGGGCACGGTGGCTGCTCCCCCGAGCATGCACTCGGGGAATGACTCACTCACACTCAGTGCATCGGATGCAGAAAGCAGCAAATGACTCCCTTCCCGAAATGATATTCCTGCCCCCACTGCACTTCTGCTTCTCCAACACCTGTTCTCTGCACGAAAGGGCTTTGCGAAAAAAAAAAATGCATTGCTATAGCGCCTTTCACCTCCTCAGGGCGTCTCGAAGCACTTTTCCCAACCAATGAAGGGCAGTCGCTGTGGCATTGCAGGGGACAGGGCAGCCAAGCTGCGGACAGCAAGATCCCACCGACTGCAACGTGATCCGGATCGTCAAAGTGTTGCTTCGATAAATGTATTCCCCCAGGACTCATCGCAGTCCCTCGGGCCTGTTCCGCCATTCGATGAGATCACGGCTGATCTGCATCTTAACTCTATCTGCCCGCCTTGGTTCCGTAACACAGAATACCCGATAAAAATCAATCGGTCTCAGTTTTCAGAATGACAGATACCCGGGAGTGAGTTACAGGCTGGAATCTAATCGAGGGGTTCGGGGGGTTTATATATAGAATAACAGATACCCGGGAGTGAGTTACAGACTGGAATCTAATCGAGGGGTTCGGGGGGTTTATATATAGAATTACAGATACCCGGGAGTGAGTTACAGGCTGGAATCTAATCGAGGGGTTCGGGGGGGTTTATATATAGAATAACAGATACCCGGGAGTGAGTTACAGGCTGGAATCAAATCGAGGGGTTCGGGGGGGTTTATATATAGAATAACAGATACCCAGGAGTGAGTTACAGACTGGAATCTAATCGAGGGGTTCGGGGGGGTTTATATATAGAATAACAGATACCCGGGAGTGAGTTACAGGCTGGAATCTAATCGAGGGGTTCGGGGGGTTTATATATAGAATAACAGATACCCGGGAGTGAGTTACAGGCTGGAATCTAATCGAGGGGTTCGGGGGGGTTTATATATAGAATAACAGATACCCGGGAGTGAGTTACAGGCTGGAATCTAATCGAGGGGTTCGGGGGGTTTATATATAGAATAACAGATACCCAGGAGTGAGTTACAGGCTGGAATCTAATTGAGGGGTTAAGGGGGGGTTTATATATAGAATAACAGATACCCGGGGGTGAGTTACAGGCTGGAATCTAATTGAGGGGTTCGCGGGGTTTATAGATAGAATAACAGATACCCGGGAGTGAGTTACAGGCTGGAATCTAATCGAGGGGTTCGGGGGGGTTTATATATAGAATAACAGATACCCGGGAGTGAGTTACAGGCTGGAATCTAATTGAGGGGTTCGGGGGGTTTATATATAGAATAACAGATACCCGGGAGTGAGTTACAGGCTGGAATCTAATCGAGGGGTTCGGGGGGGTTTTCTATAGAATAACAGATACCCAGCAGTGAGTTACAGGCTGGAATCTTATCAAGGGGTTTGGGGGGTTTATGTGTGGAATAACATGTACCCGGGAGTGAGTTACAGGCTGGAATCTAATCGAGGATGTTCGGGGGGGTTTATATATAGAATAACAGATACCCGGGAGTGAGTTACAGACTGGAATCTAATCGAGGGGTTCGGGGGTTTTATATATAGAATAACAGATACCCGGGAGTGAGTTACAGACTGGAATCTAATCGAGGGGTTCGGGGGGTTTATATATAGAATAACAGATACCCGGGAGTGAGTTACAGACTGGAATCTAATCGAGGGGTTCGGGGGGTTTATATATAGAATAACAGATACCCGGGAGTGAGTTACAGACTGGAATCTAATCGAGGGGTTCGGGGGTTTATATATAGAATTACAGATACCCAGGGGTGAGTTACAGACTGGAATCTAATCGAGGGGTTCGGGGGGTTTATATATAGAATAACAGATACCCGGGAGTGAGTTACAGGCTGGAATCTAATCGAGGGGTTCGGGGGGTTTATATATAGAATAACAGATACCCAGGAGTGAGTTACAGGCTGGAATCTAATTGAGGGGTTAAGGGGGGGTTTATATATAGAATAACAGATACCCGGGGGTGAGTTACAGGCTGGAATCTAATTGAGGGGTTCGCGGGGTTTATAGATAGAATAACAGATACCCGGGAGTGAGTTACAGGCTGGAATCTAATCGAGGGGTTCGGGGGGGTTTATATATAGAATAACAGATACCCGGGAGTGAGTTACAGGCTGGAATCTAATTGAGGGGTTCGGGGGGTTTATATATAGAATAACAGATACCCGGGAGTGAGTTACAGGCTGGAATCTAATCGAGGGGTTCGGGGGGGTTTTCTATAGAATAACAGATACCCAGCAGTGAGTTACAGGCTGGAATCTTATCAAGGGGTTTGGGGGGTTTATGTGTGGAATAACATGTACCCGGGAGTGAGTTACAGGCTGGAATCTAATCGAGGATGTTCGGGGGGGTTTATATATAGAATAACAGATACCCGGGAGTGAGTTACAGACTGGAATCTAATCGAGGGGTTCGGGGGTTTTATATATAGAATAACAGATACCCGGGAGTGAGTTACAGACTGGAATCTAATCGAGGGGTTCGGGGGGTTTATATATAGAATAACAGATACCCGGGAGTGAGTTACAGACTGGAATCTAATCGAGGGGTTCGGGGGGTTTATATATAGAATAACAGATACCCGGGAGTGAGTTACAGACTGGAATCTAATCGAGGGGTTCGGGGGTTTATATATAGAATTACAGATACCCAGGGGTGAGTTACAGACTGGAATCTAATCGAGGGGTTCGGGGGGTTTATATATAGAATAACAGATACCCGGGAGTGAGTTACAGGCTGGAATCTAATCGAGGGGTTCGGTGGTTCATTTCTACAATAACAGGTACCCGGGAGTGAGTTCTATCGAGGACACACAGGTTTAAACTCAGCTGCCAGGGGTTGCGGGAGCCGTTTGTGCTTCAGATCCGTCGCTCTGCGAGAAAACAAGTCCGTGTCCCCTGACACTTCGAGGTGCTGGGAGCCGTGGCCTCCGGCTCCCGAACCGTCACAGCTCCTCACAGCAGCGTCCCGAGGGGGCGCCAACCCTGCTGGAAAATCCTCGCCTTGCCCTCCCCCCCCCTCCCCTCCCCTGCCCCCTGGTAAACATGGCGGCTCGCCAAGGAGCTCAGGAGAGGGGAGGCGGAGCTTGCCCGGAGAGTGCGGGCGGGGATTTGGGACGTTCGTGCCACGAAGCCAAGGGGTGCCATAGGAACGGCAGTGCTGGGGGGCACCGTGGTGTGCGGGGCACTGGGGCGGGGGAGGGCGAGCTCAGCTGGGGCTTTGAGAGACTCCTGTGACTTGTACCAGCTGCGTTACTGACTCCAACCTGTCTCATTCACTCACAGCCCCACAAAAGCAGCTCGAGAGGCCAAATTAACAAGGGTTAAAAGGTTGACCTTTACCCCATCACCTTTGACCCTCACCTTTTATTCCAATGGGCTGCTTAAAGGTGCTCCCGTTTATTCAGGGTGAGGGTCACTCGCTGTGTAACTGTACAGAGTCAGTGTTTATTCAGGGTGAGGGTCACTCGCTGTGTAACTGTACAGAGTCAGTGTTCATTCAGGGTAAGGGTCAGTCACTGTGTTGGTCTGGAGTGTCACTGTGCTGTAACCCGTGCTGTACCTGCCCTGGGAGTGTTTGATGGGACAGTGTAGAGGGAGCTTTACTCTGTATCTAACCCGTGCTGTACCTGCCCTGGGAGTGTTTGATGGGACAGTGTAGAGGGAGCTTTACTCTGTATCTAACCCTGTACCTGCCCTGGGAGTGTTTGACGGGACAGTGTAGAGGGAGCTTTACTCTGTATCTAACCCGTGCTGTACCTGCCCTGGGAGTGTTTGATGGGACAGTGTAGAAAGAGTTTCTGGGTTTTGCAGGATTTTGAAAAAATAATCATTCTCATTTAAAAAGAACTGTCCATTCGTACAAACGTGACATTGCAGACATAAGAGCGTATGCAAATGATGCGAATGCAGAACAGCCTGCATTTATATAGCGCCTTTAACGGAGTAAAACGTCCCCAAGGCGCTTCACAGGAGCGATTATCAAACAAAATTTGACCCCGAGCCACATCAGGAGATATTAGGACAGGTGACCAAAAGCTCGGTCAAAGAGGTAGGTTTTAAGGAGCGTCTTAAAGAAGGAGAGAGAGGCGGAGAGGTTTAGGGAGGGAATTCCAGAGCTTCGGGCCCAGGCGGCTGAAGGCACGGCCGCCAATGGTGGAGCGATGGGAATCGGGGGATGGGCAAGAAGCCGGAATTGGAGGAGCGCAGAGATCTCGGAGGGTTGTAGGAGCTGGAGGAGGTTACAGAGATAGGGAGGAGAAGGTCATTCGATCCCTTCCTTGAGCCTGTCCTGTATTGGCGAAGTGTGAACTCTACTGCGATCAAATTTAAATGTATCCTCTCTCCAACAAATCTTCCAATGTTGTTTTGGGATAAGCTTGGTAAAGGAATGTAAACTTCAGCCTGTCTTTAATCAGTTCACGGACATGGACTTGTTTTGAATGAGTTGCTACCAGTTCAAAACTGTACGAAAATACTTCTATTTTGGGTTGTACATCTTCTCGTGTGTTTCCTCTGGTGGGGGGAGTCCAGAACAAGGGGGCAGAACCTTAAAATTAGAGCCAGGCCGTTCAGAGGTGATGTCACTTCTTCACACAAAGGGGAGTGGAAATCTGGAACTCTCTCCCCCAAAAAAAGGCTGTGGATTTTGGGGACCAAATGGATGGGTTGGGTCTCCCAGTCGTTGAAAGCGAGCATTCAGGTGCAGCAAGCAGTTAGGAAGGCGAATGGTATGTTGGCCTTCATTGCAAGAGGATTTGAGTACAGGAGCAGGGATGCCTTACTGCAGTTATACAGGGCCTTGGTGAGACCACATCTGGAGTATTGTGTGCAGTTTTGGTCTCCTTATCCGAGGACGGATGTCCTTGCCATGGAGGGAGTGCAACGAAGGTTCACCAGACTGATTCCTGGGATGGCAGGACTGACGTATGAGGAGAGATTGGGTCGACTAGGCCTATATTCACTCGAGTTTAGAAGAATGAGAGGTGATCTCATCGAAACAGATAAAATTCTAACAGGACGAGACAGACTAGATGCAGGGAGGATGTTCCCGATGGCTGGGGAATCCAGAACCAGGGGTCACAGTCTCAGGATACGGGGTATGCCATTTAGAACCGAGATGAGGAGAAATTTCTTCACTCAGAGGGTGGTGAACCTGTGGAATTCTCTACCACAGAAGGCAGTGGAGGCCAAGTCATTAGATGTATTCAAGAAGGAGATAGATATATTTCTTAATGCTCAAGGGATCAAGGGATAGGGGGAAAAAGCGGGAACAGGGTACTGAGTTAGACGATCAGCTGTGATCTAATTGAATGGCGGAGCAGGCTCGAGGGGCCGAATGGCCTTGTCCTGTTCCCAATGTTCCGATTTCGTCTCGCATACAGATTTTCTTGTATATGCCTTCCAACGTGGAGACTCTCTCGTGTACACGTTTCATCACCTGCCTGCCTTCTTGTACTTTATCTCGTGTGTCCTGTCTACAAGGGGGTATAATTTCCCCGGTCCCCACAATCTCCCGCCATAATTTTGATGGGTGATCACCGAGATCATGGTGAAAGGACCATTTACGATGTGTCCTTCAGTTTCATAGAATTCACCGCACAGAAACAGGCCATTCGGCCCAACTGGTCCATGCTGGTGTTTATGCTCCTCACGAGCCTCCTCCCTCCCTACTTCATCTCACCCTATCAGCAGCATATTGTCCTCTGAAGTTCAAGGTGGTGGCTCATCACCATCTTCTCAAGGGCAATTAGGGATATGCCAGCCTTGCCAGTGATACCCACATCCCATGAATGAATAAAAAAAGTCCTTCTAATCCTTTCTCCCTCATGTGTTTATCCAGCTTCCCCTTAAATCCATCTACATGGTAGCAAGTTCCACATTCTCACCACTCTCTGGGTGAAGAAGTTTCTCCTGAATTCCCAATTGGATTTATCAGTGACTCTCTTATATTTATGGCCCCCTAGTTCTGGTCTCCCCCCACAAGTGGAAACATCATCTCTACGTCTACCCAATGGAACCCCCTTCATAATTTTAAAGACCTCTATCAGGTCACCCCTCGGCCTTCTCTTTTCTAGAGAAAAGAGCCCCAGCCTGTTCAGTCTTTCCTGCTGGTGAGAACCTCTCAGTTCTGGTATCATCCTCGTAAATCTTTTTTTGCACCTTCTCCAGTGCTTCTATATCCTTTTTATAATACGGAGACCAGAACTGTTCACAGGACCCGCGTAAGTTTCGTTGGGCAATCGGAAAATCCCAACTTATCCCACCATGTCCTCGGATACACACATCACATGACTACAACTTCAAGTTGACGTGAGCAACCATAATTATGTTGTGCTTACCTCACCTACAACCATCTATCATTGTCACCCGTGCCTCAGTGGGTAACACTCTCTCGCCCCCCACCATCCCCCGAGTCAGAAGGTCGTGGGTTCGAGCCCCCACTCCAGAGACTTGAGCACAAAATCCAGGCCGACACTCGCAATGCCAGTACTGAGGGAGTGCTGCACTGTCGTAGGTGCCGTATTTCGGATGAGACGTTGAACTGAGGCCTCGTCTGCCCCTCTCAGGTGGACGTAAAAGATCCCACGGCCACTATTGGAAGAAGAGCAGGGGGAGTTTTCCTTGGGGCCAATATTTATCCCTCACTAAAGAAACAGATGATCTGGTCATTATCACATTGTTTGTGGGATCTTGCTGTTCGCAATTCTTTTTTATTCGTTCATGGGATGTGGGCGTCGCTGGCGAGGCCGGCATTTATTGCCCATCCCTAATTGCCCCTTGAGAAGGTGGTGGTGAGCCGCCTTCTTGAACCGCTGCAGTCCGTGTGGTGAAGGTTCTCCCACAGTGCTGTTAGGAAGGGAGTTCCAGGATTTTGACCCAGCCACGATGAAGGAACGGCGATATATTTCCAAGTCGGGATGGTGTGTGACTCGGAGGGGAACGTGCAGGTGGTGTTGTTCCCATGTGCCTGCTGCCCTTGTCCTTCTAGGTGGTAGAGGTCGCGGGTTTGGGAGGTGCTGTCGAGGAAGCCTTGGCGAGTTGCTGCAGTGCATCCTGTGGATGGTACACACTGCAGCCACTGTGCGCCGGTGGTGAAGGGAGTGAATGTTTAGGGTGGTGGATGGGGTGCCAATCAAGCGGGCTGCTTTGCCCTGGATGGTGTCGAGCTTCTTGAGTGTTGTTGGAGCTGCACTCATCCAGGCAAGTGGAGAGTATTCCATCACACTCCTGACTTGTGCCTTGTAGATGGTGGAAAGGCTTTGGGGAGTCAGGAGGTGAGTCACTCGCCGCAGAATACCCAGCCTCTGACCTGCTCTTGTAGCCGCAGTATTTATATGGCTGGTCCAGTTAAGTTTCTGGTCAATGGTGACCCCCAGGATGTTTTCAAAATGGCTGCCGCGTTTTCTACATTACTACATTTCAAAAATACTTCATTGGCTGTAAAGCGCTTTAGGACGTCCTGAGGTCATGAAAGGCACGATAGAAATACAAATTCTTTCTTTTACCATTGCTTCTCTGTTCTTCATTTGATACAAATAATGTCTCTAAATCCAACTTATCGACCTCAAGGTATTAAAACCTCGGATTATGTTACACCTCAATCTGTTTTATCCTGTGAGAATTAGCTTAAGCTTCTTTAGCGTCCCGACATATCTGAATGATCTAAAACCAATTATCTGTCACTTGTCAGCGGGCGGGGAACGGAATGGTATCGCTCTGAAAATCACAGCGCTGAACCGAGCGACCATCCCACCCTCCCAAACCGCCCACCGCCATTTTGCTGGGGGCCTCGAGATGGGTGCCCACAGCATCTGCCTGTTTCGGTCAATGTCCTCGTCGAGGTACGTATATTCAGTATAAATGCGCCACATGGGATAGAATCATGGCATCATACAGAGCAGGAGGGGACCGTTCGGCCCATCGGGCCTGTGCCGGCTCTTTGAAAGAGCTGCCCAATTAGTCCCACTCTTCCCCCTGCTCTTTCCCCCAGAGCCCCGTAAATTTTCTCCCCTTCAAGTATTTTATCCAATTCCCTTTTGAAAGTTACTGCTTCCACCGCCCTTTCAGGCAGCGCATTCCAGATCAGAACAACTCGCTGCGTCAAAAAAATTCTCCTCATCTGGTTCTTTTGGCAATTATCCTCAATCTGTGTCCTCTGGTTCCCGACCCTCCTGCCACTGGAAACAGTTTCTCCTTATTTACTCTATCAAAACCCTTCATGGTTTTGGACCCCTCGATTAAATCTCCCCTTAACCTTCTCTGCTCTAAGGAGAACAATCCCAGCTTCTCCAGTCTCTCCACATAACTGAAGTCCCTCATCCCTGGTACCATTCTAGTAAATCTCCGATTGGTATGAATCACGTATTGGTACCAGGCTTTGAACAGTGTAACCAGTCAGTCTCTGAGCCAGAACATTGAGGGTTCGAGCCCCACTCCAGAGACTCGAGCCCCATAATCCAGGCTAACGCTCCCAGTGCAATACTGGGATGAGACGTCTGCCCCTCTCAAGTGGACGTAAAAGATCCCACGGCCACTATTGGAAGAAGAGCAGGGGGGGGGGAGTTCTCCCCCGGTGTCCTGGGGCCGATATTTATCCCTCAACCAACATATCTATCACATCGCTGTTTGTGGGATCTTGCTGTGCGCAAATCGGCTGCCGCGTTTCCTACATTACAACAGTGACTACACTTCAAAAAAGTACTTCATTGGCTGTAGAGCGCTTTGGGACGTCCCGGGGATTGTGAAAGGCGCTATATAAATGCAAGTTCTTTCAAAGGACAGCCCGCCCTCCAGGGCTGAGTGGGAGTTAAATGTTTAGCAGTCAGACTAACTATTCTCGCACGCGCACACACCTCTGTTTGGCTTCGAGAGGAGCTTGTTTTGAACTGGAGCGGATCCCCTGTGAGCACTTTGACCTTTCACCCCGTAGCCTGCCCCAATTAATTAACTATTAATGACGCAGCGAGTCACACAACATCAGCCTTCAAATTGCGCTAATGGCTAACACATCTCTCTCGCGCTGGCTTCCAAAGGGAAACATATTGTGGTGGGGAATTAAGAGCTGATGGTTCGACAGGGCGGGTCGGGAGGGAGAACATCGAAACATTCGCTGCCAAACTCCCCCCCTCAAAATTAATTCCCGCCATCACATCTGTCGGGAAGTTGCGCCCAAAATTGCGCCAGATGTTAAAGTGCACTCATTTGGGCAAAGGTGAAAGGTGAACCAGCACAAGCGTAACAGAACGATAGTTTCTGTTTCTTAATCTTTCCGTTCCCCTCGGTGTATTTAAGGGCCGTTTTATTAATGCAGCTGACAATGGGTTTATCAGTAGAAATCAGCTTTTCGAACAAGGGCGACCAGGGTCTCAACCTGTGAGTGATCTGATTTGAAATCACTGAAAATGACTTAAACTGATTTCCTATCTCTGGAACCTCCTCCAGCCCCTCCAACCCTCCGAGATCTCTGCGCTCCTCCAATTCTGGCCTCTTGCCCATCCCCCGATTTCCATCGCTCCACCATTGGCGGCCGTACCTTCAGCCGCCTGGGCCCTAAGCTCTGGAATTCCCTCCCTAAACCTCTCCGCCTCTCTCTCCTCCTTTAAGACGCTCCTTAAAACCTCCCTCTTTGACCAAGCTTTTGGTCACCTGTCCTAATATCTCCTTATGTGGCTCGGTGTCAAATTTGTGTCTGATTTACGCTCCCGTGAAGCGCCTTGGGGACGTTTTACTACGTTAAAGGCGCTATATAAATGCAGGCTGTTGTTGTTGTTCTTGTTCATTGGTGTACACCAGTCAGTATCTTCGTAAATAAAATATATTTTTTGGTATGACCTTTTAAAAGGTGCCTGTGCGTTGAGCAAAATGAGCCCAATTCTGAAGAGCCTTCCCCAACCAGCACAATGGGTGGAATCTCGAAATGTCGACCTTGGGGAGGCCTGATCTGAGCCAATTGAATCTTAGTCCAGCGTAAAAGATCGCGGAAACCCGAGCGTAAGAGGGATTGGAGATGGAGGGAGAGGGATTGGAGATGGAGGAAGAGAGACATTGTGGCATTGGAGATGGAGGGAGAGAGACAGAGAGGGATTGGAGATGGAGGGAAAGAGACAGAGAGGAATTGGAGCTGGAGGGCGAGACACAGAGAGGGATTGGAGATGGAGGGAAAGATACAGTGAGGGGATGGAGATGGAGGGAGAGAGACAGTGAGGGATTGGAGAGGGAGGGAGAGAGACAGAGTGGGATGGAGATGGAGGGAGAATGACAGAGAGGGATTGGAGATGGAGGAAGAGACACAGAGAGGAATTGGAGATGGAGGGAGAGATACAGTGCTGGATGGAGATGGAGGGAGAGAGACAATATGGGATTGGAGATGGAGGGAGAGAGACAGAGAGGGATTGGAGATGGAGGGAGAGAGACAGTGAGGGGTGGAGTTGGAGGGAGAGAGACAGTGAGGGATGGAGATGGAGGGAGAGAGACAGTGAGGGATTGGAGATGGAGGGAGAGAGACAGTGAGGGATGGAGATGGAGGGAGAGAGACAGTGAGGGATTGGAGATGGAGGGAGAGAGACAGTGAGGGATGGAGATGGAGGGAGAGAGACAGTGAGGGATGGAGATGGAGGGAGAGAGACAGTGAGGGATGGAGATGGAGGGAGAGAGACAGTGAGGGATGGAGATGGAGGGAGAGAGACAGTGAGGGATGGAGATGGAGGGAGAGAGACAGTGAGGGATGGAGATGGAGGGAGAGAGACAGTGAGGGATGGAGATGGAGGGAGAGAGACAGTGAGGGATGGAGATGGAGGGAGAGAGACAGTGAGGGATGGAGATGGAGGGAGAGAGACAGTGAGGGATGGAGATGGAGGGAGAGAGACAGTGAGGGATGGAGATGGAGGGAGAGAGACAGTGAGGGATGGAGATGGAGGGAGAGAGACAGTGAGGGATGGAGATGGAGGGAGAGAGACAGTGAGGGATGGAGATGGAGGGAGAGAGACAGTGAGGGATGGAGATGGAGGGAGAGAGACAGTGAGGGATGGAGATGGAGGGAGAGAGACAGTGAGGGATGGAGATGGAGGGAGAGAGACAGTGAGGGATGGAGATGGAGGGAGAGAGACAGTGAGGGATGGAGATGGAGGGAGAGAGACAGTGAGGGATGGAGATGGAGGGAGAGAGACAGTGAGGGATGGAGATGGAGGGAGAGAGGCAGTGAGGGATGGAGATGGAGGGAGAGAGACAGTGAGGGATGGAGATGGAGGGAGAGAGGCAATGAAGCTAATTGCAAAGCCAGCGTCTTGCCTTCCATTTGAACAAAGTGAATAACTTGCTCCTGACCAGCCTTCATGGCCCAATGGCAAGCAGCAGGAGGAGCGAAACCCTCCGAAATGATGTGTTCATCCATTTATTCACTTGGTGGAAGAGCTCAGTATTAATTTTTTTAATTAGGGGCTTCTTCAGGCTCTGCTCAGGGCTGAGCAAGTGGGAATATCGCTCAGTATTTATCATATTTTCGTATTGTTATTGCAAGCGGGACGCGACCTTGACTGAATACTCCGCTCTTGAAAAGGCACCTCCTTCACTCATTCATCGAAGGCAAGCAACAAAACTAACGGAGGGAGATTTCAATACTCGGGTCCAACATGGAAAAAAAATTCAGGCATCAAATCGGTCACCCATCTTAACCTGTATCTTTCTCTCTCTCTCTCTCTACCGCTACTACGCAGCACGACGGGCCGAACGGCCTCCTTCTGCGCTGTACGGTTCTACGACGAGGACCCTCAGAGCTTGCAGACGAAGAAAAAGATGATGGGGGTCAGGAAGTAGGGGATAACGAGACAGTCTGAGAATCCTGATAACCCTGAGAATTCCTTAGGAGATAGATAGAAGGCCCCTTGTTGTTTGTAATATTTATAAATGACACTTATGAAGGGTCTTTGAGTGTATTAAGCATATTAAACATGCAAATTGTGATCTGTGGTAAACTGAAGCACAGTGCTTCAGAGAACACTTACAGATCAGATTGATAGCAAAGTATATTTAATGTTAAGAAATAAATCACACATCGCTGCTAAAAATAAGGTTCGAGAATTCCCTCGGGAGTTTTCCCGATTGGCCACTTGACAGAAGAGTGTTCATCCTCATGTTCCAATCCCTCCATTGGCCCTCGCCCCCCACCCCCTCCCTATCTCTGTAACCTCCTCCAGCCCCTACAACCCTCCGAGATCTCTGCGTTCCTCCAATGGTTGCCTCTTGTCCATCCCCCACTTCTGTCGCCTTGCGACGTTAAAGGAGCTCATATAAATACAGGCCGAACAGGCTGGGGCTCTTTTTCTCTAGAGAAGAGAAGGCTGAGGGGTGACCTGATAGAGGGCTTTAAGATTATGAAAGGGTCTCGATAGGGTAGACGTAGAGAAGATGTTTCCACTTGTGGGGGAGACTAGAACTAGGGGGCCATAAATATAAGAGAGTCACTAATAAATCCAATCGGGAATTCAGGAGAAACTTCTTTACCCAGAGAGTGGTGAGAATGTGGAACTCGCTCCCACATGGAGTGGTTGAGGTGAATAGTGTAGATGGATTTAAGGGGAAGCTCAATAAACACATGAGGGAGAAAGGAATAGAAGGATTTGCTGATCGAGTGAGATGAAGTAGGGAGGGAGGAGGCTCGTGTGGAGCATAAACACCAGCATAGACCAGTGGGGCCGAATGGCCTGTTTCCGTGCTGTAGTTTCGATGGGTTGCAGCCAATCTCGATTAATGCAAATTCTTCTTGTTGCTTTAATGTGCCTCAAGCGGGCACCAGCCCCCTCAGCTCATGAATAGCAGAAGGTCAGGGTATCACAGCACAGGTGAAATCGGCACAGGGCCCGTGCTCCCAAGCCCACATTGCACAGCGTGGGGAGACAGAGACCAGAAGAAGGGCAACTGAGAGATGATTAAAGGCTTTAGATCGGTGAGTAATGAAGAGAGGGTAAAGAAGATTAAGCTAGTGTCAGAAGATGAAAAGATTGAGGTGTAACATAATCCGGGGTTTTAATTCCATGAGTGGGGGTCGATAAGTTGGATTTAGAGACATTATTTGTATTGAGTGAAGAACAGAGAACCAAAGGTACATGATCATTGGTGAGGGAACCACCAGTTGGAGGCAGCTAAAAGTCCTTCCAGTGGCAGAAGGGTTGGTAACCAGGGGACACGGATTTAAGGCGATCGGCAAAAGAGCCAGAGGCGAGATGAGGTAACATTTTTTTTTACGTAGTCTTTCTGATCTGGAACGCGCTGCCTGAAAGGGCGGTGGAAGCAGATTCAATAGTAACTTTCAAAAGGGAATTGGATAAATTCTTTTGAAGGGGTGAACGTTTACAGGGCTATGGGGAAAGCGCAGGGGGAGTGGGACGAATTGGATAGCGCATTCAAAGAGCTGGCACAGGCACAATGGGCCGAATGGCCTTCTCCTGTGCTGTACCAACTGTGATACCATGAAAAGAGTAACTACTGCACCGTCATGGGTATTAACTTATTGAATGGATTATCACACAGTGAATGTGATAGCATGGAGAAGGAAGAGATACATTCA
Organism: Heptranchias perlo; assembly: GCF_035084215.1. Classification (NCBI taxonomy): domain Eukaryota; kingdom Metazoa; phylum Chordata; class Chondrichthyes; order Hexanchiformes; family Hexanchidae; genus Heptranchias; species Heptranchias perlo. The sequence continues at coordinate 6,954,032 of NC_090368.1, read as the reverse complement.
TCCCACCCATTTAATCTCCTCCCACAGCCCATGTACACTCTCCCCTATCACGGACTCTCCCCACCCATTTAATCTCCCCCCACAGCCCATGTCCACTCTCCCCTATCATGGACTCTCCCCACCCATTTAATCTCCCCCCACAGCCCATGTCCACTCTCCCCTATCATGGACTCTCCCCACCCATTTAATCTCCTCCCATAGCCCATGTACACTCTCCCCTATCATGGACTCCCCCCACAGCCCATGTCCACTCTCCCCTATCATGGACTCTCCCCACCCATTTAATCTCCTCCCATAGCCCATGTACACTCTCCCCTATCGTGGTTTCAACCCCACCCATTTTTAAAAAATTCATTAGAATCATAGAAGTTTACAACATGGAAACAGGCCCTTCGGCCCAACATGTCCATGTCGCCCAGTTTATACCACTAAGCTAGTCCCAATTGCCTGCACTTGGCCCATATCCCTCTATACCCATCTTACCCATGTAACTGTCCAAATGCTTTTTGAAAGACAAAATTGTACCCGCCTCTACTACTGCCTCTGGCAGCTCGTTCCAGACACTCACCACCATTTGAGTGAAAAAATTGCCCCTCTGGACCCTTTTGTATCTCTCCCCTCTCACCTTAAATAATAGAATCATGCTCAGGATGTGGGCGTCGCTGGTGAGGCCGGCATTTATTGCCCATCCCTAAATGCCCTTGAGAAGGTGGTGGTGAGCCGCCTTCTTGAACCGCTGCAGTCCGTGTGGTGAAGGTTCTCCCACAGTGCTGTTAGGAAGGGAGTTCCAGGATTTTGACCCAGCGACGATGAAGGAACGGCCGATATATTTCCAAGTCGGGATGGTGTGTGACTTGGAGGGGAACGTGCAGGTGGTGTTGTTCCCATGTACCTGCTGCCCTTGTCCTTCTAGGTGGTAGAGGTCGCGGGTTTGGGAGGTGCTGTCGAAGGAGCCTTGGCGAGTTGCTGCAGTGCGTCCTGTGGATGGTACACACGGTACGGGGGCTATTATTCAGTCTCCTAATCCATTAGGGAGCAGCGATGTACACAGTCGGGAGGGGAGGTCCTAAATTATGGGAAGTGTTGAATGGGTTTTCATCTCCACAGCTCCAAGAGGTCTTCGGCTATCCGTGAGAGAATTCCCAAGTCGTGAGAGATCCCTGCCCACAACCCATGGATATTTCGCAGCTAGAAGCCGACATTAAATCAAGCTATTTTGGAAGTGTTTATGGGAGGCATCAGTTCAGTAACTGTGTGTATAACAAGCACTGACTCATTCCTTACCCACTGGCTGCAAATAAACATTCAGTACATCTGCCACAGCCTCTATCTTTCTGTCTCTTTCTCCCTGTAGATATCATTTGATGATTTGACACTGATGGTAAGTGGGGGGAGGGAAAAAAGAAACAATTTGCATTTATGTAGCGCCTTTCATAGAATCATAGAAAGGTTACAGCGCGGAAGGAGGCTATTCGGCCCATCGGGTCCGTGCTGGCTCCATGCAAGAGCAATCCAGCTCGTCCCACTCCCCCACCCTATTCCCGTGGCCCTGCAAATTTTTTTCCTTTCAAGTACTTATCCAGTTCCCTTTTGAAGGCCATGATTGAATCTGCCTCCACCACCCCCTCGGGCAGTGCATTCCAGATCCTAACCACTCGCTGTGTAAAAAAGTTTTTCCTCATGTCACCTTTGGTTCTTTTGCCAATCACCTTTAACCTATGCCCTCTGGTTCTTGACCCTTCCGCCAAAGGGAGCAGTTTCTCTCTATCCGCTTTGATTAGACCCTTCATGATTTAACATGGTAAAACGTCCCCAAGGCGCTTCACAGGAGCGATTATCAAACAAAATTTGACACCGAGCCACATGAGATATTAGGACAGGTGACCAAAAGCTTGGTCAAAGAGGTAGGTTTTAAGGAGCGTCTTAAAGGGGGAGAGAGAGGCGGAGAGGTTTAGGGAGGGAATTCCAGAGCTTAGGGCCCAGGCGGCTGAAGGCACGGCCGCCAATGGTGGAGCGATGGAAATCGGGGGATGGGCAAGAGGCCAGAATTGGAGGAGCGCAGAGATCTCGGAGGGTCGTAGGGGCTGGAGGAGGTTCCAGAGATAGGGAGGGGGGCGAGGGCCATGGAGGGGATTTGAAGACAGGGATGAGAATTTTAAAATGGAGGCGTTCCCGGACCGGGAGCCAATGTAGGTCAGCGAGCTCATTTCCTGTGATACAGGCACTCAGCAACATGAATGATGGAAGTGTGTTCAATAAATGATCAGGAGGAATGTTTGAAAGAATGAAAGAGAGAGAGAAAGAGAGAGAGAGAGATAGAGAGGGAGAGAGAGACAGAGAGAGAGAGACAGACAGAGAGAGAGGGACAGAGAGAGAAAGAGAGAGAGAGGGAGAGAGACAGAGAGAGAGGGACAGAGAGAGAGAGAGAGATAGAGAGGGAGAGAGAGACAGAGAGACAGAGAGAGAGAGACAGACAGAGAGATAGAGACAGAGAGAGTGGGACAGAGAGAGAGAGAGAGGGACAGAGAGAAAGAGAAAGAGAGAGAAAGAGAAAGAGAGAGAGAGGGGGAGAGAGAGAGAGACAGAGAGGGAGAGGGAGAGAGAGACAGAGATAGAGACAGAGAGAGAGAAAGAGAGAGTGGGACAGAGAGAGAGAGAAAGAGAGAGTGGGACAGAGAGAGAGAGAGAGAGAGAAAGAGAGAGAGAGAAAGAGAGAGAGAGGGGGAGAGAGAGAGAGACAGAGAGGGAGAGGGAGAGAGAGACAGAGAGATAGAGACAGAGAGAGAGAGAAAGAGAGAGTGGGACAGAGAGGGAGAGAGAGAGAGAGGCACAGAGAGAGAGAGAGAAAGAGAGAGACAGAGAGGGAGACAGAGAGAGAGAGAGACAGAGAGAGAGAGTGGGACAGAGAGAGAGAGAAAGAGAGACAGAGAGAGAGGGAGACAGAGATACAGAGAAAGAGAGAGAGAGGGGGGACAGAGAGAGAGACAGAGAGAGAGAGGGACAGAGAGAGAGAGAGAGAGAAAGAGAAAGAGAGAGAGAAAAATACTGTGATGTGTTCTTCATCTACCTTCACCTCATTGGGGGCAGAATTCAAAGCCAATCAATGATTCATTCTGACAATAAACGTGTGGGTCGGTACACAGAGATAGGGCCAAACTGAAGGAATGAATGAATAAATAAACAGGATAAAATATTCAAAGTGAATGGAGAGAGAGAGAGAAAGCGGAAAGATTGAATGAGTGAGTGAGTGAGCGAAGACGGAGGTGGGAGGAGAGAGAGAGAGAGAGAGAGAGAACCAGCAGGTACATCCATTATAAAGTAAAAGCAAAAGAGAATGCGCTCCCTTTTTAAATATTCAGTGTCAGTTCCTGTTGGCCTACATTTACAGAGCTTAAAATAACAGTCAGCACCGGTGGGAGGACTGGATGGCACAGTCCGGGACAAGACTCTCCTCGTGCCAATGGGAGCTGGCAAAAATTGTGCCCCAGGGTCGAAGGGGTTGGCACCCTGGGCTGGCTGCCATATTGACAGGGGGTGCCCAGTTCACAAGGGCTTTGCCAGTGGTTCTGATGGGAATCTGTGCCACTCAATGGGTAACTGAGGCGCAAAGGGCCAAGGAATGCATCTGTGGCCAGTGTCTGCAAACTGATCTCTGTCGGGATGGGGGGGAGAAAGTCGGGGCATTGCTACCTGCATCAGTGCCTCGTCAACACAAAGGGGAAAAACTTGCATGGGTAGCCTGTAACTCACTCCCGGGTATCTGTTATTCTATATATAAACCCCCCGAACCCCTCGATTAGATTCCTGCCTGTAACTCACTCCCGGGTATCTGTTATTCTATATATAAACCCCCCGAACCCCTGGATTAGATTCCAGCCTGTAACTCACTCCCGGGTATCTGTTATTCTATATATAAACCCCCCGAACCCCTCGATTAGATTCCAGCCTGTAACTCACTCCTGGGTATCTGTTATTCTATATATAAACCCCCCGAACCCCTCGATTAGATTCCAGTCTGTAACTCACTCCCGGGTATCTGTTATTCTATATATAAACCCCCCGAACCCCTCGATTAGATTCCAGCCTGTAACTCACTCCCGGGTATCTGTTATTCTATATATAAACCCCCCGAACCCCTCGATTAGATTCCAGCCTGTAACTCACTCCCGGGTATCTGTTATGCTATATATAAAAACCCCGAACCCCTCGATTAGATTCCAGCCTGTAACTCACTCCCGGGTATCTGTTATTCTATATATAAACCCCCCCGAACCCCTCGATTAGATTCCAGTCTGTAACTCACTCCCGGGTATCTGTTATTCTATACATAAACCCCCCGATCCCCTCGATTAGACTCCAGCCTGTAACTCACTCCGGGGTATCTGTTATTCTATATATAAACCCCCCGAACCCCTCGATTAGATTCCAGCCTGTAACTCACTCCGGGGTATCTGTTATTCTATATATAAACCCCCCGAACCCCTCGATTAGATTCCAGCCTGTAACTCACTCCGGGGTATCTGTTATTCTATATATAAACCTCCCGAACCCCTCGATTAGATTCCAGCCTGTAACTCACTCCCGGGTATCTGTTGTTCTATATATAAACCCCCCGAACCCCTGGATTAGATTCCAGCCTGTAACTCACTCCTGGGTATCTGTTATTCTATATATAAACCCCCCGAACCCCTGGATGAGATTCCAGCCTGTAACTCACTCCAGGGTATCTGTTATTCTATATATAAACCCCCCGAACCCCTGGATCAGATTCCAGCCTGTAACTCACTCCCGGGTATCTGTTATTCTATATATAAACCCCCCGAAACCCTCGATTAGATTCCAGTCTGTAACTCACTCCGGGGTATCTGTTATTCTATATATGAACCCCCCCGAACCCCTCGATTAGATTCCAGCCTGTAACTCACTCCCAGGTATCTGTTATTCTATATATAAACCCCCCGAAACCCTCGATTAGATTCCAGTCTGTAACTCACTCCGGGGTATCTGTTATTCTATATATAAACTCCCCGAACCCCTCGATTAGATTCCAGCCTGTAACTCACTCCCGGGTATCTGTTATTCTATATATAACCCCCCCGAACCTCTCGATTAGATTCCAGCCTGTAATTCACTCCCGGGTATCTGTTATTCTATATATAAACCTCCCCGAACCCCTCGATTTGATTCCAGCCTGCAACTCACTCCCGGGTATCTGTTATTCTATATATAAACCCCCCGAACCCCTCGATTAGATTCCAGCCTGTAACTCACTCCCGGGTATCTGTTATTCTATATATAAACCTCCCCGAACCCCTCGATTAGATTCCAGCCTGTAACTCACTCCTGGGTGTCCGTTATTCTATATATAAAACCCCCGAACCCCTCGATTAGATTCCAGCCTGTAACTCACTTCCGGGTATCTGTCATTCTATATATAAACCCCCCGAACCCCTCAATTAGAATCCCGCCTGTAACTCACTCCCGGGTATCTGTTATTCTATATATAACCCCCCCGAACCCCTCGATTAGATTCCAGCCTGTAACTCACTCCCGGGTATCTGTTGTTCTATATATAAACCCCCCGAACCCCTCGATTAGATTCCAGCCTGTAACTCACTCCCGGGTATCTGTTGTTCTATATATAAACCCCCCGAACCCCTCGATTAGATTCCAGCCTGTAACTCACTCCCGGGTATCTGTTATTCTATATATAAACCCCCCCGAACCCCTCGATTAGATTCCAGCCTGTAACTCACTCCCGGGTATCTGTTATTCTATATATAAACCCCCCGAACCCCTCGATTAGATTCCAGTCTGTAACTCACTCCCGGGTATCTGTTATTCTATATATAAACCCCCCTGAACCCCTCGATTAGATTCCAGCCTGTAACTCACTCCCGGGTATCTGTTATTCTATATATAAACCCCCCGAACCCCTCGATTAGATTCCAGCCTGTAACTCACTCCCGGGTATCTGTTATTCTATATATAAACCCCCCGAACCCCTCGATTAGATTCCAGTCTGTAACTCACTCCCGGGTATCTGTTATTCTATATATAAACCCCCCGAACCCCTCGATTAGATTCCAGCCTGTCACTCACTCCCGGGTACCTCTCATTCTATATATAAACCCCCCCTAAATCTTCCATCCTCACTGTTACCGACACCAACTTTTTTTGAAACTGAATTCAAATTCTGAAACTGCTGGGATGTGATCTCACGTTCTCTGTGGTCACCAGTCGAGTGAATTGATCCCCTCACCTCCGCATCCCATTCAATTGGTACCAGTTTTGCCGCTCGTCAAAAGATGGGAGGAGCAATGAAGGTGAACAGTTCGACAGATCCTTGGAGAGAGTGTGAGGAACGCAGCGATGAGCCTTGATGTCAACACAGTTGTGTGTAAGGAGGAGGAGGGTGTGTGGGATGCAAGACATGGAGTTTGAGAAAGGTGCATGTGCAGTCAGACTGCAGAATCTCTAATGACTTTGCCAACTGATGTTCTGCCTGAGTCACATTTCTACAAAATGCAAGTAAACAGAACCAATTTGCAAATCTTGGTGTCATGGCTCATTTCATCTGTAATTCAGGGACCCTGTCGACACAGCAGCAGTTGGAAGAACCAAAGAGAAACAGGGTTTCTACAGAACTGATTAGACTTCTAAATGGCATGTCCTTGTCTCTGGGCAAGCTTTATCAGGGCCTTTAATATGTTTGTTAAAATGAGCTTTGAGAACAAGGTAATTCGAAACCAAACCCATTCTATCTGGGAGCAGACGTCCATTAATCGGGAGGGAACGGGGAAAGATTTGGTCCATTGGGATTCTATACAATGGGAGTGAATGGGAAGGGGTTTGGTCCATTAGGATTCTATACAATGGGAGTGAATGGGAAGGGGTTTGGTCCATTGGGATTCTATACAATGGGAGTGAATGGGAAGGGGTTTGGTCCATTGGGATTCTATACAATGGGAGTGAATGGGAAGGGGTTTGGTCCATTGGGATTCTATACAATGGGAGTGAATGGGAAGGGGTTTGGTCCATTGGGATTCTGTACAATGGGAGTGAATGGGAAGGGGTTTGGTCCATTGGGATTCTATACAATGGGAGTGAATGGGAAGGGGATTGGTCCATTAGGATTCTATATAATGGGAGTGAATGGGAAGGGGTTTGGTCCATTGGGATTCTATACAATGGGAGTGAATGGGAAGGGGTTTGGTCCATTGGGATTCTATACAATGGGAGCGAATGGGAAGGGGTTTGGTCGATTGGGATTCTGTGCAATGGGAGTGAATGGGAAGGGGTTTGGTCCATTGGGATTCTGTGCAATGGGAGTGAATGGGAAGGGGTTTGGTTCATTGGGATTGTGCCCAATGGGAGTGAATGGGAAGGGGTTTGGTCCATTGGGATTCTGTGCAATGGGAGTGAATGGGAAGGGGTTTGGTCCATTGGGATTCTGTGCAATGGGAGTGAATGGGAAGGGGTTTGGTTCATTGGGATTGTGCCCAATGGGAGTGAATGGGAAGGGGTTTGGTCCACTGAGATTCTATACAATGGGAGTAAATGGGAAGGGGTTTGGTCCATTGGGATTCTATACAATGGGAGTGAATGGGAAGGGGTTTGGTCCATTGGGATTCTATATAATGGGAGTGAATGGGAAGGGGTTTGGTCCATTGGGATTCTGTACAATGGGAGTGAATGGGAAGGGGTTTGGTCCATTGGGATTCTATACAATTGGAGTGAATGGGAAGGGGTTTGGTCCATTGGGATTCTGTACAATGGGAGTGAATGGGAAGGGGTTTGGTCCATTGGGATTCTATATAATGGGAGTGAATGGGATGGAGTTTGGTCCATTGGGATTCTATACAATGGGAGTGAATGGGAAGGGGTTTGGTCCATTGGGATTCTGTACAATTCTTTACCCAGAGAGTGGTGAGAATGTGGAACTCGCTCCCACATGGAGTGGCTGAGGTGAATAGTGGAGATGGATTTAAGGGGAAGCTGGATAAACACATGAGGGAGAAAGGAATAGAAGGATAGGGGGAGAGGGTGAGATGAAGAGGAGAGGGAGGAGGCTCGTGTGGAGCATAAACACATCGACCAGTTGGGCCGAACGGCCTGTTTCTGTGCTATAAATTCTGTATAATCCTATGTAATGGGAAGTGGCTTCCTCCAATGGGATTGTAGACAACGAGAGTGATGTTACTTGATTATATTTCTGGACATTGGGAACGAGTTTGCTATCTGGATATCCTGTACAAATTTTAACCAGTTTTAACTGCAAATGATGCTTTCATTCCCTCCTGACATGAAAGATTGAAGCTTTTCCTGACTCATATTCACATTGAACACCCATTAATCCCACCTCTCATGCTCAGATGTCACAGTGATGTCCAGAGCCCTTGACGAGAGATTGAACGATTGCACATCATTACAAACAGTGCATCTCAGCCGTCTCATTTCCAGATCAGCAACAGGGAACAGGAGGGACTAACAAGGCAAGGGAATACCCAATGAATGGGAGGACCCTAGGCAAGACAGAGGGTCAGAGGGATCTTGGTGTGCAAGTTCACAGATCCCTGAAGGCGGCGGAACAGGTAGATAAGGTGGTAAAGAAGGCATATGGGATACTTGCCTTTATTAGCCGAGGCATAGAATATAAGAGCAAGGAGGTTATGATGGAGCTGTATAAAACACTGGTTAGGCCACAGCTGGAGTACTGTGTGCAGTTCTGGTCGCCACACTACAGGAAGGATGTGATCGCTTTGGAGAGGGTGCAGAGGAGATTCACCAGGATGTTACCAGGGCTGGAGCGCTTCAGCGATGATGAGAGACTGGGAAGATTAGGTTTGTTTTCCTTGGAGCAGAGGAGGCTGAGGGGGGACATGATTGAGGTGTACAAAATTATGAGGGGCACAGATAGGATGGATACTAAGGAGCTTTTTCCCTTCGTTGAGGGTTCTATAACAAGGGGACATAGATTCAAGGTAAAAGGCGGGAGGTTTAGAGGGGATTTGAGAAAGAACTTTTTCACCCAGAGGGTGGTTGGAGTCTGGAACTCACTGCCTGAAAGGGTTGTGGAGGCAGGAACCCTCACAACATTCAAGAAGCATTTGGATGAGCACTTGAAATGCCATAGCATACAAGGCTACGGACCAAATGCTGGAATATGGGATTAGAGTAGACAGGGCTGATGGCCGGCGCGGACACGATGGGCCGAAGGGCCTCTATCCGTGCTGTATAACTCTATGACTCTATGACTCTAACGTTACCCCTCTCCGGAAAGTTGAAGCAGGTTGGATGAGGATATATGAACATTATAATTTTTGAGGAAAGATCAGTAAGGTCATTGGGGCCAATGGGCCTGTTCCTTTTTATCCCTGTCGATCAACGTCCACCCCACTCTGCCCTCTGCACAGGTCTAATTGTCTCTCGATCTCACTTACCTTGTCTACTTAGATGGCTGCCTCCGACAATGCTTTCCACACACTGTTTGAAGAAGAGCAGAGAGTTCCCCCTGTGTGCTATGGCTGGTACCTGAGAAAGATGCCCATCGAAGCTACCAGGGTCATTTAGGGGACCTGCTGCCCTTGCCTAGACCGGGCCTGCATGGGACTCAACTCCACACTGTGTGGTTGGTCTAGCAAGACGCCATCTCGGAAAATAGTTGACTTAAAACCCCACCACCACTGACAACCAGGAACCAGCAGTAAATGTAACCCATATCCTGAGACCAACAACAACAATTTGCATTTATATAGCGCCTTTAACGTAGTAAAATGTCCCCCAAGGCGCTTCTCAGGAGCGTAAATCAGACAAAATTTGACACCGAGCCACATAAGGAGATATTAGGACAGGCGACCAAAAGCTCGGTCAAAGAGGTAGGTTTTAAGGAGCGTCTTAAAGGAGGAGAGAGAGGCGGAGAGGTTTAGGGAGGGAATTCCAGAGCTTAGGGCCCAGGCGGCTGAAGGCACGGCCGCCAATGGTGGAGCGATTAAAATGGGGGATGCGCAAGAGGCCAGAATTGGAGGAGCGCAGAGATCTCGGAGGGTTGTAGGGGCTGGAGGAGGTTATAGAGATCGGGAGTGGGGGTGGGGGCCATGGAGGGATTTGAGGTATAACTTGTATATTGTTGTGTGCTTGCTGGTAATAGAAACATAGAAAATAGGAGCAGGAATAGGCCATTCGGCCCTTCGGGCCTGCTCTGCCATTCAAAATGATCATGGCTGATCGTCTAACTCAGTACCCTGTTCCTGCTTTTTCCCCATATCCCTTGATCCCTTGAGCATTAAGAAATATATCTATCTCCTTCTTGAATACATCTAATGACTTGGCCTCCACTGCCTTCTGTGGTAGAGAATTCCACAGGTTCACCACCCTCTGAGTGAAGAAATTTCTCCTCATCTCGGTTCTAAATGGCATACCCCGTATCCTGAGACTGTGACCCCTGGTTCTGGACTCCCCAGCCATTGGGAACATCCTCCCTGCGTCTAGTCTGTCTAGTCCTGTTAGAATTCTATATGTTTCGATGAGATCACCTCTCATCCTTCGAAACTCGAGTGAATACAGGCCTAGTAGATCTAATCTCTCCTCATACGTCAGTCCTGCCATCCCAGGAATCAGTCTGGTAAACCTTCGTTGCACTCCCTCCATGGCAAGGACATCCGTCCTCGGATAAGGAGACCAGAACTGCACACAATATTCCAGATGTGGCCCTGTACAACTGCAGTAAGACATCCCTGCTCCTGTACTCAAATCCTCTTGCAATGAAGGCCAACATACCATTCGCTGCTCTGAAATCTATAATGATGGTCTCCAGGACATCCTTGGGCATTGCTACTTGCAACAGTACCTCGTGAGGCGGGTCAACAATTCTCCCCCACCCCTCGACAGGATACCAACAAAAGCTTGCTGTTAGCTGTTGCTCAGTGGGTAGCACCCTCACCTCTCGAGTCAGATCAGGTCATGGGTTCGAGCCCCACTCCTGACACTTGAGCCTGTAATCTAGGCCGACAGCGGGAGTGCTGCACTGTCGGAGGTGCCGTCTTTCCGATGAGGTATTAAGCAGACGCATCAGGCGGACGTCAAAGATTCCCCCGGTGCTGTTTACGCTGAGTTATTGGGAGCGGTAATCTCCAGAAACACCCTGATGTTTCAGTTCTCTGACCAGCGTTCCAAATCAATACTCAATATTACAGCCAATTGCATCATCAATATTTAAGAGAGGCACACAGTTTGGGGGGGGGGGAGGGGGAAAAGTTCTGTCAGGGAAAGTGGTTTTGTAGAGTTTTCATTTTTAATTTAACCGTAAGACCGTAAGAGATAGGAGCAGGAGTAGGCCATTCGGCCCTCGAGCCCGCTCCGCCATTTAATGCGATCATGGCTGATCTGATTTTTACCTCAACTCCACTTTCCCCATAACCTTTGACTCCCTCGCTGATCAAAAATGTGTCTAACTCGGCCTTGAATGTATTCAATGACTCTGCCTCCACAGCTTTTTGGGGTAAAGAATTCCAAAGATTCACGACCCTCTGAGAGAAGAAATTCTCCTCATTTCCGTCTTAAAACGGGTGACCCCTTATTCTGAGACTATGCCCCCTAGTTTTAGATCCTCCATGAGGGGTAACATCCTCTCAGCATCTACCCTATCGAGTCCCCTCAGAATCTTGTACGTTTCATTAAGATCTCCTCTCATTCTTCTAAACTCCAATGAGTATAGACCCAACCTGTTCAATCTTTCCTCATAAGACAACCCTTCCATACCCGGAATCAACCTAGTGAACCTTCTCTGAACTGCCTCCAATGCAAGTATGTCCTTCCTTAAATAAGGGCACCAGAACTGTACGCAGTACTCCAGGTGTGGTCTCACCAGCACCCTGTACAGTTGGAGCATGACTTCCCTGCTTTTATACTCCATCCCCCTGGAAATAAAGGCCAATATTCCGTTTGTCTTCTGAATTACCTGCTGCACCTGTATGTTGACTTTTTGTGTTTCATGTACGAGGACACCCAGATCCCTCTGTACCGCAGCATTTTATAGAATTTCTCCATTCAAATAATATTTTGCTTTTTATTTTTCCTCCCAAAGTGTTATTCTGGTGAGTCTAGCGTCCCCTAGTTGCCCCTTGAGAAGGTGGTGGTGAGCCGCCTTCTTGAACCGCTGCAGTCCGTGTGGGTGAAGGTTCTCCCACAGTGCTGTTAGGAAGGGAGTTCCAGGATTTTGACCAGCGACGATGAAGGAACGGCCGATATATTTCCAAGTCGTGGAGGTGCTGGAATTGGAGAATTGTGTCCAATTCTGGGCACCGCACTTTAGGAAGGATGTCAAGGCCTTGGAGAGGGTGCGGAGGAGATTTACTAGAATGGAACCAGGATGAGGGACTTCAGTTATGCGGAGAGACTGGAGAAGCTGGGATTGTTCTCCTTAGAGCAGAGAAGGTTAAGGGGAGATTTAATCGAGGTGTTCAAAATCATGAGGGGTTTTGATAGAGTAAATAAGGAGAGACTGATTCCAGTGGCAGGAGGGTCGGGAACCAGAGGACACAGATTTAAGATAATTGGTAAAAGAACCAGAGGGGGAGATGAGGAGAATTTTTTTTACGCAGCGAGTTGTTCTGATCTGGAATGCGCTGCCTGAAAGGGCGGTGGAAGCAGATTCAATAGTAACTTTCAAAAAGGGAATTGGATAAATACTTGAAGGGGAAAAATTTGCAGGGCTGTGGGGAAAGAGCAGGGGGGAGTGGGCTAATTGGATAGCTCTTGCAAAGAGCCGTCACAGGCCCGATGGGCTGAATGGCCTCTTTCTCTGGGAGTGTTTGATGGGACAGTGTAGAGGGAGCTTTACTCTGTATCTAACCCTGTACCTGCCCTGGGAGTGTTTGATGGGACAGTGTAGAGGGAGCTTTACTCTGTATCTAACCCTGTACCTGCCCTGGGAGTGTTTGATGGGACAGTGTAGAGGGAGCTTTACTCTGTATCTAACCCTGTACCTGCCCTGGGAGTGTTTGATGGGACAGTGTAGAGGGAGCTTTACTCTGTATCTAACCCTGTACCTGCCCTGGGAGTGTTTGACGGGACAGTGTAGAGGGAGCTTTACTCTGTATCTAACCCTGTACCTGCCCTGGGAGTGCTTGACGGGACAGTGTAGAGGGAGCTTTACTCTGTATCTAACCCTGTACCTGCCCTGGGGAGTGTTTGATGGGACAGTGTAGAGGGAGCTTTACTCTGTATCTAACCCTGTACCTGCCCTGGGAGTGTTTGACGGGACAGTGTAGAGGGAGCTTTACTCTGTATCTAACCCTGTACCTGCCCTGGGAGTGTTTGACGGGACAGTGTAGAGGGAGCTTTACTCTGTATCTAACCCTGTACCTGCCCTGGGAGTGTTTGATGGGACAGTGTAGAGGGAGCTTTACTCTGTATCTAACCCTGTACCTGCCCTGGGAGTGTTTGATGGGACAGTGTAGAGGGAGCTTTACTCTGTATCTAACCCTGTACCTGCCCTGGGAGTGTTTGATGGGACAGTGTAGAGGGAGCTTTACTCTGTATCTAACCCTGTACCTGCCCTGGGAGTGCTTGACGGGACAGTGTAGAGGGAGCTTTACTCTGTATCTAACCCTGTACCTGCCCTGGGAGTGTTTGATGGGACAGTGTAGAGGGAGCTTTACTCTGTATCTAACCCTGTACCTGCCCTGGGAGTGCTTGACGGGACAGTGTAGAGGGAGCTTTACTCTGTATCTAACACTTCAAAAGTTTAACCAGAAACGTGAAGGAAAATCAAACAAGCCGCCAATTAAATTCCAAGGAGCTGTGATTCAGTGATATATGTCACTTTTCCAGTCCTGAAGTGTTTACTGGGTAAATCAGAGCACGGAATATGGAGAGACAATCTGGTACGCGCTAATACACCCTCGAAGGAAACGCCAATGACACTTTGACAAAGCTTAACAAGGTTTCTTCCAGTTTGATCGCTGAGGGCAAACTGATTCCCTTTTCCTTTGCCCTGAATTTTTGACACGTTGTTCTTCATCGAGGCCCCGTGGAGCGGAGGCTGTCACAGTGAGAAAGACATTATTTTCTGTCCCTCCTGCCGATACTCCGACATTGCATGCCGACTGAAATAGCACATTCTTGGGATCGTACATCGAAAGCACTGGACGTTGCATTCCCATCACTCCTTTCACCACCTCAGGACGTCCCAAACCGCTTTACAGCCAATGAAGCACTTTATTTTTTGAAGTGTAGTCACTGTTGTAATGTAGGAAACGCGGGCGGCCATATTTGCGCACAGCAAGATCCCACAAACAGCAATGTGATAATGACCAGGTCTGTTTTTTTAGTGATGTTGGTTGAGGGATAAATATCGGCCCCAGGACACCGGGGAGAACTCCCCCCTGCTCTTCTTCCAATAGAGGCCGTGGGATCTTTTACGTCACCTGAGAGGGGCAGACGGGGTCCTCGGTTTTAACGTCTCAGCTGCAAGACGGCACCTCCGACAGTGCGGCGCTCCCTAAGTACTGACCCTCCGACAGTGCGGCGCTCCCTAAGTACTGACCCTCCGACAGTGCAGCTCTCCCTCGGTACTGACCCTCCGACAGTGCAACGCTTCCTCGGTACTGACCCTCCGACAGTGCAGCACTCCCTCAGTACTGACCCTCCAACAGTGCAGCGCTCCCTCAGTACTGACCCTCCAACAGTGCAGCGTTCCCTCAGTACTGACCCTCCGACAGTGCAGCGTTCCCTCAGTACTGACCCTCCGACAGTGCAGCGCTCCCTCAGTGCTGACCCTCCGACAGTGCAGCGCTCCCTCAGTACTGACCCTCCGACAGTGCAGCGTTCCCTCAGTACTGACCTTCCGACAGTGCAGCGCTCCCTCAGTGCTGACCCTCCAACAGTGCAGCGCTCCCTCAGTACTGACCCTCCGACAGTGCAGCACTCCCTCAGTACTGACCCTCCTACAGTGCGGCGCTCCCTCAGTACTGGGGAGTGTCGGCCTGGATTGTGGGGCTCAAGTCTCTGGAGTGGGGGCTCGAACCCACGACCTTCTGACTCAGGGGCGAGAGTGATACCCACTGAGTCACCGTGGAGCTCCAGGGAGTGACAGAGGGACGAGGCAGGTGGATACTGAGGGTAGGCTGAGGGGTGGGTTGGGGGTGCGGAGGGGAGTGGGAGGGGGGGTGACCTTCCCTCTGGACCATCATGAGGTCCCCCTCTCTCCACCCACCCCCCCCAAACCTGATTTAGGGAGAAGCAGCGACAGGGGAGCTAAGATTGAGCTCGACATGTCCTGAGCTACAATGGGGAGTGAGTGGGGCAGATTTGGGGGGGGCGTAGGGGTGGTTTGCATTTGTGGGTAGGAGAGGGGGAAATCACCCGGGGGTAACTGCTCCTGATCGCTAATCGAGTGACTCCGGCTGGAAGGTGCCACCGGCCTGCGGGAGGCGGCAGAGGCCGGTGGCTGGGCCGTGAAGTATCCCATGGTCGAATAGCCACCCACCGCCGTCACAAAGTGACAGAGAGGGGTGAGGCGTCTCCTTTACAAAGGAAGAGAGGGAAGGAGAAAGGGAAAAAGAGGAAATCTTCCATCAGTTTGCACCTTTCCTGTCCTCGGGAAGTATTCCTCCAATGA